>NC_134404.1:145921504-146247129 GCF_038048845.1 Mixophyes fleayi
TTCCAGCAATTCTCCATGCCACCACACAAAAGAGAGACAGATTTTGTAAGTCCTAATGCTACATTTTTATACAGTTTCTTATTTTCATAGTTGACAGATACACCAAAGTGCTGTTGTAAAAGTCTTTAAATTTGTAGGCACACTTTGTAGTTGAAGAGGTGCTTCTAAGTCCATCACAAGCTACACACTTCCTTATAATGATTTTTTCTTTGCATTTTAAATACTCAACTTAGAAAATGTTAATATAAATCCTAGATAATAAGACTAGATCAAGAGAATTGCCTACAATATATAGAATGAGAAGAGGACACATTCAGAATAACATTTCCAGTGACAAGACAAAACTTTTTAAAACCAGCTATTTAAAATTTGGGACTTTCCCTGAAAATTAGGACATTAATCGATTTTACTGCTGCATAAATATATTATTTTGAGTATTTTATAAAGTGCTACAATTTTATTTGTCATTATTTACATAATGATTTATAGCAACATTCTAACATATGCAGCAGCAAACGTATTAATATATCATGCACTATATATAAAAATCACAATGAAAACTAGCTCAGACAGAACAGAAACATTACAAAAAGTGAGTTGTGGAAATGTGGTGCAGCTTCCTCAAATTGTAATGACTTAGAGGATACAGTTTTGTTTTTTGAATAAGAGATATGTTTAAACTTGCAATTTTAAATAGAGTAAATGACCGGTATTTATTTCCAGTTAAGTAAACTAATGTATGTAGGGTCTGTAGTTGAAGGGACACACCAACCACACATGGAGATTTTTATTCCACGAAATAAATACAGCATGTATCCATAATTACATAATAATTAGGTCTAAACATGCACTTGACCATAGAGAAGGGGAAATTTCAACTACTTCCTCTTGCAGGAAATTCAATATTTTATTACTCTTACTGTGCCCACAGTGGCCAATTTGGCACATATACAAATAGTCAGCAGATGACTATACCAATGTACTCCTGGCCTTATGAGACACTTATGAGTATTATTACCTGTTGGTGGGATGAATGAATGCCTCAAAACCAATTTTCCAGATTTCAATAAATCATTAATAATTGCTCCATGCAAAGAAAACATTATGCTGGGTACTAAAACTAACTAGAACAGGGGTGGCTAAAAAGTCAGAGACTAAGAGCCCAAAAATTTCTATAGATACCGCAAAGAGCCAACTTTACCTTTTAAATGTATGTGCATATACATATACACAGTATAAACACATGCATACATACACACATATATTGAAAAGATAACATAATTAACAGTATATTGCTAAGGGAAAAAGAAAATATTCAACATTGCCAAATTACTCACAATAATCATCAAATCAGCTCATACTTTGCCTTACCAGGCCCCTTTCATGCCATCAGACCTCATTACTTGCCCCTGGCATGTCCATCAGATGTCCTCACATGCTATTAGATCTACCCACATGTCCCATGCAAGCCATCAAACATCCATACATTCCCCTTACATGCCATCAAACCTCCCCACATGCCCCATACATGCCAATTAAACCTTTCCACATGCCAACAGGCCTCCACACATTACATCAGATCTCCTCAAATGCATAAAGTTCCTTACATGCACATCTGTCTCTTCACATGCCATCAGAGCTAACATGCCCCTTACTTAACTCTCACACCCAAGGCTGCCATCAGAAACTGTGGGGCCCAGTACAAATTAATCTGGCAAGTTCTCCTTTTCACCGTATATCCCTCCTCCTTCCTTATCACAGTACATGTCCTGCTTCCCCCCTCCCGTCATGACAGTACATGCCCAGGACAGACCAGGGGCCTGGACAGATGGAGGGGTCTGTTTGGACTTCTCACAGTCATACCCCCCTGAAAGTGGCCCTGCTCACACCTCAAACACTTAGCCGCTGGAGCTCACGCAGAAGAAGCACTACACTCCCTCCTCCTCCTTCCCTGACTGGATTGTCTGGGACATTGTGACCTCCCCTGCTTTGTGCAGAGGAGGTCCCATGACACAGCTGCTCCTGGACAGTCGAGTAGCTGACTATGTTCTAATCAGCCCCTGCCAGTGCACTGTTCTACGGTCATTCTCAAGGCCAGGAGCTACATTTTAAAGCTCAAAGAGCCGCCTGCGGCTCAAGAGCAGCAGGTTAGCGACCACTGAACTAGAATAACTCCTGATAATTTAAATAGGACTTCTAACTTAAGTGACATGTTGGAAAATTAAAGACAAACTGTGCACTGCACTGATCCCTTCACAACATTGTGCTTTATAGTTGTCAGACCACAAGGTTCATGTGCCATGGCTTATGGCTTCCTGCAAAAACAGTAGATCATTTACATGCATCCAAATAACATACTATACTCCTAAAAGTGACATTTGAAGGAAATAACATTTTCATGACCAAATTTTATTCCTTTAATAGTTTTGGGACTGCTATAATTTGCTTGGACACAGAAATGCAAATAAATAATTGAACATAGTTATTAAATAATTATTATAAATGCTAGAGGGGCTGCATCTCTTTACTGTATAAGAAGAGAGGTGAGCTAATAAGATCAAAGCAAATTCAGTTAATACAGTGCAGCATGACTTCAGGCTGAGTCTCCTACTGCCTATGATGGTAAAGCATCCAGTGAATCATAGATAACATGGCTTAGAGAGCTCAGCACTCTAACTACAAGAGGTTTAGCATTAGTGAACTGTGTCCTAAAACATCTTATCTCAAACAAACAGTTTGCACAGAAAATAAAAAGTTGGAAAAATCACATTACTTCATAGTAATTATATGGTTCTAAACATACCCAAAGAGTGCCTCACCATTGCAGTCATCAGTCCAGTGAATTATGAATCACTCAGTAATTAGAAAGGCAATGAAAATAACTTGAAAACTTCTTGTTGCATAACAGTAAGGAGGATGACAACTGGGCACATAAGAGCTGGTAAACAGTCGGGAGCAATAAATTCTATTCAATTTCTTCTACAAAATTATACTTAGTACAAGTGAAAATTTAAAATATTTGTTATACACAGTGGCGCACGCAGGGGGGGCTTCTGAGTCTCCAGAAACCCCCCCCCCTGCGCTAACCAAGTGGCTGCCATAGCAGCACTATCCTATACAGCAGCCGCGGCGCTGTCAAAGAAGCGTCCGCGGCGGTGCTTTGCGCATGCGCGGCAGCTCTTTCTCGTGTGGGTTTTTTTTTGGGGGGTCGGGGGGTGGGGGGGGAACCTGCGTGCGCCCCTGATACATTAGGAACATATTTTAAATGATTTTATGAACAGAGAGGTCTGTTTCACTGGGATTTTTTTTTTCATTTTACCATTTGTTTTTCAATTTATAGGGCTTTGTTTTTGGTAGCATATCTTTATTTTATTTTTAAGTCGGATGTTAATCGTTAATAAAGACCATGAATATCCGTGGGTGGAAAATATGGAGACAATACAATATTATAGAATTTAATACAGCCTCGCATATAACTTGTATCTAGTGAAAGATGCTTAATAGTCTTGTAACAAAGCACCTTCTACCCTATAGTGTAATGCTGTAATTGAAGGCTAATATAATGATATAAATGATACAGTACTTTAATAATGATGAAGAGATGGCACTGAGCAAATGTATTTGTGGAGGCAGTCTAAAGATAACTTATAAATGAAAATAGCATGACATCTTTCTTCTGTAATGATATTTATTTTATTTTTTTGTTCCAAAGTAATTTTCAAAACAGTTAAAACAAATCAAAAACATATTTTTTTAAAAAAATGTGTTATAAGAATAGAACCTAGCAAATAACACTTACATGATAATGTAAAGTTCAACATGATTTCACTAGTTTTACCAGATGATGAAGAGTTATCATTAATCGTGTTTTTTAGAGCAATTGAATCACGGACATTTGAATCACGGACAGTTGTTAGTCTGTGTTAAGCTCTTGTTCAACCTTTATACAAACATAAAAGTTACAATTGCAATTTAATTTCCAAGATATTTGTAGTGTTTGTATTCATCCTTCATGAGTGAAGTAGTTTTTTTGGCAATTTCCACATAGGTGGGAAACAGGGCAAGAAAAGAAGAACAGCAATAGCAGTGTTTAACTTCTCACATTTAAAATGAATGAAGGGGAAGTAACAAACGCAGGCAGTTTGAAGAACTGGGGATGGAATGGGTAATGGCATACATTAAAGCAATAGTGTTTAATGAATTATGTGCATCATATCACATTCCCAAACTAAAAACTCTTGTAATAAGACTTAACAGTTAAAACGCATAGGATCTGCATCTATGGATAATAATATTACACGGCTTCTGATATTGCGACAATCCACCACCCACAATCAGAAATAAAATGTTAAGGAAGGAAAGTAGGCCAAAGAATTTCAATAGAGATTACAAATGTTTGCAAAGCCCACAAGATCAGGGTGTAGCTGAATCAGATGATTACTATTCAGCGTAGATAAAATGAAGCACAGGTAAGTGCACCTTAATAGCTTCTGCATGTAAACATTCCCTCCAAACTAGAGTTTGGACTGGATGAAACTTTTGAAAGAACATAGAGACATCTAGAATGCACATATTCTGATCCTGCACACCACTGAACAATACTGGTCCACAACATGTGCTGCACATGCTGAAAACAGTATCATCCATCAAATGGTATGCCCTTCCGCACTCTGACTAATCATTTCTGTTCTTCTGCTTCCATGTGCCTTCTGCCTCAGAGATGGTGCAAGTAATGGCTGAGGTGGGAAATGTACAAAGTGATCTCCAGTTGGCAGCTCAGCTTTACTGAACTAGCAACAGGACTAGTGCAGCTCCCTTGTGATGGGTATGTCCTCCTCCGACTCCTGCTGCAAATAAGATGCACAGGTCAGGAGGAGGTGATTAAATTATTCAGACTTAGTGCACATTTAGATGATACTGCAATTTGTAAGACACGTTGACCATAACTTCATAACACATTTGGATGCCTCCCTTTGCAAACGGTGCATTAGGGCAGGAACCCGTCCTGTCTTGTCACATTTCAACTCACAGACTTTTCAGGTGATGGACCAGCTGCTGACACTTCCACCAAGTGAAAGTCATAATGAATCCCTCACAATGGAGCTGCTTCGCTTGGACCACTGTTTTCTCTGTATTGTTGCATGCTGTGGCTTGCGCAATGTTGTGGGAAGCACTGGCATCCAACTGTGATAGGTATGCAGGGTCATGATGACATGCAAACACTGATGAACCGTCTTAGTGCTTGCTAGAGCCAACAGGAATGGAGTCAACAGTCCCATATTCTAAAGCACTGACAATGACAGGCTACTTACAACTCTTAGAAGGAAGAGTGCTAGCGCAAAGCTCAAGTCCATAGGTCAAAGCAGAACATTCTTGAAACACCTGCACAATCTCTACATCAGCTTTATTGCCTGATGTCAAGTGGTAACAATCTCTGGTAACACTTCAGCTGTCAATACAGTGAATTTGTTTGAAAGATGTGTCATTTTCTGCTTGCATTTGCTTATTGGCTACTGGAAGTTCATTTTTGTTCCTCAATCTCTGTCCCAGACCATTCTTTTGAATCACATTTAAAATGGCAGGTTCATTGAAAGTACAGGCTTGAACACATTAGAGACTTTCTGAAATATTGTCGAACCTGCTTGAACAGGCCTGAATCGGTCTAAAGTTCAAACTTGCAAAAGTTTCAGAATTTACTGAGATTTTTCGAACATTTGCTTATATTTGACAGACTACTTTTGAGAACTCTTTCAAAACAGTTTGACCCATGACATCAATGGATTTCTCTTTAAATGAAGAAGCAGCATATATCATTTTCTTTGAGCACTGTGCTGTGATCGGGGTGCCAGGATCTGAATAACACTCTTCCGGGTGACCTCCCTGGATCCCTCATTTTCATTGACAGCCAGAGATTGGCGTTGTGGAATCATTGCTCTCAAACAGCATTTTCTGCCTGTTTCACACTGGCAATGCAAATTTAAGTGTCCATCTTGCTAACTTCTTTAGTTACAGGCTGTTAAGTATTTAAACTACTAGCTATACAAGCCCCAACTAACTACTAGTCCAATATTGTGAACTACTTGCAAACCAAAGAGAACAAAGAGGCATAGTGAAAGCTTGTCATAGAGGTTCTTTAGAATATGTTTTCCATGCCATTATAACTCACTCCAATGTACAGCTAAAGTATCATGTGCATGCAGTGAGGTTGTATCAACAGCACAATACAAATAGAGCATATATCATGGCCATTAACTTAAATACCAATGCACCATAACTCCTCACTTACTTTTTTAAAGTGTAATACACAGAGAACACAGTATGCAATGTGAGCTGAGGCATTGGGACCAATGATTACAAAATTCTTCCCTATTCTCTGCATGCACGTATTCAACTGCTTATAATTTTCCATCAATTGGTCCAATATGTATTAAGCGTTTTATTTGTTCTATAACAATGCAGTACATGCATCAAAACAGTAGGCATTGGAGTTATACATAATTAACTCTTTGTATGTGTAACCAAAGCTCAAGATAGGACCATGCTAATCTGAAATCTGTTTATTTGACTTGATTTTCTAGCTTCCTAGCTTCAATTTCTAGTTTACATTTTTGAACAAAAATATAAAGAGTATTTCATAGGTTCTTTGTTGGACATGTTCTGCACAGTTAGATTTTTACACTTAGTGAATGATTTAGACTATGTAAAAGATACCTATTTGCACAAGCCAGCACATAGGGGAGAAGTAGTTCCCGTTGCCCAGCAACTCCTTTTGTCGCACTTCTATCACGAGAAGCCTTAACGTGCTTATGAAGAGTCTGGACACTGCAGCAACATGTGACTGCTCTGACTGCCTTAGCAAGAGTCAATAGAAAAGATGCCTCCATGGCAACACTCTGATCTCCAATTGCAGCCCAGACACAGAGACCAAGAGGCTCAGCCCCTGTAATTGCTGTATTGTCACCAGGAGGCTCCATCCTTCTTCTTGAAAGTGCAGCCTAGAATAACACTGGCAAACTTCTCTCTCATGCGGTCTGCAAGGGATGAAGTCAATTTGGGAGCTGTGGAGGAAGATGATTCACAGCAGGGGCTGGTAAATGGGCAGTGGTTAGTCAGACAGATCAGTACCTCAGTGAGATGCTTTTTTTTATCTACAAGCACTAAGTTACAACAAAGTTATTAAACTAATGAAGAGTATGCCCTATAGTAAATTATTTATTTCAATGCTACTAATTTTATAACTAGCTGTTAATGTATTCATTTGTTGTGATAGAGCAGGATCATAACTATATTTTCAGCTTAAGAAGGTGTACAAAACCAGTCTCATCTTAGTTGGTCACATTACTAACCCCCTGGACTCTCCAACTCCTGAACGACATGTCACAACATGCCATGTAAATGCAGGGCCTCAGGCAAAGCTTCAGCCTATCGCCCCTCCTCCCCACAATAATCTCTTCCCAACCCCACGCATTTGACTTTTGTAAAATAAAAATATTAACTCTTATATCCACCTTTCTAGCTTGCAAGCTGCAGTCCAAATGCACTGATGTCTGATGAAGAACACTGTCCAGGCTCTACTGAGGCCCAGGGGCAAACGCAGGATTATAAGAGGGGGTTTCTAAATGTTTGATTTTGGAACAAAGCAAGAACAATCTTGTCACAAAAGGCCAGCAACAGACACATTTTATGTGATTATTTGTTTGAGTCTTTTTCTATGTATTATGCACTTGTTTAAAGACACTTTGAAATTCCGATATACCTGCACAATGCATAAAGTGTGTCTATTTTAAATCAGAGAAAAAACTATTGAAAGCATGGAAAAATCTATATTGGTACTAATATAAGAAATATTGTTTTACAGCGCAAGTGCTTATATATGCCCCAGGATGCTGGAGTGTTACTGTCACTCTAAAGGACCTGGGGCAAAGACCCCAACAACTTTATGATACCACCATATCCAGACATGGCACCAGTATACGTGTATATGGTCTTTGTTATGCCAGGTTTCTGCCACATACCTTGCCACCTTGTGTCCCAAACATCTTATGCCAATCACAATACCCACAGTTACTATTACCTCTTCCCACACATTACACCAATACCACACAATGACTATACTTACCTCATCACCGGGCTGACCTCCTCCTGCTCTGTCTGATGTTCTGCTGCATGCTGTCTGCACTTTCAGCACAGAGAGGAAAGGAGCATCAGAATTCCCTTTCCCTCTCAGCAGGTATCAGCTGTGTTGGCACACAACGGGGAGAGAAAGTCCCTGCGGCTGATCGCGTTGATACCATGTGATGCAAACGATGCACTGGAGGGAGGGATTTCAGTGGCGCCACACAAATCCTGACCCTCTAGGCTGCTAATTTTGATTTCATTGTTGCCGGCTTATTAACAAGTCTTTGTATATTGTAGTTTTTCTATATTCCAAATTCAACAATTTGGAAACCCCCTCTCGAAAAATTCTGCATTTGCAACTATTGCATATGTGCCTGCACACTTACATTTACTCATTTTGAGTTAAAAACACCTTAAAATAGGTGCAAACTTAAATCTAACATATAGATGTGTCTGGAGCATAAGTACAGATGCAGCAATCTTAATCATTAACTCAAAACCTGCACTCATCTTATGTAGGTGCAGAATTTATCCATTTTAAGGACTGTATTTCAAAGATACATGTGGCCCAAAGTGCTTAACTTGCGTGTACTTGCTACTACCATAGTGCCCCTAATCTGCCACTTGAAGAGTAAATTATGTGCATGCACAATGATACAGATTTTATGTCATATGCATATTTACACAGTGCAAATACACTTGCGTCCAACTCTTAACCTACTTAGGCATAATTTTTCTACTCTGTAATACAGTGGCTTGCATTACAGTGAAAACCTAAGCATGTTTTTCTAAAATACATCAGAATGATAAGTGCTGACAGAGCATTTTACAACTGAGCTCTGGTTCTTACAAACACCAGTAACCAGTGATAATGGCTAAGAAGCATAGGGGTACTGTATATTTACTAAACTGTGGGTTTGAAAAAATGGAGATATTGCCTATAGCAACCAATCAAATTCTAGTTATCATTTATTTAGTACATTCTACAAAATGACAGCTAGAATCTGATTGGTTGCCATAGGCAACATCTCTACTTTTTCAAACCCGCACTTTATTAAATATATCTTGTAGAGTTCAAATTCTTATGGGAATACTAAGACAATTATGCACCAACGACTCTCAAATAACCCTCTAGCAAGTGGCCGGTTGATATAACATGGCCTCTCTAAAGAGGTGAGATCGGGGTGTAATATTTAAGAAGTATAAATGAAGTTGCCTCCCTCCTTGTGCTGTCGGGGTGGCATTATAAAATAGACCACCAGCCAGGCATTGTTAGTGGCTTGAATGCCAGGTCCCACTGCTGCAGGAGGGACCTGGGATGGGTTTGCCAAGCTATACCCTCTGGTGAGTTAACCCCTATGATCCTGGATATGTTTCCCTAGTCTCACCTAGTGTGGTGTAGGTCCAATGATTAATACGATAATCCCTCCATATCCTTGGTAGAAGGTGGAGTCAGGGCAAATTATTGTTCCACAGCCAGCGGTAAAAAAATTTAAGTACTGTAATACACCTGCCAATTTCTTTTTTACTTCCTAAATGGATACAATCTGTATATAATAAAATCCCTTAACCTATTTAGAATAATTTAGCATACATTATTACTATGCTTATTCAGAATGATTTAAAATCTTTTTGAGTTGCAGAACAAACAAAACTACTTCATAATGAAACAGAAAAGCTATGTTCACCTAACAACTAGTACAATTTATCAATGACATGTTTAGGGGCTACAAAGATTTGCTAAATATCCTTAGCACTTTTATATAACTTGTGAATAATACCTACTTTAACTCAGTGTTACAAATAAGATTAGGCAGGTCAAAAATAATGCTGAAAACATCATAGGAAAAATGGTATTTTCAACATTATATTCACTATCTTGCAAAACAAAGCAAATCATTATATTCACAAAGTATATTATTAATTCTTTTAAACACTATTCATAGTTTAACAACAAAGATAGAAAAGGACATGAATTGCTCCTTACACTACTTTATTAAGTTACCATAAAAGTGTATTAGATACAGTGGCCTTGAGTCATCAAAGCCACGTATCTGCCGATTTTGATTACACAAAATCAGACACAAAATCACCTTGCGCATGACCAGAACGAGGCCAATAAATGTAGCTCTGTCCGCTACATCTTTGAGCACAACGGACATATGATTTCGGGGAGTGAAAGGGGTGTGTTGGCCATCAGGAGCAACTGTAAAAATGTACTTTATGTTCAGTAGACATTAACAGCATACTAATAAATTTATTTTATTTTCAATTTAATATATGTATACACAGGTTTCAGAATCCTGTTATTGAGAGCTGCTGTTCAGATAAGCACTATTATTCGAGTGGTTTATAGCACCTTTATATCTGTTTATTGGATTTAAAATAGACTTTTTTGTTTGTTTATTCACTTTTTGATTTTTAATGCCTTTAGTGGCATTAATTAGATATATATTTTTCTTCTGTGCGTTCTTTGGTGAATTTATAATCCACTTAGGTATTGAACGTATTATGCAGTATCCTGTGTAGTAGAGCACAGCAGTCCAACACCCAAATCCTTCACCACACGTATCTTGAGACCTGTCCCAACTGCACCAATAAAGTTGTGCACCATAATTTGTGGACATATATGCCTATGAAAGGATAGTGTGTAACTGTGGGACAAGTTGTGGTATTGACAGCATGCAACTGTGGAGTGATTCTATATTTTATCCTTATTTTTACAAAACTTTGGCAAGTTTTGTTAAATGGACAGCAGTTTTCATAGTAACATTTTTTTTGCTTGCACTTTTTTTCTTTAAAAAAACGTTATTTTGGGGGCGTGGCTTGGATGCCATCTATAGAGGGTGCATGATGAGAGAGCTCCAACAAACACTAGCAAAAATCCCCAAACATCTGTTTTTTTACCAGCAGGAACAAATACTAGGGACCTGTAACTTACCTCTACAACTTGTGGGTACTTGCCAGTCTGCTTCTCATGGGATACGGCCGACCGCGAGTGATGACGGAACTCTGGGCCTACCTTGCAGTGCTGTGAATCTGAGCCTGAGAACTGTTCTGGTCATAGATCATCTGGCAAACTGTCACCCCAGCATAAAAAAGACTACGGCACTTACCTCATCTGAGGCCGAGACTTGGCCGGAGACCTTCTCGTAGCGGAATTGACAGAGTCGGAAGAGAGGGGGGACACCATGGAGGGGTATACGAACTTACGCCAGTGGCCTCTCAGACATGATGGACGGACGTTCGCCACTACATCTGCCGTTGCCTGTGAGACAGCGCTGGTCCACAGAGAGTCACACGGGGAGAAGCTCACGGCATCTGAAGATGGATACTGGTAGAACGCTTGCCGAGCCTTAACTGTATTGTCTGCAAGGGGCAGAGTGAATACAACACTCACAGTAATATATCCCCATCTATTATCTATGTAGCTGGGTGGCAGCCCTCATACCCTATGGTGTGCTTATTTCTCTAAGTGACTACTCATAATAAGCAGACATTTATTGAAATCTATATAGCTATAGTCAGGCTGCCTTAATCCTAACTTCATACTGCCACCTTGTGTCAACTAGAAAAACAACACCGGTGTGCTGTATTCCTGTTGAAAGCCTATTTGATACCAGCAAAATAATGACCAGCACCTATAAAAGGCAAACACTGTTAGTACAAGATCCATATCTGTTGTTAACAGCTTTAAAACTCGCAGCTGGTCTGCAAAGCCTACAACTAGCGGTTAGTACTGGAATGCTAGTGGGTCCTTGGAACAAAAACGTCTCCTTTACCTCACTGAAAAATATTCAAGCTTACTACGCATTTGGCTTGATTACACCTGATCCTCCTGCCCATGTCGACCTAACCACTCACCCAACCATCTACAATGTCAGCTGAGAGACTCTGATCACTCTCAATCAACACATATCAACACAGTACCTTCAACGCTGTGGAATACCCGGTGTCTTGACGGAAGTGCTATTGGTTATCAAACTCTCCAGTTGCCCTCAAAATGGCCCCCAAAAAAACAAAGGCAACTACATCTACATCCCCAGTTCATTTTTACAAGCCAAAGTCTACAACTCAAGTTACTGGTACTTCTAAAAAGTCAGGAATCTCCAGTTACACAACCTCTACGGCTAGAACTTCTGCTCATTCCCCTGAACACTGTAGGGGTGTCTCTGTTACTCCAAAATCTGATGGTCCACTCACGCTTAAAACTATGTAGACCATGTTATCCAATTTTAAATCTGAACTTTTGATGGAAATGAGATTGTCAATTAAAGAGATACAGCGTGAAGTTACAGAACTAGGTGGTCGCACTAGCCTTATTGAAGATAAAATGGAAGAACTGACAGCCTCATATAACAACCTTATTACAAAACACGAAAAGCTACATAAAGAATTCCACACATTGCAGGATTAAATGGCGGACATGGAGGATAGGTCTAGGTGAAATAAAATTAAGATTAGAGGCATTCCAGACTCAGGCACCTCAGCTGAACTGCTACTCTATGTCATGGACCTTCTCCGAAAACTACTGCCTGGGGCATCTGAACAAGACTTAATGATAGATCGCATCCACAGACTTCCTAGGCCATGATCCACACCTGATGACCTTCCTAAAGATACACTTATGCAAATCCATTTTTTTTCGATCAAGGAGAAAATAATGCCGGCGGTAAGACTGGAGAATAATGCTGAACTCCTTCAGAATCTTCAGATATTCCAAGACTTCTCCGCAGCTACAGTAAATAAACGAAGATCTTTCCAAGTAATCACTAACGCACTGAGAGATCAAGACATCGCATACAGATGGGGGTTTACTGTTAAGCTACTCATACAGAGAAATAATTCCACGTATGTAATTTCCTCAGTGGAAGGTGAAATGACTCTATTAAAATCTTGGGACGTGCCTATCCAGGAGGTAGCCTCCACACTCAGGATACACCTCAGACAGGAATGGTCGAAATAAGCCTCTAGTAGGAAGTTAATTTGATTCCTTCTATCATATTTGTGGCTTTTCCGACCGCACCTTTGGTGCTACGATTCATCTATTCAGACATTCAAATAAACTTTGAACAAATTTCTACTAGGTCTCACAAGTGGCCTAAGAGACTCCAGTAGATAAATATACCTCCCTAGATTTCTCCAGGGTATACTTTATCTGGTTGGACTTCTCCCCTAATTCTTTATTTTAATATAGGTGTCGAAGAGCGCTAGAGAATGTCACTCTTCGACATTGGACCCACAAAAGATACTACTTACAGAATTGCAGTTTTGCGTTTAATGCATAAGGTACAATATACTTAATGTGCCAAAAAAAAACAAAATTATTTTGTTTATCCAATCTGGTACACACTCTTTTATGTATAATATTATGGATTATTATGATGCTAAAACATCGACTTTTGTCTCAGTTTTCAATTTTTCTAAACCCAAGCAGGTGTTCCTGAAGGACTCTTCCTTACTTTCTATATTTTCACCTTATCTATTTCCACTTATATTAGCAAGTGGCAAAGTTCTTAGTAATGACAAAGTCATGCTTATAACATTCTTTAAAATCGAGTTCCATAGATTGTAAGCTTTCGAGCATGGCCTTCTCATCTCTTTGTCTGTATTACCCAGTTTTGTCAATTGCTATGTTTGTCCCCAATTGTAAAGCACTACGCTATTTGGAGGTGCTATATCACTAAATCAGGCCTGTCCAACCTGCGGCCCTCCAGGTGTTGTGAAACCACAAGTCCCAGCATGCCCTTCCAGCTATCAACTGGTTATCTACCAGCAAAGCATGCTGGGGCTTGTAGTTTCACAACACCTGGAGGGCCGCAGGTTGGACAGGCCTGCACTAAAAGATTATGATGATGACGATAATGATGATGATGTCATGCTCTGTTTTTTGTTTCATTGTACAAAGTCAACCGTAACTCTAGGTTGACTTTCCTAAATAACTACTTTTTGCTAGACTTTTATTGGTAATATTTGTAAAGTATATCGTGATATAATTCAGCAATTTCAAAGTAAAATCCTGTTCAGTAGCATTTTACATTGTAGTTGACTGATTGATAAGGTTGTTCTGTATTATTTAGTCAAGCTTGGAGGCAGTGCTAGCATTGTACATACATAATATTCCCACAACATATAAAACCATATTCTGATATGTGCTTTTTATAAATAGTATTATTTTGAAAGTTTTGATCTAATTTTTGAGCCTTCAGGAGAAACAGAACATATCGAAACAATGGATGACATGTTAGATGCTACAAAAGGTATTAAGGTGGAAAGACCAAATCTATTGATGACAGTGTCCATACAGAAAATATATAATGAAAATTTTATAAACATTCTATAACATTACAAAATATCATCTGCACAGTCTTGCAAAATGTAGAGATTACAGATGAGTGAAACAGTTCAGCAAATTCCATGTCTATGAATATGTGTTTCTTGGTTAGGAAAATGATTCATGAATATGGGGCCAAAATTTTAACCAAAATTAGTTTTCCACACACAAAAACCACTGTTTTTAGTTGAAGTGCATAGACAACGAGAGGGAATAAGTGAATGCACGAAGGAAGAAAAGTTGCTATTCTGTCTGCTCCCAGGCATTTTGCAGATGTCTAGTGACATTTTTTCAGCCTTATCCATAAAGGTTTTGCATGCCCTCTTTTTATTTAACTGTTAAGCTCAAGCAGGTGTGAAAATAAGGCATAGTAGCATTGCATGATACCTGCACTCTAAACCACACTCTTTGTTTACAGCAGTTTGCCTAAGATAGGAGAGCCTTATGCATTTTGTTAAAAAAAGAATCGAGGGTCTTTACCCAATGGCCATGTCTTTGTTTAAAAAAAATGCAAGTGCAAACTGGTTGTGAAAATTCATAAAAATGCATCTGATAATAATTTAATATATTCATATGCGTTTGACATGGTTGCATATTTTTGTGAATGAATCAAAAATGAACATGTGAAGGGCCTATAACCTGTTCTGTGACCAAGAGGGGTATGAGTAGAAGACGGCCTTCAACACAAAGGATTACCAATATGAATCCCGGGTCATGCTGTACAGCCCGTGCAGTGACTCAGCAGTCTTCTAAGCATATGTGAATTCCCTCTTTAATGACCTACTGGAGACAAGAAACAGTTAATCTGCACTCAGGGTGTTACGGCTAGAGCCTATTATCATAAACTTGCAGAAATAGGAGTAGAGGTCTTCACTTATAGCAGCTGCCTTTCCCATAGAGCTAGTTACACTCACAGGTACTCAGATGCCCCCAAGTCTTAAACTATAGTGTAGTGTAAGCTTATGAATAACACCACAGCACAGAATTAGGAGGTGAAGATAGCGAAGGTCAGAAACAGGCTGAGTTCTAGGGTCTGAAGCAGTTAGCGTAGTCAGGTACAGGCAAGAGGTTTGAGTATCCGAGTACCAAGGTAGAGGTCAGGGCAATCAGCAAACAATCAAAGTCCAATAAACAAGCCAAGGGTCATGCACAGGAAATAAATCCAAAGTTTCAGCAGAACGGGCAGGAGCAGGTCAGCTATCAGGAAATTAATGCTATAGCCAGCAGGGAGGCTAAGCCCTCCCTGCCTTATATACAGGAATGGACCAAGGGCAGTCTAGTTACGGAAATTGGCAACATTGTTGCTTTAAATTTCCTCTGCAAAGTTGCCGATTTCCAGCGACTTGCAGAAATCGATCCTTCATACATTTACCCTTCTTTGTTGAGTAAAGGGTTCTGAATAAAATAACCAATTAAAACAAATTACTACTCCCACTCATTCCTCAACTATTTAATCAGTTAAAGGGGGGCAACAATTTTCACTAAGATTGATCTCAGAGGGGCATACAACTTATTATGGATTCGCCAGGGGGATGAGTGGAAGACAGCATTCAGTATGCACACAGAGCATTATTAATACATTGTCATGCCCTTTGAACTAAGTAATGCCCCGCTTGTATTTCAAGAACTAATTAATGACGCCCTGAGAGCATTCCTGGGAAGATCCATGGAAGTCTATCTGGATGATATTCTAGTTAGTTGCCATTCTTTATCACAGCATCAATGTCACACATCAGTGCAGTTTTCAGAAATTAAGAGAAAAAAAACTGGAGAAGTGCAAATTTGAAGTATCTCAGGTAACCTTTCTGCTCAGATCAAGGATTTACCATAGATTCAGTAAAGTCCAGATCCAGTCCATGGATCCAAGTAAAGTACATGTAATTCAGAACTGGAAAGAACACACAAATCTGAAAGCCTTGCAGAGATTCCTGAGCATTGCTAATTTTTACTGAAGTTTTATTAAATCTTTTTCTGCTATAATTGCCCCTCTCACCGCTATGACCCTTAAAGGGGTAGATCCTTCCATTTGGTCCAATGAAGCGTCTGAATCCTTCCTGACTCTAAATGGAACCTTTTGTATGGCACCTCTGCTCAAACACCCTGATCTGGAACTGCCCTTTATCATTGAGGTGGATAGCTCTGAATTTGGAGCCAGGGCAATCCTTTATCAGGTCAATACATTGGATAAGAAACTGCATCCATGTGCATTTTTCTCACAAAAGTTCTATATGAATTGTGATGCAGGCAACAGAGAGTTGTTGGCCTTTGTGAGGAAACCCCCCTTGGCTGGGACGGTGATTACCCTTCGTGGGATTCAATTCACTCAGGCAGACCATAATATATGCAAAATAAGGCTTTAATATGATAGAATGAATTTATTAACATTCTGTTCTCCTTATTTTCCTGGCTGTCTAAACAGGGAGTAGAGTTAATGTCCCAATCTTCCCCCTTTCATCAGTGGTCTATCAGTGGACACTAAATTATTTAACTGTTAGACATACTGTCTTGATTATACAATGGAATGGCTTGACTGATTTTTTTGGCTGGATACATTTAACAAATGGTGACAATATTACATCAGGGAATGACACTTCATGTTTGCGTGAAACAGTAAGACATTTGACACATCTGTGATATATTTTGATACAATAACATTTATATTAATAAATATTAAGATGGTTTCTATTGCTATTTCAGCTAGTATAGTACTGTGGAGACACATTGCTTCATAATCTGGAAGTTCTAACCTATTTACCTCCTAGATTACCTGTTGAGCTAGATAAATGGCCTGCCAGCTAGCTATATTAACAGTCACTCAGACATTGTTCTGATTACTAACAGCCCAAATCTATGCCACACCTCATAACAATGGAGATTTGAGACAAAAGATAATTATCATAGCTAACTCACATTTTAGCTAACACAACTTTCCATCCTGTCATGCAATATGGCTTCTGCTGTCCTGTTATTTTCACACCATATGGCAACATTCTTTATACTTCTAATACATACAACATTGCAGATAATAGCAAGGGCAAAATGTTCCTAATAACAACAAATAATAATGCACAAAATGCACCAATGCTCTAATGTATATACTTAGACTGGGCCAAGAATTTTAAAGTATAATAAACTGTGAGACACGGGTGATGAATAAAACATCCTCAATCTAGTGGGACCCTGTTTCATCATAGCCATCAAGTGGACTTTTGAAGAATGGAGATATTTGCTAGAAGGGGCAAAATACACCATCACTGTGTATACTGATCACAAGATGTTACAAAATATAGAATCCGTGGAAAGACTTAAGCCAAAACAAGTCTGGTGGGCTCTGTTCTTTATCGGTTCAATTTCACTATTACATTCCGACCAGGGTCAACGAATTTTAAGGCAGATGCTCTCTCTAGATGTTTTTTACAGTAGCACTCAGAATGCAAACCTCCTAAGTCAATTATTCCACCCATTTCCCCATCATCCTCTGTAAATACAATCCAAAGGACAATGTAATCCATGAGATGTTCATTTTTAATTGAAATCTACAGGAAGTATTCTCAAATTGTAATGCACAGGAAGAATGAATTGACTGGGAATTTTATTAACCACTCAACCAATCATAAGCAGTTTCCTACATTAGCTATAATGTGATTGGCTGAGAGTGTTACAGTCCCTGGGACTCCCTGCTTGGATCTCACATTAATAGAGACAACTTGAATTTTTATTGATGTGTGGAAAATAATTAACAATGCTGTGGAACTTCATGCATGTTAATGGCCTATTTATTTGGAATGTAACGTAGAACCCCAATGAAATAAATGCGTCATTGAGATGGTTGCCTGCTGACTTGCAGAAACACACATATACATCTTTTAGGAGGCATATCTCCTGTACACACTTCGCAGTCTCTGTTTTCTTCTGTCGGTCTGGGTGTAATCACACAAACCCACCGCAAGTGACGATCTACGACCATATGTGTATTTCCCATTAGACCCATTTGATTTGTGTTATTCATATATGTGCTATCCAAGATATATGATATAACAGTAAATTATAATACTAAATGTCATCATATGAGATTGAATATCTGTACACCAAAATTGCGCATGAACATGTATAAATGGAAATGGAAATGGAAATTAAGAGTGATCTGAGTGGCGTTATTAAAACACTCTTAAAGTTTATACAAGCTAAGAACTACATAATCTTTGATGAGAGATTTTATTTGTAGATCAGGGGGACTACAATGGGGACATCTTGTAGCCCGACGTATGCAATTTTTTTCTTGATTGGTGGGAAAAAGAGAATGTGTTTAATAGAGAACAATGAGAAGTATACCAGCCACATAAATTCATTTTCATGAATTTACTGACATATTGAATAATAATTCATTGAATCTGAGACTAACTGCTGAGATTCTCGCCACTACAATTCATTATCTTGATTTGACGATCCAAAAAACCACTGAAGACTAATTAAGCACTGATGTGACCAACAACCTACTGCGACCAACAACCTACTGCATTAGTCAAGTGCACACTTCCCACTCATTATTAAGGTTATTCTGAAAGGAGGGCTTCTAATGGCAAAATTTAATTTCTCAGATGAACAGAATTTTACCATCTGAGGAATTAAAAATAAGATTAAAACAAAGGGGATATGGTAATAAAATAATCATATGGCAGCACATTCAGTCAATATTAGAGATACAGAATCATTAATCTATCCACTATCAAAAGAAACAACTAATGACTCTAAAGTGCGGATGATAGGAACTTTCTGTCCGGAATGGAAGTAAATTACCCACATTTTTCAAAAACACTGGAATATTCTCCTTTTGGATGATGATTTAAAAGACACACTGGAAAACAAGATCTTGATCACTTGGAGGAAATTTAGAAATCTAAAGGATCGCTTAGAACATAATCATTTTTCAAATGTAAAAAGCACTTCAAATAAACCTAAAAGGTGTGAAATTTCGCAGTATCAACAGTTTAATTCTGTTGTCAAAAATATACAGAGTTGAAATAAAAGATTAATATTAATTCAATATAAAAACAGGAGACTGAATATTTTAAAAGTATATACGTGTATTTAAAAATATACAGACACAGAAGCGAGGCTTAGCAGTTTATAACTGTTATTTTAATAGCACTTTATTGCATAGTCACTTTAATCCACTTGTATTGTTTTTAAATATTTTGCTATCCATGATAATTTAGTAATAGACCAAATGATCTTTTTAATGAATAACAATGAAAGTTTAAATTTTAATATAAAGTAATCACAGAGTGACCCAAAAAACACTTTTTCTTCTGTCTGGAAAAAAAATCAAAAGTTGCTGAGAAATATACAAATGAAAACTGTTCATGTCTCCCATCTTCATGTCATCTTGTCAAATAGTCAAATAAAAAATTCAGCTCATCCTATATCCACAAAGTGTTTGTTTGACAGTTTAATAATAACTCTGAAATAGTCACAACCAAGCTATATGTTCGTCTCCATCAAGCTGTTAAAACCTAAAGTGAATTGAAACTTACAAAGTATTCAGTAATTTAAAAAGATTTTATATATATATATATATATATATATATATATATATATATATATATATAATGACCTTGGAATAGTGTTTGCAGGCAGCTATATTAGTTTTGTAACCTACATCTTTTAAAACCCCATGGACAGTGTTTACATTTGGAAAATGCTTCCCAGAGAGACCTTCAGCTTTAGGGAAAAGCTGGTAAGGTCCCTGGGGTGTAAATGGAAAGAGAAGTGTGGGCTCCATTTACAAGGCCTAGTTCGGGTCTTCTGTTCTGCTGTCAGACTGATTAATGCTGTCACCTGTGAGCTGTGTTTAAAAGGCTGCTAGGCAGGGGATTCAGTCTCACATTACCTGGTGAAAGGGGCTGCAGATTCTCTGTAAGCCTGATTTCTGTTGTGAGAAACTGTACTAGAATTTCTTGGGCCTGATTAATTAAGGAAAGTACGGCAAAAAAATAGTTAGAGAAAGTTTTCTTCTGGACAAAACCCTGTTACAGGTGCAAATTAGTTTATTATTTTGCACATAAGATATATACCGTCTGTTTTTTCATGTAGCTAACAAATACTTGATAGCTTATGTGTACACTGAAATTTAAAGTTGATCACACACTAAGCTAAATTTGTTGTCAGAAGCCAATTAACTTGCTATTGTATTTTTAGACCAAAAGAAGACTTGAGCACCCAGAGGATACTTAATGAAAACATTGAATAAATCCTGCCCATGGACCCAGCACTGTTAGACAGCAATACTACCCACTGTGTCATTGTGCTGGTTTAGTATCTACTGATATACAACTTGGTGGGATTCTAGTAAATTGGGGATGCAAATGAGGCACTGTGAACTCACATGCACAAGCATTCACTAAGGGGTCCCCTATTCCTCTCATGTGAGCTTGCCGTCATTGTTATCCAATGCAGACATTTTTACATTAGGACTTTTGCTTATTTTGATCCTATCACATCTACTAATTTACTTCTGTGGTGCATGTGCAGTTAAGCTCAAGTTGGGGCCCTTACCCAAATTTTGCTATGAAGCCCTGTGATACACTGTTCCACTCTAATTGCACTAAATACAAAATCTCAACATTTTTTTGTTGTCTTAAATAAATTTAACTGTTTAAAAAAAAAAATCTTACTATAATCTGATGCTTCATTTAATACAACATGTAAATATGTGTCAAGCACCGGACCCAGTGACCACTTGGTCGGGGTCTGGCGCTCCTACCTATCCGTTTGCTGCTGCCCCCTCCCCTGTACAAGTGCTGCGACACTCCAGGCCGGTCGCTGTATTTTTGAATCATGTGTTTTTTTATTGGAAGAGTTTTATAAAACAAACAAAAAAAACAAAAAACAACTGATATATGTTATACTAAAATGCATTTGCTAATCTAATCATTGAAATTATATATTAGTGATCCAGGTTAAAAATATAGTAACATTTAAATATTTAAATATTTAACTATAGGATATAAACAATTACTAATGAAAGGGCTGACATAATAGCAATTGTTCCAATACAGAGATTTGAAACATATATAGCTGTGTCAGTGCATAAACTAACAAAGCAACTAAAACAGAATTTCTGTACATTTAATAACGTAGCTCAGGACAGCAGATAAACAGGTGGATGTGCAGGACAATGCTAACCAGGGACCCACTAAGAGAAGCCTGTGGATCCTGTGGATATACTAGTCAGGAGGTACACAAACTTCCTCATTTCCAGAATGTATTCTATACTTGGAGTTGTACCAGCGAACCTATATCTGATAATACTTATGACTGGTATTTCTAACCTTGTACATGTAGTGTTCATGTCCCAATAACATCATTTACGAGTTTGACTTGCTGCTGATTACCCTCAGCAACAAGCCATGTACGGGCTATTATGACTTTTGCCAGGAGACACCAAACAGGCAGATCAGAGATGTAAGGGGGGGCCTGGTGCAGTGTCACAAATACATTTCCACACATCTGCCCAAAAACGGCCGGGCGCCATCCTGCCAGCAGTTCTGTGCATGCGTGGACCTGGCAATTTTGAACCTTCCTTCATTCATCCTATTGGCTAATTGCCTTACTTACTCTATCAATTTAAAGCACCTGCTGCATTGCTTAGGTGCCAGATCTTCAGGTCTCCCTACCTGTTTGGATGTACCTTCCACTGGCTCCTGTACTCTGCCTCAGACTTCCTGTCTACCTGGATCCCAGTGTTCTCCTACAAACAATCATGCCTCCTACTGATTCTGCACCAGGGCTTCCCAGCTCACCAGGGCCTCTGCGCTACACCTCTCTGCAGACCATCGCACTTCTGTGTGTTCCAGATTCTCCATTACAGTCTACTCGGATCTCAGCATTCTCCTGCAGACTGTCGTGTCTCCTACTAATCCTGCACCAGGGCTTCCCAGCTCTCCAGGACCATAGCGCTACACTTCTCTGCAGACCTTTACACCTCTGTGGGCTTGTGATTCATCCTACTAACTTACCTGTATATTAAGAGTACCTCCTTCTTTCTAATAACTACTCCTGTCAGCAGACTCACCGCCTTCAGACCGTAGCTATTGGGTTCTCCACCTGGTCTTAAGGGCCGCAACCTGTGGTCAGGGAGCTGCTAAGTCCATAATCCCTTGCGGGGATCCCTGGTGAAAACTTACCTTTTCGTTACACTCCGCACCTCTTTGTCGGTAGTGTCAAGCCAAGCAGACCCCGAGCTCCCTCCGCACTCCTAGAGTGTTACAATATGTTTTAAAGTAGTGTTGGCATTTTTCTAATATTGTAAATTTGACATATGTAATGTAACATACATGCTTTACTAGCTTTAAATGTTAGTAATATACATAAAAAATTAAAACATACGTTTGTTTACATTCAACTTACATATTTTAGGCAGTTTTTCTTTTTAATGTAGGTTACAGTTTCTGGTAAATATTTAACAGGATTATAGTAAGCCATAAATATAGCGAGGTCATATGAAGGAAATATTTATAGATCAAAGGCAATGCTCTCAGCAGTGTTGCAAATGGTTGTACCAATTAATGATTACAGCATCTGTGTATGACTCAAGGAATGCAGAAAATGTCAATAACTTTTACAAATGTTTTGCAAAAGTATAAATTGTGCACATCTTCTTGTTCTTCCATTGTATGAATGTTATTAATGCATTCATACAAATATTCATTGTTTACAAACTGCAAAAGGTCATACTATCAAGCAATATTTTATTATTATAGCAGTGCAATAGTATTAGTGAAACATCATAGCAGTATTTAGAAACATTTTACTTTTTTTAATCTGATGGATCAATGATTTAGATGTGAGCCAGCTGCGGTCTTGCATCAAAGTTTACATAATAGGGAAGGATTAGTTGAGAAGATATTAGTGATTTTTTCTGAGAGTTGTTCTGCTTATTTAAAGTCTTGATTGAGAATTTAGGTGTTTAGAAAAGGGATCCTGGAAATACCTAGAGACAATAAGGCTTCTGGTTGGTATGATGGTAGCTGTAGTCTTTTAATTGCTAATATTTATAGTATCCCACAGAGCTTTTCATTTATTTTTAGAAATCTTTTTGAACTTTTAGAAAAATGGAAAAAGTTAGATTAGATGATATTTGCATCCAAAAGCAGGTATTCACAAATCAAGTAATTAAGTGGATGGATGTGCAACTGCCTCTCTCCAAACATCGTCTTATGTAGTTTGTAACAACAAACCTGAGAAAGTTAAGCAACTGATCCTTGAAGCTATGCAGAATTTACATTGTGCTCTCCTTTGCAAATTTAATTACTACTTCCTCTGATAATGATTAAGTCACAGCCACATCATGGTAAGGCTTCCTGGAGACTTCCATCTTGGATTTGAAACCTTTATTTTAGACAAAGCCCATTTAAACAACATAAGCATGAATGGGGTACCTGTCACTTGGAGAACTTGCGTAAAGTACTAAATTTATATTGACTGTCAACAAAGTGCAACCAAAGGTCTTTTCCTTATTGTAGGCATTGGACACGATAAGACAGATGTGTGAATTGGCAATGTGCTTTTTATTGTATAGAAGAAAATGCTGACTAAACTGTTTGACAGGACTACACCCAGCCAAACCACTAATATAATCTATTAAATTTCTATGGTAAAGCATTTTTGAGTAACTTGTCCCTGATTTCACCAGTTATTGTACATTAGAGAAATAATGTATCCATTTTATGAACATGTTCATGGTCTTTTTTATCTATAATTTTCCTCTTTACTTCATGTTACTGTTGTTATTTCATTATTTAATATCAATATTTCCTCTATATGTATGGAGAAGTTTTCTACATACTTCTCTTTCAGAATTGTTATCTTTTGCTTTCAGGTACATACCAAAGCATGTATAAAATATAGGCAATAAAACCCTCCGTTATGCCCAGGACACCAGAAAACAGTGGGATGGCTTCCAAGTGAAGTACTAGAAGTAACTATAAATATATGAAGGCATTAAATGGGTTTAAGAACCTATGATTAAGTTTTTTTTTTTTTTTTTTAAAAATATTTGAATTGTCAAAATCACTCCCTATGTATTCCATCCTCATGAGAATTTATTATTGTGACTCCTAAAATGAACATACATAACAAATTGCCACTTAAATATAGAGGTAATTAAATCACTCAATTTAAGTGAGACTGGGACATTGTGTTCTGGCACACTGATATTCTCGTAGTCTGTTTTATGAACACAGCATAGGTTATTTAATAGTCACTCTTTCTGACAGATTATGGCCTCGATTCTTGAGACTACTCTCACTTCAGAACTGCTGCTGGGTCCCCTATAGCACTTTTGTCCGGAGGCTCTCGCTCAGATTGTAACTGGATCTATATCTAGTGGGCCTGTCTGAATTGTTTTTCTTTTTTTTTTAATTTCTATTATTATTTTAGAAACAAACATTTACCATTTAATTATATAAGTATTCATTGTAACAAATATTAACCTACATACTTAAAAAGGTTTTAAATTATATAACTGATAAGAATATATTTAAAGTAATTTAAAGTTTAATTTCAATCTGACAAATAAAATGGCAACATTCATATTTCTCAAATGTGAGCCAGCTATGTAATTCAATCACAGTTGCATGGTATAATGCAAAATGTACATCTTTGCATTAGGCCAATCTCTTCTTCCCCATACACCCTGGTGCCCACTAAAAGGAAAAGAATATGCCAACACATTAAATAAAATACAAGTATAAATATAACATTTTGTTTACATTTATATTATGTTTAAATAAGAAATAACGGTGGTGTAGCCAGGCCCGGCGCTCCCATTAGACAAGGTTAGGCACTTGCCTAGGGTGCCGGGCTCTGGAGGGCGCCTGGAGGGCGCCACAGAATTCTAAATTACTTTAAAACTGTGCGGCGACCGCTGACCATACCTGTCACGGCCGCTGCACAGCATTCAGATGCACGGGGAGTGGGGAAGAGGCTATTTTGTCACCACCGCCGCCTCTCTGCTCCTTCTCCTCCCCTCCACTTACTAGTGTCAGTGAGTGGAGGGGAGGAGACGGAGCAGAGAGGCGGCGGTGGTGAGACAAGGTAAGGAGAGGAGGGAGGAGGGCGGCGATTTTTGCGGGGCGGGGGGGGCGCCGCTTTTTAAAAAAACCCTAGCACCGGCCCTGGGTGTAGCAACATAGGCAGCAGCGGTAATAACCATTACTAAACCTGGGTCCTGGTCCAATATGCTTTTGGGGCTCAGGGTACACCTAAGAAGGATAAGGGGTGGCCATGAGAGGATTGACAATACAGATTTCTTAATACGCTTTGAAACTAAAGCATCAAGGATAAGAAATCTGTGGATGAAATAGATGTTTGTGTGTATGGTGGGATTAGTGATTGGAGGTGTGATGGAGCATGGATCAGGAGTAGTAGGGAGTTCCTTGGGAGAGTAGCAGCACTAGAGGAAATCTTAGATGTAGTTATGCAAGATGAAATAATGTGCAGGTCAGAAGTAGATCTAAGAGGTCTAGAGGATAGTATATGGGGATGAGTTCAGAAACCTAAAAGTGAGAGGTCTTGTTGAGGGTTTTGTAGGTGAGGATGAGAAGTTTAAAGGGGATGATGGAGGGGATAGGGAGCCAGTGTAGAGTGCCTGGTTAGGCGCATGCGAAACTGCAAGAGAGGAAGATTAGTCATACAGTGGCATTTAGGATAGATTACTGCCAATTAGGAGGAGGCTGCCAGTAGTTGAGGCCAAGTGAACAAGGGTTTAGGGCAGGCGCGGGCTGATGGACGTCAGCCCGGGGGCACACGCCGCACAGGCGGCCGCATCACATGACACGTGATGCAGGCGCGTCATCAATGACGCGGCCGCATCACATTGATATTACTTCCGGGGAGCGGGCGGCCCTAACAGCCGTGATTCTGAGCGGCCCGGGGGGCCAATGCCCACCTGCCCTCCGGCCCAGCCCGCCCCTGGTTTAGGGTGTGTCCAGAGTGAGAAATGAATGTGTAAATGTCACAAAGGTGGATGTAATAGGACTATGAGAGAAATTTGATTTGAGGAGTGACTCAGAGTGGGGAACAGGATGACACCGAGATAGCAGAAGTGGGAACAGGAGAAAGTGTAGTGTCACTAATGGTGAGGGAGATGTGGGTATGTGAGTTAGTGAATCTGTGACTCTGAAACAGGGTAGATGATGAGATCCATTTTCAACATATTGAGCTGTAGGTTTTGCTGTGACATCTATGTGAAGATGGCAGAGAGACAGCAGAATATGTGGGATAGTAAAAAAGTGAAGAGATGAGAAAATGTTGGTTAGCGTGTCATCTGAATAGAGATGGTACTGGATAAGCCAAACTAGATGAGAGAGAGTACACAAAGAAAAGGAGATGACCAGAAAAGAAGCATTGAGAGGCCTCATCTGGTAAAGGGAGTGGAGGAGATGTTGAGCCTGAGTTAAGTGCAATAAATGAGCATTTGAAGAGGTAGGAAGTGAACATGGAGCGAAGTGAACCAGAAAAAAAAGGCAGATGGCATGAAGTGTATACAGAAGTAGACTGTGATTGATTGTGTCAAAATTGACAGAAAATTCTGTGAAGAGGAATACAGAATCATGACTCTTTGACTGCGTAGATAATTTCTCCCTTTAGAAAAACAGTGTCATTAAAGTGTAGAGAGTCCAATTGCAGAGATTTAAAGAGGGAGGGAGGTGAGGACATGAGCTAGTCAGACACACAGGCCACTTAAGTAGTTTGGAAGCAAAGAGAAAGTAAGTGATAGGGTGGTAGTTCTAAAGCAATTCTGGGTCAGCAGAAGGTTTATTAAAGCTGCATTAACACTTCGGAAAATACATTGACATGGAGGCCCCTCTCCCCAACTGAAGCCCTAAGATCTGCTCCATTCCAATGTTTTTCCTGGGATCCTTCATTTCTCTAACATCCTCAGCCAAAATACAGAGGGGATGTGAGTGAGTGAACTAATCAAAAGCTGCAATCAAGAGATCATGACTTATAATTGATACTTCTGCTCACTTACCTCCACAGTTGGCCATATTACTTTGGCTAACAAAAGATTTTTGGGTTCTGCATTACAGAACCAGCAGAGCTCCAGGAAATACATCTGCATGTAGCAGCCCCTGTGTCTCTGAATAGATGGAAGGGCCAGTTTAGGAAATTATTTTTATATGTAGTAGTGTAGCTTTAAGGATTGGCGAGATGAGTGCATGCTTGAAGGAGAAATGGCGTGGAGAGAGACAGGTTGAAGAGGTGAGCTAGAAGCGGGCAGGCATTTGGAGAAAGAGAGTGGAGACCTTGGAGGTGTAGGAGGAAGAGAGAAGTGCCTTGATATTGTCAGCCATTACTAGAAAAAATTAGATGAGGGTAGGTTGGGGAGTGGAGGGCATATTATGTTGTTGAATTAGGTGATAAAGTCATAGGCGATGATGGAGATGAGAGTGGGCAAAATAGTAAATTGAAGGTGGCAAAGAGATATCAGGGATTGGACAAGTAGGAGGAAATTAGAACCTTGAAATAGATTTGTTTGTTAAAATATAATGCATGTTGCATTGTGAAAAAACAAATTTGTAGTGGAGGAAGTCAGGGTTGGTGCAAGATTTCGTTGAGTGGTGATCAACAATATGAGAGGGCTTTTGTAGGTATCAGGTCGGTTTAGAATGCCATGGCTGTATTGAGGAGTGCTGGAGACCATGTGTAGTGAAAGTACCAGTTATTTCAAGTGCTGAAAGTAATTTATTGATGTATTAAGATGATGGACACTTCAGGTTAGAACGAACAGGAAAAAGTAGTAATGAGAAAGAGAAGAAGATCAAGAGAAAGGAAGAAGAAAAGATTGTCCAAAGTGTTTAGGTGTCATTTAGTGCACATAGCTTTAGGAGCTAAGGGTGCTTAGTGCAAGGTGAGGTAGAAGGAAAGGAGGTTGTGGTTGAAGAGCGGGAAGTCCAAGTTGGAGAAACTAGATATTAGGCAAAGTTTGGAAAGATTGGGATCATGGTAATTTTCATCATGAGTTTGAGATATGAAGTTAGCTAGGAATAAATAATTGAAAAAATTAACAAGCATAGGTTTGTGTTGGCAAATTTGGAGGGGGAAGTTATTTGATATAAGTTATGTGTACCAAGCAACAAAGTTGTGGAGAAATTGGGAGGTCAGATCGTGTTACATGTTAAATGATAGCGACGATGAGCTGAAGTGGAGATAAACAATGGATGGTATGGGTTATTATAACTTTGTGTATCACTTTTTACACAGCATTTGATGTCTGCTGCTGTCAATTTCTTACCAGGACAGACCATATTAACCTGTGTTATCAATGTAACACTCATGATTTTTACACTGTAAATACTATTGTACAGTGTCTGCACATAATTAACTTTTATTAAAAAAATTAATGATTTTGAACAGTTTTTCATTTGAAAATATGTCTATTCTATCACAGCAGATATCCACATAAATGTATGCCTGTGAATCATTGAATGTGTGGGTTTTACTATTTGGTCAGAAACAGTATTTTTTTTTTTATATATTTCTATTTCTATTGCTTTTCTGTTTGTAAATGCACACAGATTAAAGTGAAAGTATTTTCATTAGCCACTAGCTTAGTTTAAATGTTTACTCCCCCTAAACAGTGATATATCCAATCACTGTTTTAGCAGCAATCAGGGCTTGTGAAAATCTGAGATGGTACTAGCAGGTTGGGGGGAGGGTGTTCTGCGTCTTAGCATGTGGCATAACATTATCTAGCTCTGGCTTGTTGGACATAGACCAAGACACAAAAACACTTCCCCTTTATTTCTACTGGTCTGATTGCTGTTAAAGCAGTAATAGGCATATGGTTAGGGGAATTTAAAAAGAAAAAAGACTGATATGTGCAAGAGATGTTTTACAAAACAAATTCATTGATGTTAAAATCATATACTTTGTCCAATTTTTCCCCCAGCAAAAGCAAACAAGATACCGTATGTGATATATAAAAGGAAACTACTGTACTTGGAAGGTATGTGTGATTTGCTTTATTTCTGAAATAAGTTTTATTGAGATTTAAGAACATAAACAGGTTATACAAACATTTTCAACAATTTTTGAATTGATTGGTAAATGATAAAGAAAATATAACCTCATGGCATCAAGCCAAGAAAGAATAAATGTATCAAAAAGAACAAACATGTCCAACCACATTTGATAGCTATTTGTCACGAACACGCTCCCAGCTGTCGTGCTTTTTGGGTGTTCGCTGTATGAGGTCACACACGATTTCAGCCCGCAGTCTCTCTCTACCTATCACACAGGTTATAGACCTACGGAATCGCCCCCAAACACAGCGCTCTCACACCCCCAGACCTTTCAGGTTTTGTACCACCTATTGAGTACTTGCAATAGGATCCCAATATACTTTGCCACCCTGGCACTCAGGCTTCTATCTATTTACAGACTAGCAAGACCCACACCAGCATGCACAGGGTTAACTCTTCACACCTACAGACTGTTACACAAATGTAAATACAAGCACACACAGCTTGTTAATCAAATGTATCAACAAATCACACACTGGCATTCCAAGGGTTAACTTGATCGAGCAATCTGCCTCTTCTAAACAGGCTAATGGATTTGTTAGAGTATCAAGGACGCAACTTATTAAAATATAGATCTAATATACAAAAATACAGGGCATTCAGATATAAAGGAAAATAATGAATAAACAATTAATAAACTGGCATAACAAGCAAAAGCAGTTTCAAATAAAAAGGGGTTACATTCAGATTTGCACTTACATGAATTGCATTCTGGCCAAGGGAAATTTGGCTTGGAAGAAGATGGACAGCTTATCAATGTGAATTGATTTCCCAAAAAGTCTGACAATTTGTTCCTTCAGAACACAGGTTTTTAAGCAACATGAGATGGGATGGTCTTCACAGGGACAGCGTTTAATGCTAATCGGGGGTTCTGGCCTGGGACACTTTTTCAATCACCATTTACATGTTGCCTGATTTACTAACCAATTCTACTATGTGATATATTTTTTCTGTAGAGCGTTACATCGATCCAATTTTATCATTAATAAATCCCCTATGACTTTGTCCATCTTTTGATATCAAACACGCCTAAATAAAGTGCAGTTGCAGAGCTTACACTCCTTTCCCTTATGTCTCTGTGGGGCAGAATTCTTAATTCAACATATGAGCTGCCCTAATCATGCTATTGAGGAATATGTGGTTGATCACTACTTTTATTGATTTTAAGGGGCATATTTTAAAACTGAATTCTTTTGGTCTATATTATGTATAGCCTATGTCAGCACATGGCCTCTTTGAGCCAGACCACATGCTGAGCGGTACCTAAAAGTCTATTCAAGTGTCACAAACTAACAGTAAGAGATCCTTGAAGCTGCTAAAGGTAGAATGCTTATCTTCTCACACTGGGATGTGCAAAGCCATCAAACACATTTACATCAGACTCTCGCTCTTTAAATTTTATACTTTAAACTGAACTTATCAATGGAATCGTTTGATCTAACATATTTACACTGCAGTTATGATTTTATCCTTTATAAATAACTGCACACTCTCTATGTTCATAACACTATTGATAACCTAGTGCATAAAACAAAAAGACAAACACAAAGGTGGGGAAGGGGTAAAGACATAAGGGAAGGGTGGGAGGGTAGCATAATGAGAGCCCTCATAACAACATATCCATTCTGTCCACAGCTAATTAATTAAGACATATCTTGAATCAAGACATATCTTAAGATATATCCCAAGGTATGCCTTAAACCAATGAAATACATTTAAAATCTATATAAAACAAGTATAAAGAATAGCTTAATTTGCTTTATTTTTACCATGAAATATAATGACACAAATATTGGTGCATTATCAGCTAATGTCATCCTATGCAATGTGGTAGGATTGATTCCAAATGCTTTTCTAAATTGTATTTTATGTATCATTACTGGCAGTGCCACGCCGGCACTGTGACAAAGGAGCACTTTGCTACATGTGATAGCGAAATTATATATATACCCAACCATGGCCTAATCTGTGTGGAGTTTGTATGTTCTCCCTGTGTTTGCGTGGGTTTCCTCCGGGTGCTCCGGTTTCCTCCCACATTCCAAAAACATACTTGTAGGTTAATTGGCTGCTATCAAAATTGACCCTAGTCTCTCCCTCGCTGTCTGTCTGTCTCTGTGTGAGTGTGCGTCTATATTAGGGAATTTAGACTGTAAGCTCCAATGGGGCAGGGACTGATGTGAATGAGTTCTCTGTACAGCGCTGCGGAATTAGTGGCGCTATATAAATAAATGATGATGATGATGATATATATATATATATATATATATATATATATATATATATATTAGGGATGTGCACCGGCGACTTTTGGTGTCTCGTATTTTGTGTTTTGGATTCGGATTTGTTTCGCAAAACACCTGCCGAAAGGTTTTGGTTCGGATTTAAGGTTTTGGATTCGGATTTTTTTGGAAAAAAGCATAAAAAGTTCAAAAATCACGTTTTTGGGCTTATTTTCACTCCTACGCTATTATTAACCTCAATAACATTCAATAACAATCATTTCCACTAATTTACAGTGTATTCTGAACACCTCACAATATTGTTATTAGTCCAAAATGTTGCAACAAGGTATCTTTCTGGACTGCGTAGTGGAGTGGTCCCCACAATATAATAAGAAAACCATCAACTGGTCTGATTCGCACCAAAAAATGTACCTGGACTGCATAGAGGAGTGGGTCACCACAATATAATTTAAAAACCCTGAACTTGTATGAATCGCACAAAATAATGTACCTGGACTGCGTAGAGGAGTGGTCACCACAATATAATAAGAAAACCATCAACTGGTCTGAATCCCACCGAATAATGTACCTGGACTGCGTAGAGGAGTGGTTACCACAATATAATTAATAAAAAAACCTCCACGGCTCTGAATTCCCAAAAAAATAATTCTGGACTAGGTAGTGGGGTGGCCACGGTACCCAATTTGATACCGGGGCCACAATATAATTAATACACCCTCAACTGGTCAGAATTCCACCAAACAAGTATCTACACTGCGTAGTGGGGTGGCCCCGGTACCCAATTTGATACCGGGGCCACAATATAATTAATACACCCTCAACTGGTCAGAATTCCACCAAACAAGTATCTGGACTGCGTAGTGGGGTGGCTTTGGTACCCAATTTGATACCGGGGCCACAATATAATAAATACACCCTCAACTGGTCAGAATTCCACCAAACAAGTATCTGGACTGCGTAGTGGGGTGGCCCCGGGACTAAATTTGGTACCAGGGCCACAATACCTCCTCCAAGTTCCAAGTGTAGTGTTTATAACATATTAACACTACACTAATTCTAGCACGTCAATACCTCTTGTTTTAAATAATGACAGGGCATTTAACTTTTGATTTAATTTTTTGAATTTGTTGACATTTTCTTTTACTTTTTGAACATGGCAAACGACTGTTGAATGGTCACATAATGCGAAAAAAAGAGTTGCAAGATGGAATTGTCCTTGGGCCCTCCCACCCACCCTTATGTTGTTGAAATAGGACATGCACACTTTAACAAACCAATCATTTCAGCGACAGGGCCTACCAAACAACTGTGGCTGAAATTATTGGTTTGTTTGGGCCCCCACACCAAAAAAACAATTCATCTCTCCCTGTACAAACTAAACAGACTCTACTGAGGAAAGATGTCGTCCTCATCCTCAACCTCTGATTCCTCTCCCCCTACAGTGTGTACTTCCTCCTCCTCACACATTATCAATTCGTCCCCGCTGGACTCCACAACCACAGGTCCCTCTGTACTATCTGGAGGGCAGTGCTGTACTTCATTGAGGAATTGATTATTCATTTTTATAAACATCATTTTTTCAACGTTGTGAGGAAGCAACCTCCTTCGCCGCTCACTGACCAGGTTCCCCGCTGCACTAAAAACTCTTTCCGAGTACACACTGGAGGGGGGACAACTCAGGTAAAATAGAGCCAGTTTGTACAGGGGCTTCCAAACTGCCTTTTTTTCCTGCCAGTAACAATATGGACTGTCTGACATGTCTATTTGGATGGTGTCAGCAAAATAATCCTCCACCATTTTTTCAATTGTGACAGCATCCAATGCAGCGACAGTAGACATGTCTGCAATGGTTGGCAGGTCCTTCAGTCCGGACCAGATGTTATCAGCATCCCCGCCAGCGGCTCTTTTAGGAAAACTGAGCTTTTTCCTCGCAGCCATAGATGTGGAAGAAAATGAGGGTGGAGCTGTTGGCATGTCACGGTCCTCTTCAGAGGACACTCTCCTGACCAGCAGGTCTTTGCACCGCTGTAGACTTGTGTCCGCTGGAAACAGAGACACAACATACGCTTTAAACCGAGGATCGAGCACGGTGGCCAGAATGTATTCCTCTGACTTTAAAAGAGTGACCACCCTCGGATCCTGGCAAAGCGTATGAAGGGCTACATCCACAAGAGCTACATGCTTGGTATAATCGCAATGGTTTACCAGCTCCTCCCTCACTTTCTCCAGCTGCTTCTGCAACAGCCTGATCAGGGGAATGACCTGACTCAAGCTGGCAGTGTCGGAACTGACTTCTCGTGTGGCAAGTTCAAACGGCTGGAGAACCTTGCACAACACGGAAATCAGTCTCCACTGCGCTTGACTCAGGCGCATCCCCACTCCTTTGCCTATGTCGTAGGTGGCTGTGTAGGCCTGAATGGCCTTTTGCTGCTCCTCCATCCTCTGCAGCATATAGAGGGTGGAGTTCCAGCGCATCACAACCTCTTGTTTGAGGTGATGGCAGGGCAGGTTCATGCTTTTTTGATGTGCCTCAAGCATGCGGTAGGCACTGGCAGAATGCCGAAAGTGTCCAGCAATTTTGCGGGCCACCGCAAGCATCTCCTGCACACCCCTGTCACTTATGAGGTAATGCTGCACCACCAAATTAATGGTGTGGGCAAAACATGGGACGTGCTGGAAATTGCCCATATTTAATGCCCGCACAATGTTGCTGGCATTGTCTGACACCACAAATCCCCATGAGAGTCTAAGTGGGGTAAGCCACTGGGAGATAATTTCCCTCAGTTTCTCTAATATGTTGTCAGCGTTGTGCCTTTTATTAAAGCCTGTAATACACAATGTTGCCTGCCTTTGCACGAGCAGCCATTTTGTAGATGCTGCTACTGATGCAGCTGTTGCTGTTGCTGCGGAAGGGGATGCATCTACCCAGTGGGCTGTCACAGTCATATAGTCCTTCGTTTGCCCAGAACCACTTGTCCACATGTCCGTGGTTAAGTGGACAGTGGGTACAACCACATTTTTTAGAGCACTGAGGACACTTGATCGTACTTCTCTGTACATTTTTGGTATCGCCTGCCTAGTGAAGTGGAATCTCGACGGGATTTGGTACCGGGGACACAATACCTCCATCAACCCTCTAAATCCCACTCCACTGATGGCGGACACCGGGCGCACGTCTAACACCAACATTGCAGTTACAGCCGCAGTTATACGCTTTGCAATAGGGTGACTGCTATCGTATTTTGTGGTCATGGCAAACGACTGTTGGACGGTCAATTGTTTTGTGAAAGACTTAGCGGTCTTACGACTTTCCCTCTGGGAAAATGACCGACTAACAGCAGCAACAGCAGCAGTGGCAGTAGTAGGCGTACCGCTGCAGGATTCCTCGGATGAATCCCGTATTGAAGAGGACTCAGTCTGGCTGCTGACTTTGGCTGCAGGACTGAATCTGATGGAGATCGTGGAGGAAGTTGACGAGGAGGGTGTTGCTGGTGTGTATCCAACTGGACCATGGGATTTAGGTGTCCCTGTACCGATGAGGGTCCTAGCCCCAGTTCCTGAACTAACCACTGAACTATGAAGGTTATTCAGGTGACGTATAAGGGAGGATGTCCCTAGGTGGGCAAGATCCTTACCCCTGCTTATTTGAGCTTTACATAAGCTACATATGGCCATACATTGGTTGTCCGGATTTGGATAAAAATAACTCCAGACTGAAGAGGTGCAATTTTTGGTCTTCTGACCAGGCATGACGATGGGCTTTTTCATCCCATGGACATCAGCTGTTTCCCCCCCTGGTGCCTCATTTTCAATAACCACATCACCATCCTCATCATCAAGTTCCTTCACAGCGCCAGCTACATCATCAATAGCCTCCTCCCGAGCCACCTCTTCCCGTACAGTAATGGGAAGGTCAGGTTTGACAACCACCAACACCCTTGGACTCGCCTTGGGGATTTGTGATAATTTCTCTTTAGAAGGCAGAGTTGTTTGCTGTTTTGTTGCTGACAGCATAACTCTCTTCAATTTTTTGTAGAGGGTGGAGGAGGAGGAGGGCTAAGATCCTTGGGTGAAGCTGGACCACTAGTCATGAACATGGGCCAGGGCCTAAGCCGTTCCTTGCCACTACGTGTCGTAAATGGCATATTGCCAACTTTACGTTTCTCCTCAGATGATTTTAAGTTTCTCTTTTTGCTATTTTTTGAGAACTTGGGCTTTTTGGTTTGTACATGCCCTGTACTAGGAGATTGGGCATCGAGCTTGGAAGACAACATTGATGGCATTTCATCATCTATGTCATGACTAGTGGCAGCAGCTTCCGCATTAGGAGGAAGTGGGTCTTGATCTTTCCCTACTTTATCCTCCAAATTTTTGCTCTACATTATATGTAGCACAAGATACTGCAGAATGTGTGAACTTGGTAATATTGCAGTACCAATGGACTTATACTGCAGGATTGGTTTTGCAAATTTTGTTGTAATTAATTTATTTTTTAATTATTTTTTTGTATTTTTTTTTATAACTTTTTTTAAATTTTTTAAACACTTGGGAATATTGGGGAAATAACTATGCCCTTAGAGGCACAGAGCACAGGACACAACACCACTGGACTGAACAGGACACAGCACAGGACCCAGCAGCACCATTGAACTCAAAATTGACAGAGCACAGCACACAGCACCACTGGACTGATACTGCAGAATGTGTGAACTTTGTAATATTGCAGCAGTACCACTGGACTTTTACTGCTGAATGTGTGAACTTGGTAATATTGCAGTACCAATGGGCTTATACTGCAGGATTGGTTTTGCAAATTTTGTTGTAATTAAAAAAAGTTGTAATTATTTTTTTGTATTTTTTTTATAACTTTTTTTTAATTTTTTAAACACTTGGGAATATTGGGGAAATAACTATGCCCTTAGAAGCACAGAGCACAGGACACAGGACCACTGGACTGAACAGGACACAGCACAGGACCCAGCAGCCCCACTGAACTCAAAATTGACAGAGCACAGCACACAGCACCACTGGACTGATACTGCAGAACACAGCACAGCACAGCACAGAACTAAACAGCACAGCACGAGATCTACTAGGACAGAGGACCACCTAACACACCCTCCCTCTACCCTGATCAATGCCCGAGTGAAGATGGCGGTGACTAGCGGGGAATTTATAGGATCCGAGTATCGCGAGATCCGACAGCGGGATTATGACTCCGAGCCTCGGTTTCAAGTTTTCATTTGGCGCCAATACCCGGATCTGTCTCGGATCCGACTCGGATTCAGGAAATCCGAGTGCGCTCATCTCTAATATATATATATATATATATATATATATATATATATATTGTGAAAGGCTTACAAACAGATGGCTCCTCACACAGGTTTCTGCTGAACCCCAACTGGTCACTGGCCACTGTTTGGCAGCAGTCTCTCACACACAGATCAAACCCAGCTTTTTAAGCTTCCGGTCAGAATGTAACCCTCTCTGCACTTTTAGACTCTGGTTTCCCAGGGACCACCACTCTTTCCTCTAGTAGAAGGTGGCAAAGTGTCCCAATTGCCTCTATCTATCTATCTATCTATCTATCTATCTATCTATCTGCCCCCTTTGTCTCCTTTTCAAACAAACAATATGCTATAAGTTAAACATTTTCTTAGAAGCAATTCTAAAATTCTAAACTCTGTTAATTATCCATAGGACTAGTATAATTAGAAAAAACTTTCACCCCTGTTTGTTTTGTTTCAGGTTGATAATACACATTGCAATCCACTCTATAGACACAAACCTGTATACAAAAGAAAGAGTAACTGTCCTGAACCCCCCTAAAGTTCTGCACATTCACTGTAGATAAAAGGAGGCAAAACTCCCTTTCCAGCTTTTTCTGTATTTGGACAAGGCATCATACACACAGCAAAAAAAAATGCTGTTTCTGCTGGTAGTTTCTACACCAGGGGGTGTTTGTATATTTGCCTGTGGTGCACTAGTCCTGACTCTGCTAACAAAGGATCTAATGGAATAGACTAGGGATAACATATTGATAATCATATTGCCTCTTTCCTAATCAGCACCTCTGGTAGTCATGCTAAAATATTAATTTCTGGCTTTCTTTCAGTGCATTGTGAAGAGCAGCTGTATAAAGGAAAACTTGCCACTATGTGACGAAAACCTGTTTTATATAATTTCACATTATTAGATCCTTCCCCATGTTTAGCTTAACTACCTTTTTTGTTGTTGCAGAAACCCCTGGTCAGCTAGAATTGTTATTTCTTCCTTTAGAAGTTACTGGCAGTAGACAGACATTAGCATTCCTAAACCCACTGCAGCATTGTAGTCATTGGGCTGGAACCAATGCTATTACCAATCATGTTACAGGAAGCTTAGAAAGGAAAGTCCAGAAATATCTATTTATAAATATCTATTTATTCACTCAGTACTAGGTAACTTCACTCCAGGGATGTATTATAATTTGATGTCTCTATGATATATATTGATATCTATATGTATATGTAAGTATGTGAACTGCACATGTCGCTTCTTCACTAGGGGATTTTTAGAGTGTATGGAAAAATGTATGTATTGAATTAAATTGAGTGTATTGAGGGATTTTCTTAATTGTTTTCTATGGGAAGTAACTAAGTAATTTACCAGACTGCTATCATAAAATAAATAATACAGCAAGGGCAAGTAAGCACTCCAGAGTGGAAATTAACCACTCCTTTGTGCTGTTGGATCCTACAACTATACAGCAATAATTGCATTACCCTTCCTGCTATATTCAGTGACAGAGTGACTTTGAGATCACAAAGGTTTATGGTTTCAGCTACCACAAATTGCCTATTTCATTGTGATATGGAGGATATAGCCAGCGCAGCAGATCCCTAAAAAATAGGTACCACTGCACCCAAGAAATGTACATTAGCTATCTAGTCCTAACAATAGGTTACCATTATGTGAAACAAAAATAAATGACAATTTGTCAGTTACACTACTATATTTGTCCTTATATTATAGTTGTCACTAGTCTCCCACATTAGAGTGAGATTTTCCAGAGATTTTCCAGTCTCTGCAAAAAATAGGCAATACTTCTAAAAATGTACTTACCTGCCTGTATGGTGGGTCAGGACACATTGCAATGACACAAATGGTGTTGTCAAGCCCTGCCCACCCAATGAATACCGAGTGTGCTGAGGTATGATGATGTAATTAGCATATACCAATAACACTTGCCCCATGAACTCAATGACACGAATGATGTCATTAAGTCACACTCACCTCTTTTCACACCATGCCACTTCATTTCCTGAAAGTAAGTTATGAAGAGTAGGCAAGTATATCTTATGCAATTATTCAGAGTTGGTCCAACGTTTATTAAAAAATTAAAGCAGTACACTGTGTTTTAGCTCAAATGTTTGCGAAAACGCAAATATTTTGGATTTAAAAAACGCAATCTAAATTAACTATGATGATAACTTATATAATAATATATAGTTTTATAATTAAATGGTACATAAACCAATCACTGCGCCACTGTATGTAAAGCTTAGCCTTAGCTTGATTAATCCCTACTTGATTTTACTATGTATGTTATCTATGGTTTTGTCATTACAAAACAGATTATGATGTGTCCTAGCTACAATTTGTTCTCCTTATTTACAAGTTTCTACCGTAAAAGTAGGCAGGCTCCGCATCTTGGTCTAATTAGAGAATTTATACAAGACAAAGTCATGTTTAACATAATTCCATACCAAATCATACATATGACAGTTTGTTTAAAGTGCAGACCATACATATTTATGTTTCATTTACATGTTTATTTGAATATACAACTGAATGTCTTGCAGGATGAAAGCACAAGGGGGAAAAGAAAAGCCATCTGGACCTTGAGCATCCTTTTACATTGCCATCTCGTTTTCCCATCCTTATCCATGGATATGAAGCTTTATTACAAATTATACTTGATTGTAACATATGTTGTCAAATTTTTCTAGATATGTAATAGTATGGTAATATATTCGTATGCATATGTATGTATAGACAGTGTTCTGAAAATACTAATGTTGTAATTAAATATAGTACTTGCACAACTGCTTGAGCAATTAACAAGCACATTAATTGAAAAGCAATGCAATTTAGCATTAACGGGGACATAAAATAAAACAAATAGCTACATAATTGGTTTAAGATTTCCGGGTCAGCTATTCAAAATATAACAATATTGAAACATATACACTTCACAGTTGCACTACTATTAATTCAAATACATAGTGCTATGTCTGCGTATCAAAAAATACCCCAAAGCAGGGGTGCTCTTTCCATGTTGTAAAAACATATCTTTATTGATCACAAAAACATTAAAGCATAGACATTTTCCCATTGAGTTTTGGATATATAGGTCAGCAAGACATGGGCTTTTTAGCGTTAACATTGACAAAGGCCCAATGCTGAGCGAAATGTCTGTGTTTTGATGTTTTTGTGATCAATATATGACTAGCAAGTGAACATCTGTCTATTGAACCGTGGATAGTAAATAAATGACAGAATTGGCTTTAAAGTGGCAAACCTTTATTAATATTTGTTACAAATATTAAATCTATATTGTGTAGTATTCCATTAATGGATTTTTATATATACAACTGCAGTAGGTATTTGCAAAACTAAAATAAAATTCAGTCGCTAGAATGAATCTTTATTAAGTATTGTTATATAGCATGGCCATTTCACAAAAAGCACAATACCACAACTGAAATTGCTTCATTATCCATTAGCCCTACGATCTGATATTTTTCTGCTTGTCTCTCCCTTATAGAGAATTACTCTCTGCCTTAGAAATTATTTCCTCACAAGCACTTGAATTGGTTGGGTAACTTAGGTGAATTAGCCCACTACGTCCTTTATACATGCAGTGCAACTGATATGCGCGAAAACTAAAAACCACATATACAAGTCCACATACAAATGTAGCAAGGTTATATATGTATTACATGGCTGCAAACTAGTTTATGTTTTTAATAAATTAATTTAATGCTGACATTTTCTTTATTCTCTCTTCGTAACAGAGAATGACAAGGACTTATATTATGTTTGTTCATAAACACCTAAATTAGTTAGGCGAGAGGCGTTAGAAAAATCCTTTAACTCTTAATAATGCAGGATGGCATGTGTTGCATTCATTCATAGTAATATATTATTATTATTATTATTATTATTATTATTATCATCATCATTAACATATATTTATATAGCACTAACATACTCGGCAGTGCATTACAATTGGGAATAGCAGATAATTTAAATGTCATAAGAATTATTTGTAGAGCATGTTATTGACAATTGGGTATTAAAAATTAAGCATAGTTGGATGGAGATTTTCTTTAAGACTACTTGACATCCATTTTAAAACATTATATGTGATATTTGGAAATTTATTTAAAAAAGTTCTTTACGAACAAGGTTTAAACTGAACAATTGATTACAGATGTCTGCTTTTATTGCATCATTTGTTAATAATACATTAAGTTGCAACCTTAAGATGTGCAGATGGCAGAAACCTACACAATTTAGTAATCTGTTCTAGCTCCATATTTTGAGTGTCCCTATAATGATAGCTGGCAATGTTAAAATGTTGGGACAACAAATTGCTTCAATAGAGACATGTTAACATGGTTATATCACCCTGACATAACTTAATAAATATTTACTATCTAATACTTTGTACTGCTCTGTTATAGTTTACCATGTAATCAATCACATTTAATAAATAAAAACTGCAGTTAAATAAGTTGCTTGTTTTTAATATAAAACATTAAGAAGAGCATTAAATACCCATTCAACATATTTCTATCATATTTATAAACTAAAGTGTGATAATATGTTATAGTTGTGAAAGTAAACCCTTAATAACCAGGGGCCTGATTCATTAAAGATCTTAACTTGAGAAACTTCTTATTTCAGTCTCCTGGACAAAATCATGTTACAATGCAAGGGGTGCAAATTAGTATTCTGTTTTGCACATAAGTTAAATACTGACTGTTTTTTCATGTAGCACACAAATATCAACTTTAAATTTCAGTGTACAAATAAGCTATCAAGTATTTGTGTGCTACATGAAACAGTCAGTATTTAACTTACGTGCAAAACAGAATACTAATTTGCACCCCTTGCATTGTACCATGGTTTTGTCCAGGAGACTGAAATAAGAAGTTTCTCAAGTTAAGATCCTTAATGAATCAGGCCCCAAGCCTTCATATAGAATTTCTATGTTACTTACTAAGCATCCTAGCAACGGGGGTGGGGTAAAATGAAGGAGCAAAAGAGTGTAAGTGTGATGATGACATTGGTACTTGTTTCAGTCATTCCTGTGATTGAAGGCATGCATTGACAAGTTAAAAAAATGGACATGACAAGTAATAATTAATGTCCATTATTGAGAATACTTGCCTCCGTTATGTGTACAGAGTATGGTTCAGGGACTTGCAATTATCTAGAAGACTGGAAAAAATAAACAGAATGAAAGGTGCATCCAATGCCCTTCCTGACGCCACCAGAGATTTGAGAGAAGCTAGACTGACAAAACCCTCTCACTCATTATTTTAGCCCATTATAAACTAATGAGTCAATTCTATTAGCCGTGAGGTGCGAGCAACAAAAAGAGCGAAGAACATTACCAAAGTATCACGTCGAAACACACCACGTTATGTTACAGCTACTAACACTACGCTGCTAATTGAATCGCCCCAATGAAACAAATAGAGACATCAGATAGCCAACTTATTGCGCCACTAAGACAGTGTCCCACAGAAGAAGGTGGTCCACAAACTGTCCATGTCCCCTGAAAACCTATTGACCAAAGGGATCAAGTTCAGGATCTCCCTGAACCCCATAAACTTAAGGAAATATCAATTGTTATAATCGAAACTGGGCTTAACCAACTGTTAAGGGCAGAGTTATCTGGGAAATCATAGAGAAAATCTTTTGAATGCTATTTCAGATATTTGTCCAGTGGCTTGCAAATGTATTTAACCCCCTAAAATATTTAACCCCCCTAAAAAGTCAACAGATTTGTCTGTATTACATATGACACTTAGACAGATTAAGAACTAGTAGGCTCTTAAAAATATTTTTAAACTCATCATTCGTTATTTTTCTGAAAAATGTTACTTGCATATTCAACCCCTGTAGACTAGTACTTGGTAGAACCACATTTTCCTGCAATAACAGCTTTAAATTTGTTGGGTAAGTTTCTACCAGTTTTGCACACTGTTTGGTGATTTTCACTCATTTTTACTTTGCTCCATTTGGTTCAGGTTGGTTGGATCCCATTTGTGGAATGCAATTTTCAAATTGTGCCACAGATTGTCATTTGCATTGATACCTAGACTTTGACTTGCCTCTTGTAGAACATTCACCTTTTTGTTGTTCAGCCACACCAATGTTGCTTTGGCCTTGTGCTTGGAAGAATTGTCCTGTTGAAAGGTGAACTTTTTCCCAAGCTTTAATTTTCTAGCAGACTGAAGAAGGTGGTCTTGCAGTATCTCCCTGCATTTTGCGCCATTCATCCATCCATCCATTTTTAACAAGAGGCCCAGTCCCCACTGAAGAATAGTATCCCTACAACATGACGCTGCCACACCAACACTGTTGGTATGGTGTTTGCTGAGGAATGGACAGTGCTAGGTTTTCCCCACACATAACGTATAGACAACATACTGTTGTCTCATCTGACAACAAAACCTTATCCCACATTCTAGTTCTGTCACTCTGAAGTATTCTGGGTGTTGAAGTCGTATAATTGGATGAACGAAAGTATATTGGTTTAATATTGGTTTGCCGTACATATTGGGAAGCGTACGCCATGTGTTACGTGGCGTGGTGCGTTCGCACGGTAAAATACGCATGCACACACTCGCATTACAACAGTTAGTTAGTTATATAATTTCATATTGGTTCTGTTATCACTGTCATTCAGGAGCAGATAGTATTCAGTTTATTATTAGTCTATATATATATATATATATATATATATATATATATATATATAGTGATTATATGTACATTGTAGTGTTATTAAAGGTTTAGGTAATAGGAAAGGTGTCATGCCTGATATCATATTCAAAGCCCTAATCATGAGCAGCTGTCCGGTGCAATCGGCGAAGAGATCGCACATTGCATACTTTAGTTATTGATATTAGAGAGTAAACCTTTGCATGATACTGGCTATGAAAAGGAGCAGACCCCCTGGAGAGAAGACCCCCACCTTTGGATTCCTTAGATTGAAATCAACCTATTACCTGTCTGGCCTGACCCCACTGTTACGATTTTGATGCCTTAGTCAGTATTAGCACAGGCTTACCTAGGACGCGGAGTCTAACGGCCTTCCGGTCTTCACCAAGAACCACCGCAAGGTAGTGTGGACTTAGTTGCCGAAGAACCGCAGGTCGCGGCCCCCAGATTAGCCTACTGACGTAAGGGAGAAAGTTCTAAGTGATGGCAGGCAAACAAGAAAATAGACAATGCGGTCAGTATAATCAGTATATTGCAGAATAACTTGGATAGAAAAACTAGAATCCATAGGAGAGAGAATATTCATACCTAACTTAGTCTCTCCGTCATCAGTTAGGTCCGATCGTTTCCCGGGCGCTTCCCACATTGACTCAGGACATGACCGGTGTCACGGGCACTAGGAGTCTTTACCCAGGGATCACCAGGTGATAGGCTTACCAGAGCAGTATAGGTGGTAATATGGTACTCTGGTAGCAGGGTGATCACGGAACAGGAAATAGCAGATGATGAGATGCTCAGGAAAGTCTATGACTAGCAGCACTGGCAATATGGAGGTAGTAATACACGAGGAACTGTATGGACAAAGGACACGTGAAGGTAGTCAGTGGTCTGCGGTAGCAAGTTGTACCACTGCTATAGTGAGGAGGAATGTCCAACAGAAACGAGGAGGTGATGAGAGTCAGCGGTCTGCGGATAGCAAGTTGTACCGCTGTCTGAGTGAAGGAATGGAATCCAAGTGGAGGTATCCGGGGAGTCAGTGGTCTGCGTTAGCAAGTTGTACCACTGCTATGTGAGAGGATACTGGAACAGGTGAAACTGTAAACAGGGGTCAGTGGTCTGCCACTAGCAAGTTGTACCACTGAATATATATGTGAGGAGGTGCACGGGGAGAGACTGCAACACAATATATACACGGGCACCTTGACTTTGAACCACAGTGATATGCACAATATAAATGTATAGATGACTGAACAATACTGCCAATATAGAAAGTCTCTTGAAGTAGTCCAGCATAAGATAACACAGTCAATGATGGCAATAGACTCAGCGGATAGCACACTCCAGAGGAGAACCAACACAGTCCAGCAAGGTATGCAATACACAGCACAGTCAATGAGAAGTATGCATACCGTGGTTCAGGAGGCAGTCAGACAGGAGTGCAGAGATACCTGAACGGCAGGAGGCCGGCAGGATGCGAAGTCCCTGGATGGGTGAAGCGGTGGTCTAGTAGGTGCAGCGCACGGGTAGGTAGACCAGCAGGGAACACAGGAAAGCGTGGAGAGCGGATCAGCAGTAGATGGATGAGTAGTGCTGAGGAGTAGCAGCAGCGGGTCTCTGCGGGAACACGGAGGTAGCCAATAGCAACCAGCAGGTGCAGTAACGATGGGACACGGGAGAGCAGAGTTGAACAGGCACTGTTGATCACGGAGAATAGCGGGTAGCAATAGTGGAGGCAGACTCAAGGAAACACGGGAGCGTTGACAAGGACTGAAGACTGAAGCGCACAGAGGCAGCGGATAGGAATCAGCCAAACAGTCACGATGAAACACAGACGGGTTGCAGGTTGAAGACTGTAGTGCACGGAGGCAGCGGATAGGAATCAGCTAGCAGTCACGATGATGAAACACAGACGAGTTGCAGGTTGAAGACTGTAGTGCACGGAGGCAGCGGATAGGAATCAGCTAAACAGTCACGATGAAACACAGACGGGTTGCAGGTTGAAGACTGTAGTGCACGGAGGCAGCGGATAGGAATCAGCTGGCAGTCACAATCATGAACAGGTGAGTGGATGTGAATGAAAGACTGTAGTGCACGGAGGCAGCGGATAGGCATCAGCTAACAGTCCCAATGATACATGGTAGAGTTGAAGTGATTAGAAGACTGTAGTGCACGGAGGCAGCGGATAGGAATCAGCTCACAGTCACGATGATACAGTAGATGGTAGAAGTGGTATGGGAACCACAGTAGCAGAAGTGGTTTGGAAACCACAGAGGTAGAAGTGGTTTGGAAACCACAGGAATCAGCAGGGCTGAATAAACAAGGAAACACAGGAACACCTTCAGAGACTCATGGGGAATGAGACTCCAAGATCAGGCAATGTGGTGATGACCACAGGTGCTTAATATAGGGAGGTTGCCTGATCTGCCAATTAAGTTAAAGGAACATACACTGGAGGTATAGAAAGGGCTGCGCATGCGCAGTCCCTCAGGATGGAGGACGGCCACGGTTCCTAAATGTCCGGGAAGAAGCACTCACAGTCCGGTGAGTGACAGTACCCCCCCTTTTAAAGGTGGGCACAGAACGCCTGGAACCGGGCTTGTCCGGATTTTTGGAATAAAACTTCTTCAGAAGGGCAGGAGCATTAAGATCTTCAGCTTTGATCCATGAACGCTCCTCAGGACCAAAGCCCTTCCAATGAACGAGGAAACGGAGGACTCCTCGCGAAATTTTTGCATCCAATACCTCAGTAATCTCGAAATCCTCCTCCTGATGAACTTGAACTGGCTGCGGTGCTGAGGAAGGAGTCGAGAAACGGTTGATGATGAGAGGTTTGAGCAAGGACACATGGAAGGCATTGGAGATCCGAAGATTCTTAGGAAGAAGAAGTTTAACACATACTGGATTGATAACTTGAATGATCCTATATGGACCAATAAAACGAGGGGCGAATTTCATAGATGGAACCTTCAAACGAATATTTTTGGTAGATAACCAGACACGATCTCCAATTTTTAGTGGTGGAATAGCCCGCCTCTTCTTATCTGCGAAAGACTTATATTTGTTAGATGTCTTCTTTAAACAGGTTTTGACCTGAGACCAGATATTTTTGAAGGTCTGACAAGCAGTCTCCACAGCAGGAACTTGGGTGGGCGGGAGGGCAGGAAATTCCGGAAAAGACGGATGGTGACCGTAGACCACAAAGAATGGAGTTTTGGATGATGACTCATGGTACATGTTGTTATGGGCGAATTCAGCCCAAGGGAGCAATTCTACCCAGTTGTCTTGGTTGGCTGAAGAGAACATCCTAATAAAAGTCTCAAGATCTTGATTGACTCGTTCCGTTTGTCCGTTAGATTGCGGATGGTAAGACGATGAGAGTGCTAATCGTATGCCCAAGGTTTTACAAAGGGCCCGCCAGAATCTGGAAACGAATTGTACTCCTCTATCTGACACAATCTCAGACGGACATCCATGGATGCGGAAGATTTCTTTAATGAAATGTTCAGCCAGAGTAGACGAGGAAGGTAAACCGGACAGAGGGACGAAATGAGCCATCTTCGAAAATCTGTCTACCACTACCCAAATAGTATTGTGATTCTTACTTGGTGGCAAATCAGTAACGAAATCCATACTAATATGGGTCCAAGGCTTGGACGGAATGGGTAGTGGTCGCAGCAACCCTGCTGGAGTTCTGCGGGAGGATTTGAACTGAGAACATAAATCACAGGAAGCAATAAACTCTTTGACGTCTCTCCTCATTGAAGGCCACCAGTAACTACGAGAGAGAATCTCAAAGGTCTTATGTTCACCGGCGTGTCCAGAAAAACGAGAGGCATGGAACCACGAAAGGATTTTCCTCCTCAGAGTAGGAGGCACGAGGGTCTTCCCAAATGGCAGCATTTTGGTGGATGAAGCAGCCAGAGAAATACATTTGGGGTCTAGAATAGCATGGTTGGGAACCTCTTCTACATCAGAGGACGTCACAAAAGCTCGAGATAGAGCGTCAGCTTTCTTGTTCTTAGCAGCTGGTTTGAAGGTTATAATTAATTCAAAACGGGAAAAGAAAAGAGACCATCTTGCTTGACGAGGGTTCAAGCATTGAGCAGATTGCAAATATGACAAGTTCTTATGATCCGTGAAGATCGTCACCGGATGGCGAGCTCCTTCCAACAAGTATCTCCATTCCTCTAATGCAGCTTTGATGGCCAGCAACTCCTTGTCCCCGATAGTATAGTTTTTCTCTGCGGGCAGAAGACCCCGAGAGTAGAAGGCACAAGGATGTAATTTTTGTTGCTCCGAGCGTTGGGAGAGAATAGCTCCTAAGCCCACATTAGAGGCATCTACTTCTAGGAAGAAGGGGAGTGTCACATCAGGTTGTCGCAGAATGGGAGCAGACGAGAAGGACTCTTTGAGGATTTGAAAGGCTTGGAGAGCCTCAGATGACCATTGCTTAGTATTAGCCCCTTTCCGAGTTAAGGCCACAATGGGAGATGCAATGGATGAGAAGTCTTGAATGAAGCGTCTATAGTAATTGGCAAAACCTAAAAAACGCTGGATGGCACGAAGAGTAGTTGGCTGAGGCCAATGTAGTACAGCATTTACTTTGTCTGGATCCATCTTCAGGCCAACTCCGGAAACTATATACCCCAAGAATGGAATCTGGGGTAACTCGAATGAACATTTTTCCAATTTACAGAACAATGAGTTTTTCCGTAGTCTGGAGAGGACCTCTGCCACATGTTGGTGATGAGAAGGCAGGTCCTGTGAGAAGATCAATATGTCGTCCAGGTAGACAACGACACATACATATAATAAGTCCCGAAAGATCTCATTGATGAAACCCTGGAAAACCGCGGGGGCATTACACAGCCCGAAGGGCATTACTAAATATTCGTAATGCCCATCTCTGGTGTTAAACGCGGTCTTCCATTCGTCACCGGAACGGATTCTAATTAAATTGTAGGCACCACGAAGATCCAACTTAGTAAATATCCGAGCTCCCTTGATGCGATCAAATAGCTCAGTGATCAGCGGAATGGGATACCGATTCTTGATAGTAATGGCGTTGAGTCCACGAAAATCTATACAAGGGCGTAATGATCCATCCTTCTTTTTGACGAAGAAGAACCCAGCTCCAGCGGGAGAGGTGGAAGGTCGAATGAACCCACGCTGGAGATTCTCCCGTATGTACTCAGATGTGGCTTGAGTTTCAGGTAACGAGAGAGGATAGACCCGACCCCTGGGAGGAGTCTTGCCAGGTAGAAGGTCGATCGGACAATCCCAAGAACGATGAGGAGGAAGACGTTCAGACTGAGCTTTATCAAACACATCGGCAAATGAAGCATACTGAGGAGGGAGTCCCGGGGAGGAAGATGAGATGGAAGATTGCTGTACTTTAAGAGGAATAACTTGAGAGAGACAACGATGGTGACATTCAGGCCCCCAAGACGTAACTTGAGGGGTGCGCCAGTCAATCTGGGGAGAGTGACATTGAAGCCATGGAAGGCCTAAGACAATCGGACTTGTCGTAACAGGAAGAATTAAAAACGAAATCTCTTCATGGTGTAGTACACCAATCTGAAGGGTTACTGGAGACGTACTCTGGGTGATGAGACCATTGATGAGACGTGATCCATCTATAGCCGTCACAGTAATGGGTGTTTTTAAAGTGATCACTGGTAGGGACCATTGATTCACTAGTGATTTAGAAATGAAATTTCCTGCTGCTCCGGAATCAATCAATGCCTGTGACTCAAAGGATTTAGTAGCAAAGGAAATCGTAACATCGAAAGCGCAGACTTTAGATTTCATAGACAATGGAGAGGACTCCAGGGACCCTAACTTCACCTCTCCAGAACTAGTTAGGGCCTGGCATTTCCCGATTTCTTAGGGCAAGAACTGAGCATATGTGTGGAATCAGCACAATAGATACAGAGTCTATTCTTTACTCTTCGTTTCCTCTCTTCTAAAGATAATTTGGAACGTCCTATCTCCATGGGAATCACAGAAGGTGAAACTGGACGAAATTGAGGGTTTAAACGAAGAGGTGCTTTAGCAGAAGTTGTTTTCTCAGATTCTCTTTCACGAAATCTCATGTCTACACGATGGCAAAGAGAGATCAAATCTTCTAGTGACGAAGGAAGCTCTTGGGTAGTCAGTGCATCTTTAATTTTATCGGAGAGCCCCTGCCAGAAGGCGGCAACTAATGCTTCAGTGTTCCACTGAAGTTCAGAGGCTAAGATCCTAAATTGAATGACATACTGTCCTACTGTATGGGAGCCTTGTCGCAAACGAAGAATGCTGGAAGCAGCGGAGGTCACACGACCTGGTTCATCGAACACACTTCGGAACGTGGAAATGAATTTGGCACTATCTTGTAGAATTGGGTCGTTTCTTTCCCACAGAGGGGAGGACCAAGCCAGGGCTTGTCCAGAAAACAATGAGATAAGATAGGCCACTCTGGAACGATGGGTAGAAAAATTTTGAGGTTGGAGTTCAAAATGGACTGAACATTGGTTAAGGAAACCTCTACAAGTTTTGGGGTCCCCGTCATATTTTGACGGAGTAGGCAGGTGAAGCGTAGGAGCTGTAGACACCTGGGATGGCACTGGGGAAACGGAGGAAAGCACAGGAGCTTCAATACTAGCTGTAACAGTCTGTCCAGATGTTCCTTGGGAGGTTAACGATTGGTAACATTGAAGTAACAGCTGTTGGCGAGCATCCTGTTGCTCCACACGACTGACCAGATGCTGCAGCATCTCTTTAGCAGTAGGTTCCGTATCTGGGTCTGTCATGGCCTGATCTTACTGTCACGGGCACTAGGAGTCTTTACCCAGGGATCACCAGGTGATAGGCTTACCAGAGCAGTATAGGTGGTAATATGGTACTCTGGTAGCAGGGTGATCACGGAACAGGAAATAGCAGATGATGAGATGCTCAGGAAAGTCTATGACTAGCAGCACTGGCAATATGGAGGTAGTAATACACGAGGAACTGTATGGACAAAGGACACGTGAAGGTAGTCAGTGGTCTGCGGTAGCAAGTTGTACCACTGCTATAGTGAGGAGGAATGTCCAACAGAAACGAGGAGATGATGAGAGTCAGCGGTCTGCGGATAGCAAGTTGTACCGCTGTCTGAGTGAAGGAATGGAATCCAAGTGGAGGTATCCGGGGAGTCAGTGGTCTGCGTTAGCAAGTTGTACCACTGCTATGTGAGAGGATACTGGAACAGGTGAAACTGTAAACAGGGGTCAGTGGTCTGCCACTAGCAAGTTGTACCACTGAATATATATGTGAGGAGGTGCACGGGGAGAGACTGCAACACAATATATACACGGGCACCTTGACTTTGAACCACAGTGATATGCACAATATAAATGTATAGATGACTGAACAATACTGCCAATATAGAAAGTCTCTTGAAGTAGTCCAGCATAAGATAACACAGTCAATGATGGCAATAGACTCAGCGGATAGCACACTCCAGAGGAGAACCAACAGAGTCCAGCAAGGTATGCAATACACAGCACAGTCAATGAGAAGTATGCATACCGTGGTTCAGGAGGCAGTCAGACAGGAGTGCAGAGATACCTGAACGGCAGGAGGCCGGCAGGATGCGAAGTCCCTGGATGGGTGAAGCGGTGGTCTAGTAGGTGCAGCGCACGGGTAGGTAGACCAGCAGGGAACACAGGAAAGCGTGGAGAGCGGATCAGCAGTAGATGGATGAGTAGTGCTGAGGAGTAGCAGCAGCGGGTCTCTGCGGGAACACGGAGGTAGCCAATAGCAACCAGCAGGTGCAGTAACGATGGGACACGGGAGAGCAGAGTTGAACAGGCACTGTTGATCACGGAGAATAGCGGGTAGCAATAGTGGAGGCAGACTCAAGGAAACACGGGAGCGTTGACAAGGACTGAAGACTGAAGCGCACAGAGGCAGCGGATAGGAATCAGCCAAACAGTCACGATGAAACACAGACGGGTTGCAGGTTGAAGACTGTAGTGCACGGAGGCAGCGGATAGGAATCAGCTAGCAGTCACGATGATGAAACACAGACGAGTTGCAGGTTGAAGACTGTAGTGCACGGAGGCAGCGGATAGGAATCAGCTAAACAGTCACGATGAAACACAGACGGGTTGCAGGTTGAAGACTGTAGTGCACGGAGGCAGCGGATAGGAATCAGCTGGCAGTCACAATCATGAACAGGTGAGTGGATGTGAATGAAAGACTGTAGTGCACGGAGGCAGCGGATAGGCATCAGCTAACAGTCCCAATGATACATGGTAGAGTTGAAGTGATTAGAAGACTGTAGTGCACGGAGGCAGCGGATAGGAATCAGCTCACAGTCACGATGATACAGTAGATGGTAGAAGTGGTATGGGAACCACAGTAGCAGAAGTGGTTTGGAAACCACAGAGGTAGAAGTGGTTTGGAAACCACAGGAATCAGCAGGGCTGAATAAACAAGGAAACACAGGAACACCTTCAGAGACTCATGGGGAATGAGACTCCAAGATCAGGCAATGTGGTGATGACCACAGGTGCTTAATATAGGGAGGTTGCCTGATCTGCCAATTAAGTTAAAGGAACATACACTGGAGGTATAGAAAGGGCTGCGCATGCGCAGTCCCTCAGGATGGAGGACGGCCACGGTTCCTAAATGTCCGGGAAGAAGCACTCACAGTCCGGTGAGTGACAACCGGGTTCCCCGCAATAAAGGCATAAACGATTCTTGAACCGCCTCTCTCTTTCCTTCTGGGATAAACGTGCTCTTCCCAACTGCATAGGCTCTTCCTCCGGTGTAATAGGACTTTGGAAGCGAGGAGCTAAACGGAAAGTAGATCGACGGGAACTCTCTCTCTCCTGAGTGCGTTCACGGAAACGTATATCAATCTGGTTACAGAGAGAGATCAAAGCATCCAGGGTAGTGGGTAACTCTCGGGCTGCTAGCTCGTCCTTAATATGATCGGACAAGCCTTGCCAAAATGTGGCCACTAAAGCTTCATTGTTCCAACGAAGTTCGGCCGCCATAGTGCGAAATTGCAGGGCATACTGGCCCAGAGTAAGGGTACCCTGGCACAGACGGAGGAGTCCAGAAGCTGCACTGGAGACTCGTCCGGGTTCATCAAAGATGCGTCTGAAGGTTTCCAGGAAAGTGGCACAATTATGGAGAATGGGGTCATCATGTTCCCAGATAGGAGAAGCCCAGGCAAGCGCTTGACCAGACAATAAGGAAATAATATAAGCGACTTTAGTTTTCTGTGTAGGAAAGTTTCCGGGCAAAAGTTCGAATTGAATAGCACACTGGTTCAAGAAGCCTCGGCATTCCTTGGGATCCCCATTGAACTTGGGTGGGTTCGGTATGCGGAGTTGAGAGGTTGTGGGAGCAGATACAGCTGAACTGCTTGGAGCGGGGGCAGGTTGTGGGACCGGAGCAGGTGGAGGATTAGGAGCTGCCACCTGAGCTGCTTGGAGCGTATCCAACCTGTTAGACAGAGTCTGCAGAATCTGTAATAACTGTTCTTGATTTTTCCCCTGTTCCTCAACCTGAGCCGCTAAGTTATCCAGTAGTACTCTCGCAGTGGGATTCCCTGTCGCTTCCATCAGTTAGATAAGGGGGTTCAGAGCAAACTGTTACGATTTTGATGCCTTAGTCAGTATTAGCACAGGCTTACCTAGGGCGCGGAGTCTAACGGCCTTCCGGTCTTCACCAAGAACCACCGCAAGGTAGTGTGGACTTAGCTGCCGAAGAACCGCAGGTCGCGGCCCCCAGATTAGCCTACTGACGTAAGGGAGAAAGTTCTAAGTGATGGCAGGCAAACAAGAAAATAGACAATGCGGTGCAAGTACAGGCACTAACCGTTAATTCCAGGCGTTGTAGGTCTGGAACAGTAACCGGTAGATGCACGGAGGCAATGGGTGCGTGGCAGGGTCCAGAGAATAGTTGGTAACACAGCCGAGTCGGTACACAGAAGGTATCAGGGATGCAGTGCCAGAGGGAGATCCAGAGAATAGTTGGTAACACAGCCGAGTCGGTACACAGAAGGTATCAGGTATGCGGTGCCAGAGGGAGATCCAGAGAATAGTTGGTAACACAGCCGAGTCGGTACACAGAAGGTAGTCCAGTTGCGTAGTGCCAGGGATAAGCCAAAGAATAGTCAGGTCACAGCCAGGTAGGTACACAGGAGTAGGAGGAATAGAGGGGTTAACAGGGAGCAGGTTCACAGGAGTCAGGACACAGGAACTGTAGCCAGGAACAGGAAACACATTGCTCTGACACAGGCAGCGTGTCAGAGCAGGGGAGATATAGGAGTTTGAATTCCCCGCCCAGGAGTCACATGATCGGCAGCAGAGAGAACCCGGAAGTGCGGCAGCGCTCACAGAAGAAGCGCTGAAGAGATCGGACACCGCTGTCAGCTCCCGCTGACAGCGCAGCGGAACGGGAACAAGGTAAGTTCCTAACACCCACCCAACGTCTGGACCTATAGAAACAATCTACGTCATCTCTATTGTTCACAATGAAACACTGACTGTATATATATATATTAGCTGCATCTCACTGGGGCTTCAGTCAACTCTGACACAGTATTCTGAACAGAATACTGTCCATCGGGTCCCGTGGGTGCGCAGCATGTGCAAGCGATTGCATTGGTATGTACTTATCTTTTGGTATTGGCTGTGCTGTACTGTACTTTATCATAATATAATAATGCATTGAAATTGTTGACTATTTACATCTGCTAAAATAAATCACTTTGTGCTTTGGACACACATACAATTGATTGGGCAATGCTTATTTTAAAACGATAGAATTACTTTAATATGGGAAAGTCCAGATGTGCATTTATGTGGTATTTATTCAGTAATAGAATCTTTCTAGCAACCCACCAATATAGGCCAGTTGTACGCAGAAACCTTGATATGGTTGACTGGTGCAATTTCACTCCAGTCTCAGCCACTGAACTGTGTAGCTCCTTCAAAGTGACCTTCAAGTGACCTGTCTGTGGCTTCCATTACAAGTCTCCTTTTTGCTCTGATGTTAAGTTTTGAGTGACTGTCTTGTCTAGGCAGAGCCTGAATGATATGATACAGCTTCCATTTCCTCACAATTGAACCAACAGTGTCACAAGCACTTGGATATTATTTTGTAGCCTTTCCCTTTCTTGTAAATAATATAATACAGGTATATAGGCGCATATAACAAGTTCACCACAGAGTTCAAAAGTACATATAATATCCACGTGAATCAACCTCTTCTTATAGGTCCAATCATGTAATCTTCTTAATAGATGATATTTAAGAAGCAGATGTTGTTACGGACTTACCTTATCCCCGCCGCTCCGTCCAGCCGCACTTCCGCATTCAGGACCATGTGACCGCACCCGGAGGCGGTCACATGACCACAACCTAGAGGCGGGGATTTTGAATCCCCTTCTGTATAAAAACCTCACTCTGACACTCGCTGAGTGTCAGAGCAACACTTACCTGTTCCTGGCTCCTGCTCTTCGTGGATTGCAGTGTCTTCCTGTTCCTGTGTCTCCTGTGTGCTGATCTCTGCCTGTTTGACTTCCCTGGCTCTCTATTCCCTGTGTACCGACCCGGCTTGCTGACCATACTCCTATTCTTGTGACCCGTGTACCGAACCTGGCTTGTTGACTCCGAGTTGCCTTCTGATTCTGCCTGACTCCATTCCTGTGTACCGAACCGGCTCGTTGACTCCGCTACCACCGCTTCACTCCGCTGTACTACATCTTGAGGCGAACCTGGGGACCGCGACCTGCGACTCCTGGCAGCGAAGCCCACCCCGCCTTGCGGCGGTTCTTGGTGAACACCGGGGAGATCGTTAGACTCCGCACCTCAGGTAAGCCAGCGCTAATCAAGATTAGTAATATAGTATCCAGAATCTGTTACAGTTTGCTCTGACCATGGATACCACAGCTAAAGATCTGTTGGAGCATTTAGTAGGAAGGATGGATAAACAAGAAGCTAACCAAGAGCAACTTTTAAAATTCCTCAATAGTCTATCCACTCGCTTGGATGTTGTCCAGAACACCCTAGTGGCTGGTGGATCACCTGGGCCGGCAGTGGCCCCTGTACCTCAGGCCGCAGCAGCAGCTTCTTCCTCGCAGCTACGGTTGCCTAACCCACCTAAGTTCGATGGAGACCCTAAAAATTGCAGAGGTTTTTTAAATCAATGCTCCATACAATTCGAGCTTCTACCTGGGAACTTCCTCTCCGGAAAAACGAAAGTGGCCTATGTGATTTCGTTATTGTCCGGTCAAGCTTTAGCATGGGCTTCCCCCTTGTGGGAGAGGGACGACCCCATTCTACATAACTTCAACCTCTTCTTGTCCACCTTCAAGAAAATATTTGATGAGCCAGGAAGGGTGTCCAATGCCGCTTCCGGCTTACTACGTCTCCGCCAGGGAAACCAGTCTGTGGGGCAGTATGCGGTCCTCTTCAGAACCATGGCCTCTGAACTTCGCTGGAACGATGAGGCTCTAGTAGCTACATTCTGGCAGGGCCTTTCAGACCGAATCAAAGACGAGTTGGTATCCCAGGAACTCCCTACGTCTTTGGACGACATTATCTCCCTCTGTGTCAAAGTTGATTTGCGTTTCAAGGAACGTAATTCTGAGAAGGAACAGTCGCGGCGTAGCATGATTCGCTTGGCCCCCAACTTCCAAACCCCTGTTCTTCCCCCTGAAGAGCCCATGCAACTTGGGAGGACCCGCTTATCAGCCGAAGAGAGGGAGAGGAGATTTCGGAACAAGCTGTGTTTATATTGTGGAGAGAGTGGCCATCTTCTGAGTTCTTGTCCCAAACGCTCGGGAAACGACAGGGCCTAACGAGTTCTGGAGCTGTGTCGTTGGGCCTCTTTTCTCAGTGTCAGTCAGTTCCCAATAGTAATGATTGCCTGTCTATTCCCATTTCCCTTCAGTTAGGACAAAAGACCTTCCCGCAGTCGGCTCTTCTAGATTCCGGAGCCGCAGGAAATTTTATTTCCGCCACAGTAGTTAAACAATTCGCTATTCCCACACAAGCCTTGGAACAACCCATCTCTCTGATGGCCATTGATGGGGGAAGAATCCCTGAGGGGTCCATCCTGGTACGCACTATTCCTCTTCTACTTCAGATAGGAGCACTTCATCGGGAGAAGATTTCTTTTTTAGTAATACAAAGATCTACCAACCCAGTCATCCTAGGACTTCCTTGGTTTCGTGCCCACTCTCCCACCTTGGACTGGAAATCTGGTCACATATTGTCCTGGGGACAGTCCTGCTTCTCTCGCTGCCTACAGAGAGTGGTTCCCCCGAATAGTCCCAGACGTACCCAAGAATTTCCTGTGACTCTCCTGCCTGAGCCATACCAAACCTTCTCTGATGTTTTCTGTCAACAAGAGGCCACTAGACTTCCCCCTCACAGAATCTGGGACTGTGGCATTGATCTGATACCTGGTAAACCCATTCCCAGGGGCTGTGTTTACCCCCTTTCCCTCCCGGAATCTAAGGCTATGGAGGAGTACATCCAAGAAAATCTAAACAGGGGCTTCATCCGCAAGTCTGCCTCCCCAGCTGGGGCTGGCTTCTTCTTCGTAAAAAAGAAAGATGGGGGCCTCCGCCCTTGCATTGATTACAGAGGCCTGAATGCCATTACCGTTAAAAATCGGTATCCACTGCCATTGATTTCTGAACTATTCGACCGGATCAAGGGTGCCACCATCTTTTCTAAACTTGACCTCAGAGGAGCGTTAAACCTTATACGCATTAAGGAGGGGGATGAATGGAAGACGGCGTTTAACACCCGAGACGGCCACTTTGAATATCTGGTCATGCCTTTCGGGCTATGCAATGCCCCAGCCATATTTCAGAGCTTTATGAATGAGCTGTTTCAAGACCTCTTGTACCAATCTGTAGTCATCTACTTGGACGACATTCTCATCTTTTCTCAAGATCTAGCATCTCATCGTACTCATGTATTGGAGGTCCTCTCTCGTATCCGAAGAAATCAGTTATTTTGCAAATTGGAGAAATGCACCTTCGAGCAGAGACAAATTCCCTTCCTGGGATATATTATTTCGGGCACCGGTCTACAGATGGATCCCACAAAATTGAAAGCCATACTTGACTGGCCCCAACCTTCAGGCCTTAAAGCCACTCAACGCTTCCTAGGATTCTCCAACTATTATCGTCAATTTATCAAGGGGTACTCCTCTCTCGTGGCTCCCATCACAGCATTGACCCGCAAATCTGCTGATGCTGGTATTTGGTCCTCTGAGGCTATCCAAGCCTTTATATTATTAAAGTCTCTCTTTTCATCCGCACCCATTCTTCAACAGCCAGATTGTTCTCGTCCCTTTGTCCTGGAGGTAGACGCCTCTTCTGTTGGCACAGGAGCCGTACTATCACAGCGAGGTCCTTCTGGAAAACTTCATCCCTGCGGATTCTTTTCCCGTCGCTTTTTACCTGCTGAGAGGAATTATGGGATTGGCGACAAAGAGCTCCTGGCCATCAAATTGGCTCTCTCCGAATGGAGACATTTACTAGAAGGAGCGCAATTCCCTATCACCATATATACCGACCATAAGAATTTGCTTTACTTACGCACTGCCCGATGTCTAAATCCTCGTCAAGCAAGGTGGTCCTTATTCTTCTCACGCTTTGATTTCAACATCACTTTTCACTCAGGATCTAAGAACACGAAAGCAGACGCCTTATCTCGCTCTTTTGATCCAGCTGACATGGAATCCTCGGAAGATAAGAAATTCATTGTAAATCCATGTCAAGTATTGGCAGCTACACACCTAAAAAAGGGTTGTCCTCCAGGCAAAACATTCATCTTGCCACATCTACGCACCCGGCTCCTTCACTGGGCTCATCACTCACTCTTCTCTGGGCATGCTGGCATTCGCAAGACCTGGGACTTATTGTCCCGAAGCTACTGGTGGCCTTCCTTGCTGGAGGATGTGAAGAGATTTGTTGCTGCTTGTTCCAAATGTGCTCAACACAAGACCTCTAGGAAGAAGCCTTATGGATGCTTGCTCCCATTACCCATTCCTGATTACCCTTGGTCACAGATCTCCATGGATTTTATCACGGACCTTCCCCCTTCCAAATCCTGTACTGTAGTGCTTGTGGTCACGGATCGCTTCTCTAAAACAGCCCACTTTATTGCTCTCAAAGGCCTTCCTTCTTCCTCCTCCTTAGCCGATATTTTTATTAAAGAAATATTTCGCCTCCATGGCTGTCCTCAACATATTGTCTCCGATAGGGGATCACAATTCATATCAAAATTTTGGCGGTCTTTTTGCAATAAATCCGGGATCAAGCTTGACTTCTCTTCCGCATATCATCCCCAGTCCAATGGGGCTACTGAGAGAACCAACCAAGAATTAGAGAAGTTTCTAAGAATATTTATCTCTAGTAACCAAGACAACTGGGTGGACCTTCTCCCTTGGGCCGAGTTCGCCCATAACAACCATTTTCATGAGGCCATCTCTAACTCCCCCTTTTTTGTTCTGTATGGCTGCCATCCTAGACTACCCACCTTCTCTCAAGTCTCATCTTCTGAAGTTCCAGCAGTGGACTCTCTGGTTCGTAACTTCTCTGATATTTGGGAACAAACCAAGACAAACTTAAAACAAGCAACTACTCGTTCCAAAAAATTCTACGATAAAAGGAGAGGAATGACTCCAAGTTTTGCAGTTGGTGACAGGGTATGGCTATCCACCCAGAACATTCGTTTAAAGGTTCCCAGTAAAAAATTTGCTCCCAAGTTTATTGGCCCATTTGCTATATCTGAGATTATTAATCCCGTAGCCTTTAGATTGAGTCTGCCTCCCTCCTTACGCATACCCAATGTCTTCCATGTCTCCTTGTTAAAACCGATGGTAACCAACAGATTCTCCACCTCATCCAGAACTCCTCCTCCTGCTGTGGATCGGGATCAAGTGGAATACGAGATTAAAACTATCCTAGATTCTCGTAAAGTTCAAGGTGCCATACAGTTCTTGGTGGATTGGAAGGCTTACGGCCCTGAGGAGCGCTCATGGGTAAGAGCCATTGACCTACATGCTCCCCGTCTACTTAAATCCTTCCATAAAAAATTTCCTTTGAAACCCTATTAGGTGTTCGGAGTCCACCTTTATGGCAGGGGGTACTGTTACGGACTTACCTTATCCCCGCCGCTCCGTCCAGCCGCACTTCCGCATTCAGGACCATGTGACCGCACCCGGAGGCGGTCACATGACCACAACCTAGAGGCGGGGATTTTGAATCCCCTTCTGTATAAAAACCTCACTCTGACACTCGCTGAGTGTCAGAGCAACACTTACCTGTTCCTGGCTCCTGCTCTTCGTGGATTGCAGTGTCTTCCTGTTCCTGTGTCTCCTGTGTGCTGATCTCTGCCTGTTTGACTTCCCTGGCTCTCTATTCCCTGTGTACCGACCCGGCTTGCTGACCATTCTCCTATTCTTGTGACCCGTGTACCGAACCTGGCTTGTTGACTCCGAGTTGCCTTCTGATTCTGCCTGACTCCATTCCTGTGTACCGAACCGGCTCGTTGACTCCGCTACCACCGCTTCACTCCGCTGTACTACATCTTGAGGCGAACCTGGGGACCGCGACCTGCGACTCCTGGCAGCGAAGCCCACCCCGCCTTGCGGCGGTTCTTGGTGAACACCGGGGAGATCGTTAGACTCCGCACCTCAGGTAAGCCAGCGCTAATCAAGATTAGTAATATAGTATCCAGAATCTGTTACAGATGTCATATGGAAGGTTTTCGTTTTATCTTCTTATAAACTCTCCAGGTATTATAATCCGTAGAGTTTAGAAAAAAAGGGATAAATGGATATCAAATTAGTATTTCAAATTGGTATTACAACCTACTAAGAAAAAAACATTCTTCCTTAATCCCTTATCTTAAGGAATAAATATCCACTTCACCGTGTACAAGTTAACGGTTACTCAAAGCCCCACACGTGTAGAGTGAGTGAGAAAATGAACTGAATCACTTACACAGTGAACTCGATCCACTGATTGATATAGAACGCCACGTCTTATTCTCTTCCTTTTGGAGCACTCCTCCGCTGCTCTTCACTTCCTTTCTTCCAAGGCGCTTCTCCCCCTCAACTCGTCCGGACCGGTGGTGCTTATGGCCGCTTACAGAGGGTCCAACCTAGTGCTGCTGGTCCTGGCTCTCACACCTGATAGGCTCTATTCAGAGTCTTAAAACTCTGCAAAATGCAAATCTACAAACACGGAGCAGATTGTCGAGGTGAGCCTGGAACTCAGAGATTGTGTTGCCAGAACTTCACCCCTGTGTGTGCGATCCTCTTCCACAACGAAATTCCAATATCCAATCAGGAACTGTAGCAGGTATGGATCTCCGGTGAGTAATAAATGCTGATTCCCAGTATGTTATCTAGGACGGGTCGCGATGTGAACAAGGCGGTGGCTAGCGGTGGAACTCGTGTCCTTCAATGTCATTGAAGGATAACATACTGGGAATCAGCATTTATTACTCACCGGAGATCCATACCTGCTACAGTTCCTGATTGGATATTGGAATTTCGTTGTGTAAGAGGATCGCACACACAGGGGTGAAGTTCTGGCAACACAATCTCTGAGTTCCAGGCTCACCTCGACAATCTGCTCCATGTTTGTAGATTTGCATTTTGCAGAGTTTTAAGACTCTGAATAGAGCCTATCAGGTGTGAGAGCCAGGACCAGCAGCACTAGGTTGGACCCTCTGTAAGCGGCCATAAGCACCACCGGTCCGGACGAGTTGAGGGGGAGAAGCTCCTTGGAAGAAAGGAAGAGAAGAGCAGCGGAGGAGTGCTCCAAAAGGAAGAGAATAAGACGTGGCGTTCTATATCAATCAGTGGATCGAGTTCACTGTGTAAGTGATTCAGTTCATTTTCTCACTCACTCTACACGTGTGGTGCTTTGAGTAACCGTTAACTTGTACACGGTGAAGTGGATATTTATTCCTTAAGATAAGGGATTAAGGAAGAATGTTTTTTTCTTAGTAGGTTGTATTAAAGTGATTCTATCGTTTTAAAATAATCATTGCCCAATCAATTGTATGTGTGTCCAAAGCAAAAAAGTGATTTATTTTTAACAGATGTAAATAGTCAACAATTCAATACATTATTATATCATGATAAAGTACAGTACAGCACAGCCAATACCAAAAGATAAGTACATACCAATGCAATCGCTTGCGCACGCTGCGCACCCACCGGACCCGATGGACAATATTCTGTATAGAATATTGTGTCAGAGTTGACTGAGGCCCCAGTGAGAGGCAGCTAATATATATACAGTCAGTGTTTCATTGTGAACAATAGAGATGACGTAGATTGTTTCTATAGGTCCAGACGTTGGGTGGGTCCAGGCCAGACAGGTAATAGGTTGATTCAATCTAAGGAATCCAAAGGTGGGGGTCTTCTCTCCAGGGGGTCTGCTCCTTTTCATAGCCAGTATCATACAAAGGTTTACTCTCTAATATCAATAACTAAATATGATATCAGGCATGACACCTTTCCTATTACCTAAACCTTTAATAACACTACAATGTACATATAATCACTATATACATATATATATATATATATATATATATATATATATTTATATATATAGACTAATAATAAACCGAATACTATCTGCTCCTGAATTACAGTGTAACAGAACCAATATGAAATTATATAAATAACTAACTGTTGTAATGCGAGTGTGTGCGCGCGTATTTTACCGTGCGAATGCACCACGTCACATAACACGTGGCGTACGCTTCGCAATACGCACGGCAAACCAATATTAAACCAATATACTTTCGTTCATCCAATTATACGACTTCAACAGTTGTAATACCAATTTGAAATACTAATTTGATATCCATTTATCTCTTTTTTTCTAAACTCTACGGATTATAATACCTGGAGAGTTTATAAGAAGATAAAACTAAAACCTTCCATATGACATCTGCTTCTTAAATATCATCTATTAAGAAGATTACATGATTGGACCTATAAGAAGAGGTTGATTCACGTGGATATTATATGGACTTTTGAACTCTGTGGTGAACTTGTTATATGCGCCTATATACCTGTATTATATTATTTATGGTAATTGAATGTAGTGGCATTTATTGAGGTATTAGGCAGCTGTGACAGGGAGCGCTTTTTTGATCTTTCCCTTTGTATTTCCCTTTCTTGTGCATGTCTATAACTTTCTGTTTAATTTTCATAGAATGCTATTTGGTCTTTATTTTCACAGCTTTCCTTCAGATTCACAGTATGTCCAAAGTTATTTAAATTAAGGGAACTTTTATTCATAAAAACTAGAGATGCTTACTGACCCGCGTGAAGTGGTTTTAGTTTTGGTTTTGGATCTGGATTAGCTTTGTGTTTTGGGTTTGGTTTTGGCAAAACCACCCTCGTGGGTTTTGGTTTTGGATCTGTATTTTTTTGGGATCTTATTGTTTTTGCTCTTTTTTTGATCCTACATTATTATAACCGTCAACAACACTAATTTCAAGTCATTTGAAGTCAATTTTGACCACCTCACAGGTCACAATATTATTTTCATATACTTTTGGACAAAGACTGCATCGATCTGTCTGGATAGTAAGCGACAGAGCAATGACTCAAATACACGGCAGTTCATACCACATCTAGGACACATTTGCACACAGCAGTGGCAGAAAAGAAAAGTGGGGCAAGATAGAATTGTCCTTGGATCATGAAACCAGTTATGGTTAATTTGATCGCTCCACGTGTTTCTTGGATAAGTGGGGTAATTCTACAGCTAATACATGGCAATGAACGCTGACCCCCCCCCCCCCCGGGATGCGTGCTTTTATCAGACACACACCAAATAAGGGTGCCAGACAATGCACTAAAAAGTGCCACCCCTTCTGTATCCCTCTCTCAAATGGTGCTAGATCGCCGTATAGGGCGGTATTTATAGATTCCAAAACTCGCGAGATCCGACGACATCACGATGACGTTTTGCCTCATTTTGGAATCCGAAAAAGCGCGACAGTACTGAGCTTGCTCGGTACTCGGACCCCCTAAGTTCGTGTGGGCTCGGTTTTCGGGAAACCGAGCACGTCCATCTCTAATAAAAACCTGACCTTTTTTAATGATTCACAGGTAGAGGTTAATTGAAAACCAATTGTTAGGGCAATATTTTTCATTTGTGTAAGCTTGGAATTTCCACAGCACAGGGGTTGGATACTTATGTAAGCAACATTTTTACATTTTTTGTTCTGTTTTGTTTTTTTAATTCTGCAGACAAATAATGTATTATGAGTTTGAAAATTTACTTTAAGAGCCTACTGGTTCACAATAAAAATACTGTCTGGTACAATCTGTGTAATACAAACAAATCTGTTGAGTTTTTATGGACTAGAATACTTTTTATTGGAGGAAAGCTATCTGCAGATTACTTAGATTAAAACAGCATTTATGTATTCAAAACGCTAGAGTGGCCATTGCTTTTGTATGGGAATTAGTACCTAACATCCAAAATCAATTAAGCATAATTGCAGTTGAAATGCAGACAAAGCCACATGCAGAATCAATAAGTATTGCTAATCATTATTTGGTCTGGCAGGAAAAGAAAATGGTTGATTCAGAAATAAAATTAATGACATTACAATTTCAAAATCTTTCTGGGGGGGGGGGGGGACAGAGGCAAGGATAATTGAGGGAATGCTATAGTGGCAGAGATAAGGGAAATGTGTGAGTATTGCAGTTTCAGAGTGGCCCTAATGCTTGTTATTACTGTGGAAAGTTAGGACATATTAAAGTACAATGTCCAAATAAAGCAGCAACAATACAAACCTTCCTTGTACCCCAAAATTCTTAATCCCAATGACCCTAGAACCAGTCACAAAACTATAACAGCTCTAGTTGACTTGGGCCAATTTGGTCCTTTTGTTACTTGCACTATGCTTAAAAAGAGGTAGAGTGTTTGATAGACACATGATCTTATGGGATTGTTGGAGATTTGGACACATTTTATCTAAAAAAAGCAGATATTAAGGGCCTGATTCATCTTCAAATACAATGTAAACGCAACTTGTGTTTCAAAACAAGGGACATAACTTGAACGCACGTACATCTATGTTAAAGTACAAGCAGATTTCAAGAAATGTTTCCATTTGAATCTGGGTATACATACACTCTGGCTATACTTTACGTGCCGCATGCAGATAGACAGAACACACTGCAGGATATGCACATGCATATGTAGAATATCAAGTCCCATCAGAACGCATGAAAAAATAAATTCTATTAAATAAATTAACAACTCTTAATACCTGTCACGAACGTCCAGCTTGTCCCAAATACAGCAATCTGAACAACCGGCCGTGACTGGTGTTACCTTAGTTAATTAACAATGAATACACATTTTCTGCCACCACAAAGGATTTATTATGGTGTCCTTAAGTTCACCAGAACCACTTATTAATATTTCACACTTAAATCACATACACATGTAGTATGAGCCTACCTGGGCTTCGTAAGTTCACAAAGAATCACGGAGAGTACACTAGATAAAACCGAACATAGCTGATCCGAGTAGCAAGCCGAGCCAGCTCAGTACTTTCGCTCACCCTCGGAACTGAAAATGAGGCAAAACGTCATCATAGAGTCATTGGATCTCGCAAATTTAGGATTCTATAAATACCGCCCTTCATGAAGATCTGGCGCTATTTCACAGAGAGACACAGAAGGGTTGGCAGGGTTGTTGGTAGTCTCCAGTGCAGTTGGGCAACATCATAGCTAGAACAGAAAGAGGAGGGTTGGCAGTGTTCTTCAAAGTCTCCAGTGACATTCTACTGTGCCATAGTTCACCCAGAAACAGGAGAGGTGGCAGGGTTCAGTGCTGAAAAAGAAATTGTAATAATAGGGCTGTCAGTGTTCTTAAAAGTCTTCAGTTACACTCTACTGAGCCATAGCTCATACAGAAACAGGAGGGTGGCAGTGTTCTTGTCACTCTCCAATCTTCAGTCATATTTTTCTTGTCACTCTCCAGTCTCAGTGATGATGATACTAATCCCTCCACGTCATGTGCTAAAGCCTATGTTCAAGTTCATAGTGGTTTTAAGTCAGGGAAACAAAAATGTAAAAGAAAAACTTGCAAATTTTCAAAGGAAAAAGCACCTCTCTAATAATGATGAAAGTTTACTGTAGAAAAACAGAAAATTGCCAACATGCCATTCTACCCAAAATATTAACAAGCATACCAGCTTCAGCTATCTCCCTTCTCTCAACTAGATCCCAGCACCTGCAATCTACACTGTCATCATCCTCACCCTCATCAGTGTGTACACCATCCTCACACAATTCTAATTCATCCCTGCTGGAATCCACCATTACAGAAGTCTCTGTACTTTGATGTACTTGCCGGTAATGGCCTTCCCCGTGGAATTTGTAATTCATTTTACCACAGAGCTGTCACGAATTTTGGGAAATTCTTTTACACCAAACCAAATGTCACAATGTTGTGCATGACTTATCTGTATCACCACTGGGTGTCTTGAGAAAGCTAATTTTTTTCCTAGCAGCAGTTGCCAAAGAAACTGTGGGAGGATGAGTCGCCGTGTCATTTACCACTTCAGTTGTCAGCTTGCTGACCAGTAGCTCTTTGCATCTCTTCAGATCTGTGTCAGTAGGAATTAAAGAGAAGACATTGCTCTTAAACCTAGGATCATGCACAGTTGCCAAAATGTAATGATCCGATTTCAAGAAGTTGGTAACTCTTGGATCCTGGCGAAGCGAATCAAGTACTTGATCTACAAGTCCTATATAGTTAGTGGAATTGCTTAGTTTCATCTCTTCCTTCAATTTCTCTAGCTGCTTTTCCACAAGTCAAATTAGGGGAATCACTTGACTCAAGCCAACAGTGTCTGAACTCACTTCACAGGTGACTACTTATAGTGGGTTCTGCACCTTGCACAACATGGAAAGTATTCTCCACTGCGCTGGACTAAAGTACCTTACCCCTCAAATTCGATTCTTCTTGCAGCAGCAGTTTGATTCCCCAATCATAATGGTGACCATATCCACTGCAGCCGGTACAAATCTGTTCTTCTGCGATGGTGTGAGGCTTTTTACACTTTGCAACTATATATGCCACCTTATAGGATGCTAGCAAAGCCTTGCTTGGTATGGATGCTCTTTCAAAAAATTTACTTTTTTATTCTTTCAATTCTTTTAACTTTCTGGTGAAGTAATTACGTGGTTCACTAGCCATATTTGGGGGATTGGTCTCTAAATGGCATTTTAGTTTGTATTTGTTGGGAATCACTCATTCTGGAGACAATATTTTCAGGCATAATTTACAATGTGGACACTCTTCATGATTGACAGCTACAGATGTAAGACAGACATATAGGTAAATACTGTCATACATGTTTCCTTTTCTTCACACCTTTGCCACTGGTCTGTGGTTCATCACCCTTTTCTTCACTGACACACTTCTTTCCACTATTTAAAAATTTATTTTTTTGTGCAACCTGAAGCCATCAGAATAAATAATTATTATAAGTTGAAGTCAAATCCTGTGCAGATCCTGTACAAGAAGTGAAATTGCTCTTCTAAGAAGCAACACCATATAAACAGCAGGAACAGTGCAGGGTGACACCCCACAAAAATGTTGCCACAGTATTGCTCTATGTGTCCAAAGTATATCCCCTAGTGATGGCTCTCCTCTGTCTGCAACAGTTACTGGTCAACTAAATTAACCAGAACAATTAACCAGCACCTATCGATACCTACATTAACCAGAGCCTATCAATACCTACATTAACCAGAGCCTATCAATACCTACATTAACAAGCGTCTATCAATACCTACATTAACCATTGCCTGTCGATACCTACATTAACCAGCGCCTATCGATACCTACATTAACCAGAGCCTAACAATACCTACATTAACAAGCGTCTATCAATACCTACATTAACCATTGCCTGTCGATACCTACATTAACCAGCGCCTATCGATACCTACATTAACTAGTGCTTATCTCACTCAATACGTAATGACGGCATATGTTCAAATTTATCTCATTCCCAAGCACCTCACTTAAAAGTGTGACAAGTTCTTCATAAAGTACCATAAAAAGATATAGGAGTGTTCAGGGAAAGAGAAATAATTTTTATTTTTAATCAATGACTTTGAAACATATTTAAAACGGTATAAAACATTTCATAAAAATATGCCCATACGATCATATTCTTATGTACATTGATAAGTAAAAGATACATGTGGTAATAGTTATTGGTAAAGGAAGAAAAATGACATGTACAAAAATGCTCTTTAAATAAATGCAGAGTATGTATCTCCATAACACTGTGTCCTCCTTCATCACATTACACCTTCCTTAATTAAACTGTGCCTCTTCATCATCATACCATGCCCCCTCACCATCAAACTGGGGCCCTCCACTATAACACTGTGCTGGTTCTTCATCACATTGTGCCCCTTCATCATTACACTGTCCCCTTCACCAGGCGCGGGCTGGGAGAGGGAAGCCCGGGGGGCACACAGGCGGCCGCATCACATGACAGGGGATGCGGCCGCGGGGGAAAGTGTTGTATTTTGCATCCGGGGGGGTGACCCCTGCCCTTCCCTATCACACTATGCCCATCACCATCACACAGTACCCCTTCACCATCACAGTGCCTCTTCAACATAACACTGTGCCCCTTCACAATCACACTGTGCCCCATTCAGCATAACACTGTTGCCCATCACAATCACTCTGTTACCCTTGTCTTCATCATAACACTGTACTCCTTCATCATAACACTGAGCCCCTTCACTATCACACTATGCCACTTCATCATAACACTGTGCCCCTTCATCATAACACTGTGCCCCTTCACCATCACACTGTGACCCTTTATTATAACACTGTGCCCATTCATCATAACAGTAAGCTCCTTCACTATCACACTATGCCACTTCATCATAACACTGTGCCCCTTCATCATAACACTTTGCCCCTTCACATCACACTGTGACCCTTCATTATAACACTGTGCCCCTTCATCATAACAGTAAGCCCCTTCACTATTAAACTATGTCACTTCACCATCAGATAGTGCCCCTTCACCATAACACTGTGCCCCTACATCATAACACTGTGCCCGTTCACCATCACACTGTGCCCCTTCATCATAACACTGTGCCTCTTCACCATCACACTGGGCCCCTTCATGAGTTTCCCTTTTATTACACTGCCCCTTTCATCCCAATGCTATGCCTCTGTTCATTTACTTACTTTTTACTTGGCCTTCTTTATTCTGTTTTCTTCGTATTCTCTTCTGTCTTATTTTCTTCAAGTTCTGTATCCTCTCTGCGCTACTCCTCACTGAAAATGTCAGACGTGATGACGTTACACCCGGAAGTAAGTGTGAAGGGAGCAGGGAGGAGAGTGTCGGGTGCCATTGCCTTCATAATGGTAAGGTTTTGTTTATTTATTTTTTGACCAGGCAGTGGACAAGCTGGGGATGGCAGACAGAGAGGAGAGCATCTGAGGCTGGGTGCCCCTCCCGCACGTTGTTTACTCCGCTTACCACCAGCCCTGGCCCTGGCACCCCAGGGAGCCATGGTGCACAGTTTGGGAATGATGCCTTATATACCAAACAAGATATCTGCCAATGGTTTCACTACAACCTCTTTTATCGTTAAAAAGAGCCACCAGGGTTGCCCCCTATCAGCTTAGTTAATAAGCCCATGGCCACCTAAATTAGATCCAATCCAAACATCTTGAGTATGAAAGCTGTATCTAGAAGACATAAAACATATATATTGTTTGTAATTCAAACAATATATTATTAACAAAGCCCCTGACCTCACTCTATAATTTATTCTCTGCAATACAGAACTACAGCATGCTTTGAGGTTGTAAGATAAATACTTATAAACAAAAATAAAATTAGTCCTTGACCTCAATATCCCCCCTTTCACTTTAAATGAATTTTAATGGCAAATTGCAAATCTTAAATACTAGGGAATACACATAACTAAAGAATACAATCAACTATTTGCCGATTACTATACCCACTAATTGACAATATTATAATGGAGTGTCACAAATAAAATCATCTTTCTTCCCTGACTTTTATATCTGTTTGAAGTCATAGCAGTCAAAATACTGGTCAAGACCTTTCAATAGGCACATAAGCTAGTCTCCAATTTCACATAGTCTGGGAAAGAGAGTCCTTGCGGTTCCCAAAGTGAGGAATTATTTACTGACAACACAAACACAGCTCATTGTGTTCACCTGCATTCCTCTCTCAGTGCCATAATATGGGTGGATCTTGAATCTGCTCCCTCAGAAAGTGTAAGAAAGGTCAAGTAGGGACTGAGAGTGTAGGAACGGGTTAATTAAGTACCGTTAATAATTTCTCAACAGTGTTGTGATTTCGCTGTCTGCATACTTTCGTTTCAATACGTCTTGACATCTGGGCACAGGAGGGGGGGGGGGGGGGGTAAGGTTTGGCATCTGCTTTTTGTGTCTGATGTTTGAAACTGATATATGAGACTGTACATTACGAGCTCAGTATACATTGCATATTCTGTAAAGTTGGGTTGCTTTGCTATACAGGCCTAGTTTGTACAGAGACAGCATAAATTTATCTGTGATATCTAATTGGTCAGTGAAATCAATGACAACATTTTATACCAGTCATTGGAAAGTATAATTTTAACTGAAGATGATGCCCCTTTTTTATTATCAGACGCTGAGTTTGGAGAAATGCTATGATACTGAGGAGCATTCCGTTGAGGCAAAATAATTACTTTTATACAGATATATGTGTGTATATATATGCAAGACGACTGTTGGCCTGTGTCCCAGGTGTTTTCAGAGCCTATCAACACCCATGATTTCCAGTAAAGCTGTAACGTATCAATGAGTATGAGCGGCCGTTGCATCATTGCAATGGCTATCGCTGCTAGCAGCTTGAGCTATGTAATCACGTTGTCTTGGAAATCTCGTAATAAACCACCCACTGCCCATTTGCATTCCAGTTGCAATTAATTACTGCTTGGGGGTGGACCAGATGTGTGATGGCGCTATCACAGGACGTACCCAAGCACTTGATGGATAAAAACATCCCTCTTGGCTCCAGGAAGATGGTGGGCTACCTAAAAAGGGTCAAATTACTGTTATTAGCCTGCTCACTGCCACTTTTTACTATCTTCCCTATTTATTAGTGCTTATGTTATTCATTGTGTTTACTTTATCCTCTCATGCTGGGAGCTCGAACAATAGTAAGTAGTAATGGTTTGTGTGCCAGTGCGGCTTTTGATTCCCAGTCTGGCCCTAAACTTTTGGCATTTTGTATTTTTGTGATTGATACTCATTTCTACAGAGACTTTCAATGCAATTACTACATCTGCTGCTAATAAGTCTCAATAGATTCTGACATTTGTGATACAAACTGCCCTCAGGTCCTATGTACTGTAGTTATTTCATGTAATTAAACTCTTTAGGATACTAGCTGGCAGCATTTTGAAAAATGTCAAGTGAACATTATTCACCCTGTTCTCAAGCCTATTAGAACAGTTTAATTTCATGTATTTATGTATGCAGAATTAGAAACCTGGCTTTCAATGTTCTCAAGACAAGCAGAACACCTGATGTGATTTAAGGGGAAAAAAAGCTTTAAATTAGTTGCAATAATTGATCTAAATCAATATTTTACACATGCAAATAATATCCATATGAATACACAATATAAACGATCCAATAATCATTAGGAAGCATATTTTACTTTAGTTAAAACAATAAACATTCTCACATAATGATATAAGAGAATGTGTTAGGCTTTAAATTGAAAAAAAGAACAACCAAGCAGGATATTGAACACGGCATCTGCTAGGAAACTCATTTTAAATAACCTTAAACGCTAGTCTCCAAAGATTGGATGTCTATTTTATTACATTTTCACCTTTATCATATTGTGTTGTGCATTCTTTAGGGATTGCATTGTGTTGTTAATAATAATAAGATTACAATACTGTTGCTGTCATTTTGTGAGTTCTACATTTTTAACTTTTTGCAAATCAATTTTTAATTGGGTCAGTATCACAAACAAGAATTCAAAACCAGAACCAGATTTTCACTATAGGGGGCCTGAAATGTGAAGTATGCAAACAAGGTCTCATCCAGCAATTCAATATAATTGTAAGTAATGTACCCACATGCACAGATGGACAAATTTAATTTACACAGTTGTTCAGGTGCCTAAAGTAATGGCCAGATTGCAGTTACTTTTGCTGGATAAATGATAACCTCACGCATCTAAAAATAGGGATCCTGGTATACTTGATCAAATGCTGTTGGATTTGGATCATGTATTGCAGTAGCTTTGGAGTTGACATAGGGTACAATGGTTGGTCGATTTTTTTAATAATGTCAAATTGTTATCAATAACATATTTGCTTTTTAAAACAGAATGGATTTTTAAAGGCAGAGTTATCATATTTTTACATACACTTTTTGTGTATATTTACAGTTTTTACACTAAAGTCTAAGGGCCTGAGTCATTTAGGAAACTAAGGCAAAAAAAGGAGTAAATGTTCTTCGAGACAAACCATGTTACAATGCAAGGGGTGCAAATTAATTTATTATTATTATTATTATTATTATTATTATTAATTATTATTAATTAATTTTTTATTATTATTTATTACTGGCTATTTTTTCATGTAGCACACAAACACTTGATAATGTTATTTTTTCACTGAAATTTAAAGTTGATCTAGGACATGCCCTACCCCAACTATAAATATGTCCCCACATTTTAAATTTACCTCCCCTTCTAATGCAACATGGTTTTCCCCGGTACAAAGTTACTCCTTTTTTATGCTTTGCTCTATTTAATGACTCAGGCCCTTAAGATGAAACACAATTATTTAAGCTGAACAACATAATCGAGCAATTGTCAGTCACTCATGAAATTTACATCTAGTCATACTGCACTTCTATATTTAAAGTATCAAGATGGTCGGATTAGTACATCATGCAGTGTTGGTTGCTTCTTTGCATCCACATATTCCTTTTGGCTACACTACTAGTGAAAATTAAAACTTTCCCCTGTATTGTGTGTCCATGTGATGGAATACATTGCATGTTAACAGGGCTGTTGCAATGTTTCTAGGCACCCTAGGAAAAGCTTCAGCCTACCGCCCCCACTCCTCCAAATATCTTTTTTCCAGTCTCTCACACACATACTTGACTTTTGAAAATAAATTCTATATTTATTATTCAGGGGCAAGCACACAATGTCTAGAGGGGGTTTTCAAGCCACGCTACTAGAGTGGGCATGACCAGCATGCAATGCTATTCTCAGGATTCACAATATGAAGACCACATAGAGAATGCAAATGAAAAATCGGTTAATTGTAAACACAGTTCACACAGGTAAATATGAGATGTAGCATATAATAAGGCAACTAACACAAGCCCATAGAAACAGTGAAACAGGATCCCAGGATAACCAGGTAGCTGAGGAACTAAAGTACTGGATAACTGCAGGTACAGGTTAGTCTGAATAAGCAGGTTTGGCTCCAGATCAGGCACAACAGGATAACTGCGGTTACAGGTAAATCAGAGTGAGCAGGTTTTCCTTGGAAACTGGAGATCGGGCACAACAGTATGACTGCGGGTATAGGATGTATAGGATGTCAAGATAACCAGGTTAACTGGGAAGCTGGAGATGTAGCGCCTGCGGGGAACAGGACAGACGCAACACAAAAAAACGATGGTCACCTCCAGTCTGCCTCCGATATCTCAGCTGCGATCCGATCCCAGCAGATCCACAGCCGCAACCCTTGTCACCTCCAACCACGTCCCTCTAAGAAAGAGACAGAGTTTACGGCCGTGCCTACCAGGTAAGGGCTGTCCGAGAATACGGCAATGAACAAGAACACTCTCAGTCCAAGCTCCCTTGCCGCCTCCTCACTTTGCTCTTGCCAAGGCACGGGGGACTACAGGCACTTGAGACCAGGACTAGTCCCGCCTCAAGTACCTCGCACACCTGCCGGTGAGGGCCTAACCGAAAGAGAGAATCGAGCGCGATACTCACCGGGACACTCCCACTTATGATCTGGTTCTCCTGCACCTCCCCGACACCTGCGGATGACAAGGAACATACAGCCTCCCTCTGCACTCTCAGTGAGACTAAGATGGGCACCCACAAAACTAAACTGGCTACAACAGCGACCCGACCCTAACAACGCTCTAATGGTCGGTAACGCAACTAAGTCAAACAACTATGACTACCTAGGTGTGGTGCACTAACGGAACCGCTCACTAACCACTACGTGGAACACTAGCCGGTGTTCGCGGACTAAACCGGAGGGCGATTCCTAACCCCCTCACCCAGGCCGTACCAAGAAGCTGCCTTCTTGCTATGGGGTCACCCACGGATCCTAAGCACCGGCTGCACCAGGCCCGACTGAGACTCACTGGAACAGCACACTAACCTGCGTACAGACTGCCGCCCGGAACAGCCGACCGAAACTGAACCGCCCTACTGCCTGCACCCAGATATCGAACACGTATCCCACTCCGGAACCGCCAGGGAACCTGCACGGAACTGAGGACTGGGACACTCAACCTGAACCACGGGACGCCCCTGGAACTGCGTTGAGCTGTGCTGCACTGCCACTGACTCACTCAGTCACCCCCTCTGGAATCCAGTGTGACCCCAGGGACCTAAGGGACGGGAAAACTACGTGTGTTCTTCCCTGACTATGTGTACGCTGGTAACTACACTTGTCCCCACAGCACGGGTTAGTACAGGAAAACACAGGGAACAAGAGCCTACCTTTAATGGGGGCCTGACAACTTTCCCCTGGACACAGTTATGTAGCACACCCCAAAATACTGTAATACAAACAATACTCTCCGCACAGACAGAATAAATACAGTATACAGTACTTTGCACGCTACTCACCAGAGCACACCGCTGCTAGCCAACCAGCCGGTTGCTACAGCACCACAGGAGCCTCCGCTCTACTTTACCTCCTAACTCCGTGTGCTCACCTCACACAGGACCGCACCTATACTCACGAGGCTCTCACGCCTCTACCACACACCACCAGGGCCTTATGCCCTACACACCATGGGCCTCTTGCCCAGTTGCTTCCAGAGCCTTGTGCTCTGATTATGGGCCTCAGCCCCCTCTCTAACTCAGGGCTCTGAGCCCACTAACTAGGGCCTTGTGCCCTGCTACCTGGGGCACTAGCCCCTGCCTACTGAGGCCTGTGGCCTTCCTGACTATTTACTAGGGCCTTGTGCCCTTTATAGCCTACGGGCTACCAGTCCCTACTCAGGCCTTGTGGCTTTTCTATGGCCTCTAGGCCACTACCTACCTAAGGGCCTTGTGCCCTTGTACCTGGGGGCTCTGAGCCTTCCCTCACTCTCTAGCTAATAGGGGCTTGTCCCCTTTAACAACGATATGGTTTACTGGCCCACTACTTGTTCGGGGCCTAGTGCCCAGGTCCCTGGGCCTTGTGCCCCTAATTTACTGTCTCCACGGGCCTAGTGCCCGACCTAACGCTGAGGCTACTTACCTGCTCTGCGCAGGACTCTCAGCTTGCCACGCCGTCTTCCTTCTTCTTTCTCCGGGTCTTCCAGACCCTCCAGCCGGCGGCGCCTCTTCTCCTCTTCGGCGCTGTTGAGGGCTGCTTGGCGGGGGCGCTCTTTGCCCTTACAAGGGCTCCCCGCCGACGTTCTCTGCTCCGGCGGCTTGCTTGTAGTCTTCTTTCTCCGCCGCCGCTCCAGACGTCTGCTTCCTTCCTCCACCGACGGACTTCTGGCAAAATGGCGCCACCCGGCAACTTATAAAGTCGCCGGCGTGACGTCATTAGCTGGCGCGAGCGCTGATTGGCTCGCGTCGGTGCCGATCTTTTAAACGTCCGGGCGCGAGCCGCGATTGGCTCGCGTATCCGGCCGCTGATTGGCCAGCGGGGAAAGATGAGCCCTGATTGGCTCATCCGTCCTCCGCTGCCAGAACCTGCAAGAAAGAATGAATACTTACCTCCGCTGGATAGCCGGACGGGTAAGTAAGTTCTTTCTTCTTTCTTCACCCTCTTGCTGGGCACCGCCATCAGGGGAGTCTTCAGCCCCTCCAGGGGCACAGCGACAGCCGGGATCTTCGCCCTCTTCACGGGCACCGGCTCCGGGGGAATCTCCACAGAGACCCAGGTTTTGAAATTATGACAGATAACTGCAGCTGCCGGGTGTCTGGTTTGGCAGGTTAAGCTGGGAAGCTGGTAACTCTGGTTTTCCAAGTTTGACAGGTGACTGCAGGTATTGAATGTCTGGATTACCAGATAAAGCTGCTATGCTTGATCTAATTTCTTAGATCTTTAGCTGCCACAACATTCTCACCTACCTAGTTGCTCTCATTGTCCAACTATATTTTTTTATGCGATATCTGGGATGGAGTACACATAATATGTTCGTTTGTCTCCTCTCTATGGAACAACATGGACTTTCCATTGGTTGTTCCCTTTAGATTTTCTATTTTGGATTAATAAGAACATCCAATTCCTTTCTGAGATAGATCTGCTCCATACCTTCCCAGAATTTGCAGATCTGAGCTTGCATTTCCAACATCAATATCTTCAATGTCTTCAATAATGCAAAAATGTATATACGTACTTTAGGCTCACTGTATAGCACAAAAGAGTAGGTAGGCCTTCAATTTAAAGAAGAATCACAATCCACACCAATTTTTTCATATGTATCTTTGCACAAATTTTTGATTCTACAAATAAAACACAAAACACAAACATGCATATGGTGTAGTATGTCAAAGAACTTGTATGTATAGTCCAAAACACTTTCAAATAATGTCCTTTCTCTTTCCAGCGAGTACTGACAAATTATACAATATATTGAACCCATGCTCCTCAAAACACTTGTCACTCTTCTTAGTGACGTTAATTTGACTTCAGGAGGGCGGCTCTTTAATGGCTGAATGCCTTTCAATGGACCCTTATCATATACTGTATAATTAGGGTTGTATATAAAAATGTTTATAGAGTAGACCATATGGCATCTTTTCTATGACTAAACAAAAATATAAGTATCTTATATTTATTATATTATTATAATTATATTAATTATATTATATATAATTATATTATATGTAATTATATTATTATATAATATATATATATATACATATATATATATATATATATATATATATATATATATATATATATATATATATATATATATATATATATATATATATATATATAAAATAACATAAAGGCTTATTTGTCACACCTCTCCTCTCCTCTAGGGAAAAAGGTAGAAACCCAGGCAGTCTGCACGGGCAGATTGTAGAGAGGGTTACATTTCCCCTGGGCTCCTCTTTCATCACATATACACACAAGTGTTCCACATGGGTCTCATTGGATTGTTGTTTACTGTGATTTGTTTGTAGTCTTTGGGTGGATGATAAAAACACTTTTTGTATTCGTTTGCAGAGACACTGATTCCAGTTAGTGGCCGGCTAGTAGTAAGGGAGCTACTATTTAGAAAGAGGTAGGTTTGTGGGAGAATTGTGATGCTTTTACTGGATATGTCTGCTGTAATTATCGCCAGGGCCGGACTGGCCATCTGGCACTTCTGGCAAATGCCAGAAGGGCCGATGGCTATATGGGCCGGCCCAACTCCCCCTGTCTTCTTGGTGGCTGGAGGAACCAGCCACCTCTGCTGCGCGCTCCCCAGCTCCCTCCCCCGTTATGCTGTGCAGCCAGTTACACTGGTGAGTTTCCTGTCTTTTTTAATTTGTTTTTTTTTTTTACTGAAGAGGAAGGGGTGCCGCGATTCTCAGGGGGGGGGGTCGCGGGGGTGCCGCGATTTTCGAGGGGGGGGGTGCCGCGATTTTCGGGTGGGGGTGCCCGCGATTTTCAGGGGGGGGGGGTCACGGGGGTGCCCGCGATTTTCGGGCGGGGGTGCCCGCGATTTTCAGGGGGGGGAGGGGTCGCGGGGGTGCCGCGATTTTCGGGGGTGAGAGCCAGGGGGTGCTGGGAAAGGGGGTGAGAGCCAGGGGGTGCTGGGAAAGGGGGTGAGAGCCAGGGGGTGCTGGGAAAGGGGGTGAGAGCCAGGGGGTGCTTGGAGAGGGGGTGAGAGAGCCGGAGGGGGTGCTGGGAAAGGGGGTGAGAGCCAGGGGGTGCTGGGAGAGTGGGTGAGAGAGCCGAAGGGGGTGCTGGGAAAGGAGGTGAGAGAGCCGAAGGGGGTGAGAGCCAGGGGGTGCTGGGAGAGGGGGTGAGAGAGCCGAAGGGGGTGCTGGGAAAGGGGGTGAGAGCCGAAGGGGGTGCTGGGAAAGGGGTTGAGAGAGCCTAAGGGGGTGCTGGGAAAGGGGTTGAGAGAGCGGAAGGGGGTGCTGGGAAAGGGGTTGAGAGAGCGGAAGGGGGTGCTGGGAAAGGGGTTGAGAGCTAGGGGGTGCTGGGAGAGGGGGTGAGAGAGCCGAAGGGGGTGCTGGGAGAGGGGGTGAGAGAGCCGAAGGGGGTGCTGGGAGAGGGGGTGAGAGAGCCGAAGGGGGTGCTGGGAGAGGGGGTGAGAGAGCCGAAGGGGGTGCTGGGAGAGGGGGTGAGAGCCGAAGGGGGTTAGAGAGCGGAAGGGGGTGCTGGGAAAGGGGGTCCTGGGAGAGGGGGTGAGAGCCAGGGGGTGTGAGAGCCGAAGGGGGTGAGAGAGCGGAAGGGGGTGAGAGAGCGGAAGGGGGTGCTGGGAAAGGGGGTGAGAGAGCTTAAGGGGGTGCGAGAGCTGAAGGGGGTGCTGGGAGAGGGGGTGAGAGAGCTGAAGGGGGTGCTGGGAGAGGGAGTGAGAGAGAGCGGAAGGGGGTGCTGGGAAAGGGGGTGAGAGCCAGGGGGTGCTGGGAGAGGGGGTGAGAGCCCAAGGGGGTGCTGAGAAAGGGGGTGAGAGCCAGGGGGTGCTGGGAGAGGGGGTGAGAGAGCCCAAGGGGGTGCTGGGAAAGGGGGTGAGAGAGCTGAAGGGGGTGCTGGGAGAGGGGGTGGGAGAGCGGAAGGGGGTCCTGGGAAAGGGGGTGAGGGAGAGGGGGTGAGAGAGCCGAAGGGGGTGCTGGGAAAGGAGGTGAGAGAGCCAAAGGGGGTGAGAGAGCCAGGGTGGTAGGGAGTGCAGGAAGAGGAGTGAGAGAGCCGGGGGGGTAGAGGGTGCAGGAAGACGTGTGAGAGAGCCAGGGGAGTAGGTGGTACAGGAAGATGTGTGAGAGCCAGCAGAGAAGGTGGTGCAGGGGGTTAAGTGAGAGGGACAAAGGAGAAGATGGTGCAGGGGCATAGGTAAAAGAAAGTGTAAAGGGAGAGACATCTTAAGAATGGGAATGTCAGGGATGCAGCCATCATAAAACACAAGTAGTAATGAAGAATGGAAATGCACAGAGGGGACAAGTGTTAAAAAAAATAAAAAATCAAGCCTTCATACTCCATTCACTTATATTTTCTATACCCCCACTCCTAAATTTCTGCTTTGACCACTGCCCTCTATTCCTGCTCCCGACTGCCTGTGTGAGCTGACAGCTGCTGATCCCTCCTCGCCCAGCGCGCCCACTAGGAGAACAGAACACAGGATGCCATAATCAGGTAAGTTCATATATTTTCTCGTGTGCAATGTGTTTTTAACCATCCTTTCTTGAACTGGGGACACTACAGCGTATCCAATAATGTTTAACACTATGTATTGCTCATTATTGTGCTGTAATGTTTTTTGCATATTTATCTGTACAGAGATTTTTAATTAAGAGGAAAAAACATTGCTTGTAATAAATTTTATCTGTAATTGTGTCAATATATCTATTTTGTTTGCATTGTAAATGATGTATTAAGCTGCTCTTGGGACTCACACTCAGTATCTGATATGCTGTTGCAATTTTTTTTATTTGTGAATGAGTTTTTATCTGAGCTTTACTAATGATTTGGGGGCACTACTATGCCATAATATGATTTGTGGGCACTTCTGCATGACCAAATAAGAATTGAGGGTAATACTATGTGGCATAATATGACCTTGGGGCACTACGATGTGGCATAATATGAACTGGGCACACTACGGTGTGGCATCATATGAACTTCTGCCAAAGGCAAGTCTTTCATTGTTGAATATGATGGGAGCCCAAAGAAGTTGCTGTATCGGGGCCCAAAATTCCTCTTGTCAGCCCTGCCTGTGAGTCAAGGGGGTAGACGCCTCCAGGTAAATAATCTAAATGTTTCCTATCTAATCAAACTGATGGATCACATCCAATTATTTCTCACCCACCTCCTTTATCCCCCTTAATTTATATACTGTGTTATTTAAAATGAATAGAAAAGACGCATATCCAATTACTGTAGTAAAACAAAAATATTTTTCTCTGACATTTTGCTGTAGATGGAAATACTTTTAATGCGGCTGTGTGGGTTCAACTGATCATTCAATAGTTATGTTTTTTTTAGATATATGTTAGTTTTATTTCATGTGGAATGATTCATGAAAATTCTGCTGTTACTATTTAATTGAGGGAAAAGGGTACCTGTTACCTATATGTGTGTGTAAGTACTCTGTTCGTTGTTGCTATTTTGTGGGAGATTTGAAAAAAGCAAAACATTGTTTCCTACAGTGGCGTATGTATAATTGGTGGTATTGCTGTAGTATGGGGTGGCGTGCTGGTGGCAATGTTGTAGTGTGTTTGGTGCTTAGTATTGCTAATAAGTAGGAGAGGGTATTGCTATAATGTGGGGGGTGATGCCGGTTGCTGTAATGTGTGGGGTGATGCCGGTTGCTGTAATGTGGTGGTGATTGATGTAGTATGAGTGTGTGTGGGGGGTTTTTTATTGCTGTAATTTGGGTACAAATAATGTATTGTCATGGTAATTATTGATGTAATTGGGGTGCTAATAATGTAATGTTGAGGGTCATTGGGAGAAATAAATACCCCCCCCCACCACACACACACTCATACTACATCATGTTGTACTGCGCCAGCATCAGTGTGCAACAATATAGTGCATGGAGCCCACAACACGTGGGCCTGTGTGCTTTAAATGCCAGGGCTGATTTTTAGTCCCAGTCCGGCCCTGATTATCGCTGAAACAGTTTAATACACCCTGACAACTGACAATAAACAGTAAAATGGTTCAGCCAAGCTGTGTGAGACTCCAATGAATGCCATGCTTTATCACAATATAGACCCCCGTGTTCTGGTTTTGAATCTGGATTAACTTTGTGCTTTGGTTTTGGCAAAACCGTCCTTGTGTGTTTGGTTTTGGATCCCTATTTTTTTCTAAAATCCCTATTTTTTTTTTGCTAAAATCACATAATTTTGCTTACATTATTATTAACCACAATAACACTAATTTCAAGTCATTTACTTGTCAATTTTGACCACCTCACAGGTCACAATATTATTTTCATAAACTTTCAAACAAAGACTGCAGCGACCTGACTGGATGCTAAGCAACAAAGCAATGACACAAGCACACGGCAGTTCATAGTACATCTAGGAAACATTGCCACACAGCAGTGACAGCAAATGGAATTGTCCTTGGGCCCTCCCACTCACCCTTATGTAAGATACTCCAGCAACAAGCAGTGCCACTTTTGTGGCTGAAGTGCTTTGTTTGTTTGGGCCCCCCACAAAACAAGCTAACAATGGGCTTAAGGTACCTAAACAAACAGTGCTGTTAATGAACTCTACTGTGGCAAGTCATGCACCAGTGGAAGCAGTTCTTGCCAGTGATAAGAAGAAGGCCATTGTCATGCCTGGGCATAAGACCAAAAAATCCACCTCTTATGTGTGGAATTATTTTTACACAACTCCTGACAACGGTTGTCTAGCCATTTGTAGCATTATAAAACCACAGTCAGTAGAGGTAGGGACCTTAACCATCTAGTAACGTCATCCATGTTACGCCATTTGAAGCGAGTTCATGAAAAGCTTTTGCGAAAATCAGAAACTTATTCTAAAAAATAACAACAAGCAGTCCAGCATCAGCTACCTCCCTTCTCTCAGCTAGATCCCAGCACCTGCAATCTACACCCCCAACACCTTCATCATCAACATCCTCATAAGTGATCAGAGTTAGTCCAGCATCCAAGTTTCTAAGGTGAGATGAGTCCTACCCTATACAGGACTCCTCAGAAGAATCCTTGAGTGTTAGGCCCACTGCTGCTGCTGCTGGGGGTGGATCTTCAACCCAGAAGCAGACCAAGAAGAAGGCTACTAGTAGTTTACAACAATTGACTGTTAAACAATCCATTGCAAGAGGAGGCAAGTATGAAAGTTGTCACCCAGTTGCAAAGTGGAACACAGACGCAATGGCAACTATGCTAGTATTAGATCTGTGTCTAATATCCCCTATTAATGCAGCTGGTTTTAGACAGTTACTTGAGGTCTTCCGTTCCCGTTACCAAATTCCATCACAACACCATTTTGCTAGAAAAGCTATTCCTCACCTCTACCAGAAGGTTCGTAAAAATGTAATTTAATAATATTTAGGTCATTTTCGGCATTCTGAAATAGCATGTAGGAGAATGCAGCAGCTGCAAGAAGAATAGGGTTTAGGGGGAATGTACTTTAGTCCAGCGAAGTGTAGAATACTTTCCATGTTGTGCAAGGTTCTGAAACCGAAGTAGTCACCTGTGAAGATAGTGCAGACACTGTTAGCTTGAGCCAAGTGATTCCCCGAATTAGACTTTTTGAAAAGCAGAAGAGAAATTGAAGGAGGAAATGAAACAAAGCAATTCCATTAATTATGTTGGACTGTAGATTAAGTACTTTATTTGCTTCACCAGGATCCAAGAGTTATCAACATCTTGAAATCGCATCATTACATTTTGGCTACTGTGCTTGATCCTACGTTTAAGAACTATGTCTTCTCTTTCTTTCCAACTGACCCAGATCTCAAGATGCAGTGAGCTCCTGGTCAGCAAGCTGACAGTTCAAGTGGTACATGATACAATGACGTCTCCTTCTTCAGTTTCACTGTAAATTGCTGCTAGGAAAAAAATTAGCTTTCCCAAGACACCCAGTGATGATGCAGATGAGTCTGCACAACATTTTGACATTTGGTCTGGTCTAAAAGAATTGCCCAAAAATCATGACAGTTCTTCTGTAAAATGAACTACAAATTCCACGAGGAAGGCTATTACCGGCAATTACATCAAAGTACACAGACTTCTGTAATGGTAAATTCCATCGGGAATTAATTAGTATTGTTTGAGGATAATGTACACACTGATGAGGGTGAATATGATGACAGTGTAAACTGCAGGTGCTGAGATCTAGCTGAGAGAAAGGAGCTAGCTGATGCTGGTATGCTTGGTAATATTTTGGGTAGAATGGCATGTTGGCAATTTTATGTTTTTCTACAGTAAACTTTCACCTTTATTAGAGAGGTGTTTTTTTTTCTTTGAAAAGGTACAAGCTTTTTATTTACATTTTTGCTTCCCTGACTTAAAACCACTATGTACTTGAACATAGGCTTTACCTCATGAACACACATTAAAAAGGGCACTTGCGTCGGGAAGTAACGCTCTTCCCCTGAGGAGGCCTGGGCTAGGCCCAAATGCATGACAAGAACCTTTTTAAGACCTTAAGTAGCTTGATTTGACTAGAATGCATTAGTATCATGCATGGGTTAACTTGTATATATATATCTATATATATATATATATATATATATATATATATATATATATAACACAAACACACACACACACACACAGTGTGCTCGAAGTGGGGGTGTATACGTTATTAATTGTGGTGTAAAAGAGGGAGTTGTGTTTTATTTTACATTTTACTTTGTGGAACTACATGTATTAGCTGGCCCTGGGTGTCAGGGGATGGTGGCATTTGTGGTTCTCAAGTGCAGGTATGCCTTGGCTGTCATTCGTACGCTGGTCCTTGTAATTCTGCAAGCACCAGCATGCCCAGACTGTTAATGACAGCCCAGGTTGGCTGGGATTTGTAGTTCCACACAATAAGATTGTCTTTTTAACATTTTCATACACTACACTCACTTTATTACCTTACACCCACCACCCCAGGCAAATAGGAAGATCACTAGTACTTTCAGTCTGGGGTTGGTTACCCCTGCCTTGTGTCCCACTGTTATAGTGCCACGCAACCCAGCTGGTTTGCCTAGTGCTGGTTTTCATGAAATCGGGGGGGGGGGGGGGGGGGCTCAAGCTCTTTTTCTCCCTGAATTTACAGAAACCAGCAGTTGGCTGGAAGCACTAGGGTTAATAGTGTTTATAGGTCGGAACGCCACACTTTTTTAAATTTAATTGTTCTATTTTTAACAATATATATATCCACCAGTCCCGTTCGCAATGTGATTCTCTGCATTTTCACTGGTCAGGATTTCTCTCATATAGGTATTTAGGCTATCGGAATTTCTTGCCTGTCTGTATTTACGTAGTTAGGTATTTCCTACTTGTCAGTATTTTAAGTGTCTCCATTTTACTGTCAGTATTCTTTTTGTTGGTGTCATAGGAAATATGATTACCACCCAAATAGTATTATATTAGAGGATTGTTCTACCAAAGAGGTAGGTGCATTATTTTATATTTTACAAACACTGCATACTTGTGCAAATATTTGCAATGGACTCTGATTTTCAAATTATTTTCATACATTTTTTAACATAGCATTTTTAAACAAACAAGCATTGGTAATCTGTGACATTACTATGTGCCTGTTGTCTAGTTTGTACATGCTTGCATAAATTTGCATTTTGCATGTTGGTTTTTTAAAAGCTTGCCTGTGTCATCTAATATGCATGACTATGTAGTACCATAGTTTTATCATTTATTTTTTTAAAATAGTTATGCTTATTATATTTCATGTGACGCCTAATTTATATACTTTTATATTATATATTTTACAGAAATTTGAGGATGAAACTTAGTGGATCCCTTCTATATGTAAGTATGTCTTTAATGGTTAATGTACAAATAGACTATGACATCTGCAAGGCATTAGGTAACTGATTTCTTTTCTCCATCCTTCTTTCTCACATGTAACTAGACATGGGCATAGTGGAGGCACAGAATCTGGAGGACAGCAGGCACTATCCACTCTGAAACCAGCCCAGAGAGCGCTTCCTCACGCAAAGTGTCTCTTTGGGATGCATGATGCTGAGGTGGTTCGTCACTATTGATTACTGCTTCATGTCATCATGGACACCCTGTGCATTGTGCAATGTTACCTAGAGCCTTTGCAAACCATCTCAACAACAATACCACCACTGAATAAACTATTGGCGGTATTGCATTTCCGTGTACCAGGATCTTTTCAGACCACAGTGGTTGTCGCGGAAGGAATGTCCCAAGCCACCTTCAGTCAGGTGCTGCAGGTTATGCTAAGGACTTTCCTAACATGCATCCGGTATTCATACATCTGCCACTCCCTTGTGCCCATAAAATAACAGTTTATATATTATAGTGGCAATAGATTGTACACACGTAGCTCTGGTCCCTTTGGGTGGAAATGCTTCTATTTATTGAAATATTTCCACTCGATCAATGTCCAGGCTATATGTGATTCATCTCTCCAGATTCAAGGTAATATTAATTATTTTGTATTGCTGCAACCCTGCAGCCATTTTCATAACCTCATCTGCATTAATTTTCATCACCTCCCTTCAGTCACCCCTCCAGACTCACTTACCTCAGTCACAGCAGTCTTCATCTTCTACATGAGAGACAGATTGGCAGCAAATCCGATTACTGCTAGCTGGTGTAGACAATTCTTAATCCAGTCTCTGGAGAAGTGGTAATCTCGCAAGACGAGACTAACAGCCGCATCCACACTGACAGGCAGCTAACAGTAATCTGATTTGCTTTTGGGCTACCTGTCTATAGTAATTGTCAGGCCCACCCCCCTTTAGATCAGGTGCGGCCCTGATGACTCCAGCCAGCCGTGGGAGCGCCTGACACCTATAATTTCTTTTAACAAAAATGCACTGGTAAAAATATTTATTAAATGCCGGTATGGGTTGATCAGGCTCTACACTACATAGTTGCATAACATGCTGCACATCCTGGGATACATAGTTACGAAGTTTGACATTTGTGTGTGTTCATGCACATGAGGTAGATGATGAAACCAATACTTGTCTGCTGAGCATGAGCCTCAGAGTGCACAATGAGCATGACATCCTTACAGTTTAGTGCATATCTGCAGATGACAAACATGGTTTTATTATGGATAGTTATGTTAACCTTAAGAAACATTGATTTCTAAGTGACAATATGCTGTTCAAAGTCTATTCAATTTATGTAGTTATACCATATTTGTCTGTTTGCTCATTTTATAGCTTTTGCACATTTTTAAGCTGATCACTTGATAAGACTGGTTAATTGTTAATCAAAATCACCTAGCAAAGTACAAGTCAATAAGACTATATGTTAATATTCATTTAACTTCCACCTCACATTGAGGATAGCTACTTCCTAGGTGACAATGGAATGTATCTACTATATACTGATATATTTATGTATAACAAGTAATTTTTATTTTAAAGGACTTGTTTCTGGGAGACGTCTAATAGTAAACTTGTATTCTGCAGAGGAGAATAACCTATTAAGAAGTACAAGAGCAAAAAGATCTCTGGATACATATAGTTACTGTACCATATATGGCTGCTGTGACAGTAGAAATGATGATTGCGGTTTTTATTACATTGGAAAAAATGCAACATGCTATTGTGACACATTTTGTGACCAGGAACCATTGGGGCATGTAGACTGTTGCCCAGACTTCTGGCTTACTTGCAGTGCACAGAATCTACAAAAGACTACAGCAACAAATGATCCCTCCACTGTGTTCTCTGGTTCTTCTGATAAGCAAGGTAAGGAAAGGACAAGGGTGAGTTTTCTGAGCAGCAAACAGTATTAACCTTACATTCTGAGTATAAAATGAGCTTTTAAGTTAGTCAGCTTGATCTTTTCTTACGGGTACAAAAGAACAGCTGGACTGCACTCAGAGTAAGGTCATACTGTGGTATTTTTATAACATTGAGAGCAGACAAATTATAGCTCAAATATTCACATGTGAACACAGCATAGCATTCACACACTCACACGTCTCTAAGTACTGAACATTCACATTTAATTTAATAATTTTGTACATCTGTACAACAATTATAATAAAATGTTTGTAAATGTTTATGCATAATGAAATCTGGGATGATTTTAGATTTTACAGTAGCTGCTAATGCTGAATATACACTATTATGAGTTGTATGTGCCATCATTGTACACTGGTGCATGTTACTAGAAACTGCATATATAATAGTATATAATAAATCAGGGAGTAAATTTATCAAGCTGCGGGTTTGAAATAGTGGAGATGTTGCCTATAGCAACCAATCAGATTGTAGCTGTCATTTTGTAGAATGTGCTAAATAAATGATAACTAGAATCTCAATGGTTACTATAGATAGCATCTCTACTTTTTCAAACCAGCAGCTTGATAAATTTACCCCAGGAGTGCTAAAGTTTTTGGTTTGGTAACTTATATACAATAGTAGTATAAAGGTATTTACAGTATACCAAACTTATTTTCCAGGCTATCCAGATAGCCGTCTCTAGATCCATTTGCTAAAATGTATCCTATTAATTAGGATTTGCGCACGCGATTACGCGCATCTGCGCATATAAAGTGTCATTATGGTAGCACAACATCGCAGATTTCCGTGCACTCCCCTACTCACGATGTTGCAGTACCGTGCCTATGCAGCCGCACGTAATTGCGGGCACAAATCCTAATTGAATATGCCCCTATGTGTTAATTAGATTTACATTCCTTAAGACATATTAAGCTTTGGGGGATAAGTGGTGTTTTATATGTATCAATTATAATAAACTCTTGTACACAATCATACATTTTTCAAACAAATGTACGTGACACATGTAATGTAATTAATATTGCATCAAAAGCGCAGGCATAAAATGTGCATTTACTTTTTATCTTGAGTTAAACTTGTAAATACATCTACATAAAGATACTTTTATAGGGTATTTTGATGTAATTTAAAAACATAGGGTTTCCCTGTCAAAATGTGCTAGTCCCAGCCTGTTCAGCATGAGGCTGAATTTCCTAGTGGAATTGGGTCTGCAAAAAAATGCTAGTCTTTAATGTCAACATTGTTAATACCATACTAGACAGCTCTCCCGGAATGTCCGAGAGACTCCTGCATTTTGCAAGAGTCTCCCGGACTCCCGGGAGAGTGTGGCAATATCCCGGAATTAGCTCCCATACGCCGCGATTCCCGGAGAATCGCTGCATTTGGCCCCGCCCCCTGCTGTCAAATGACGCGTTTGAGTCATTACATCATGGGGGCGGGTCCAAAATTATGCACATTTTTGGAGCCTCGCCCCCATCACGCCCACCTCTCCCGGAAAGCAATTTTGTCAAGTTGGTAAGTATGGGTAATACTATGTATATATTTTAAAAAGACAAAATAATAAGACCAATGTGTATCCACACCCCTTTAGCTATGTCATGCCCCCTAAGCAATTTAATGTAAATATAACATGCTGCATGGGCAGGGGTCTAGTAAAGGAACAATAATTTTTTGTGTGAAAATAAAATTGCACTCACCTGTTTAAAGGAGTAGTTAAACTTTTAATAAATACACAATAAAGGCTGTAATGACGCTTTCAATAAATGTCACAAATATTTGATTTCATGTGTTTCCAAGAGATGAATGGGAATAAAAAATATATAGAGCTCTTTGTATAGCCTTAAGTGGGTAAATAAATTCTTTGTAATAAGCTCAGCATTCTGATTAGCCTTTAATAGTGTGTTAGGATACCACATCCACCAAGGTAATTATAAAGTGTCTTTATTAAGAAAAAAAAAAAAAATCAGGGTGAAATGTTCTCTGAATGCACAATACATAAATAACATCAGTAAAGAATTGCCAGAAGATATTGGTTATCCTAGTTATCCAATATATGTCCTCAGGATATGTCCAGGAGTTATGAATAATAACAATTCTCTGGCTTCTTGTAAAAGCAATTTGACAATTTATTTGATAACAACTACTTGTACTTATTCTACAGATTACCCACCATCTCCTTCTTCAGAAACTTTACATTTCATAAGGTTGCAAGTACCCTCTTAAAAACAAACTTCTAGCTGATGCACACAGTGAGCCTGATGCAGTTGACTGAGTGTTGGGTGTAATTTACGCTCAATAAAGCCACCCATATAATTAGCATATAAATAACATATTAATGCCCATATTCTGCCCTTTTAGGCATTTCAAGATGCACACAGCTCTGCACCTGTAGCATATATGTCAGGCATAGATGCACCCACATATGCATACACACAACCAGGTCATAAGTTAACATTTGTTTCGATAGCAAAAAAACATATTTGCTCTAAGGCTTAATAAAATACAGCATATATAATAATTCTTCTCACATACGAATTAAAGTAGCAAAAAATTATTTTTAAAATACGCCCACAGAATCAGCTTCAGAGGTGAATTTGCAATCAGACCATCAGAAGCAGTTAGCTGGTGACTGTCATTATCATCATCATCATCATCAATGTCCTATAGCAGGTGCAAGATATACGGTTCCTGATGCGTCTCTGTGCTGATCTGCCTCAGTAGCATTTGCATGACCATGCAATTACCGTACTCGGCCTATGTTAATCCAACCCTACCCTCCTCCTTCCTCCCTTTCCTGTCGTAAAGTTGTATAGATACATGCCACTCTGCACTCTTGCATATGTGGCTTGTTTTTCATTTGAAGAAAAAAAATGAATACCTTAAGGTGCTTAGAATGGCTATGGACCCTGTTCACAAATTGCAAGAGGTCTGCCACCTCTAAACAATGTAAAAATAAACAATATGCAATCGTGAAACAGTGACCACAAAACAGCTGTTAATGTAAATAATTAAACAATATTTATTAGCTACTATCAACCAATAGAAATATATTATATAAAAAGCTATTCCTAAACAAATCACATATGGATAATTAGATATTATTTGAAAATGCAACAGCATATGAAAAAAGTCCCATGAGAAATTATATCAAAGCATAACTTCAGTCCATAACTGAAATAGTCATATATGAATCACTGATTCCAAAGAATAATAATAATTGGTCCAGATCTGTGCACACCTCTCAAATAATCAGCACATTCAAAAATAGTGGGCTCTAATAAATGCAGCCACTATTGAAATCCAAATGTACTGAAAGCGCCAGCTCAATAGGCGATATAGAATCACAGTCGTTTGGGATGAAAGTCTGCTGGTATCTTACCGAATTCCTGTAGACTGTCCCGCTGGAGTAAATAGCGCCACAGCAAAGTAATCCTCTGCGAGTCAACAGGTGGTACAATATAGAATGAATTCCCCTGGTAAGTATAACCGCATTTGGCAGTTCCTGCTTCTTTTTGGAGCCGCAGCTCACTATGGATACAATGAATATTAGGGCAACAGCCGGATGTAAGGACCACAAACCACTGAGACCAACTAGCAGCTGATGGACTTGGCTTCCAAGTGATAATAAGTTGCACAGTACATGGGTCACAAAATATCCAGGCTGACGCGTTTCATCGCACAAGGCAATTTCATCAGATGCCTAAGTTAATCCACCCCTACCCTCCTCCTTCCTCCTTTTCCTGTCGTAAAGTTGTATAGATACATGCTACTCTGCACTCTTGCGTATGTGGCTTGTTTTTCATTTGACCTTCTGGGGTCACCAAGAGGTCGTCCCTTGTGAAAACACACCTAAATTATCCTAAAACACACACACTTCCAAGAAATACTCTCAAATCAAATTTAGGACAACTAACAACATTGATTACAGTTAAAATCCTAAGGTTTGCTACTTAACGTAAAAGAAAACAATGCATATGAAAGAATATAACAGTTAATTAAAGGAAGAGAATATCTTAACTCTCAGAAAAGCAAAAAGAAATGGGGCTTGTGTTGTTTGATCCACACATTTTATGAAAAAAAGCCAAGAAAGGCTATATCAGCTGTGATAGATATGCAAGGTAATTTTGTTATGATCCCTGCCATATCAATAATATCTTTAAAGATTTTTACAAATCTCTATATAACATTACATTTAACATAAGAATTGACCTCATGATTCAATGGTGCAATCCTACATACTCAGAAATACTAAACCTTATGTGATATGGCAAATTTGGATGTGGTTACCCTATGAAAAACAAGAAAATAACGCAATAAAGTTATTGAAAGCTTCTGCCTCAGATAATTTCCCAATGCACTATTAAAAAATATATATTTTTTAATGTTTCCACATTTAGTCAGGTTTTCAGTAATGCAGGGAGTCTAATTTCACCCTGATACCATACACTTAAAAATGATTGTAAAAGACACAACCATTTATTTCCTGGCAAGATTGATCCAGATCAAGTGGGATTAGTCCTGTTAAAACAAATTTTGGACAACACTAAAAAAGCCATTGATCTCATTCACCACATGAACTGAAACTGCCCTCTGTGATCCTTGCATTGGATGCAGAGAAGGCATTTGACAGATTTTCTTAGATTTTTATGCTGTAGGTACCTAAGGCCTTCAGATTGAGAGGTGATTGAGAGGTGATTGAGAGGTAAATTCCTCCATATTATTAATGTTAATGGTAGTAGTGCTTCCCCTCTCCAACTATGTGCAAAACATATTAGAGCTTAACTATCGCTCCCCATTAATTAGCAACATCAACCATAGCTTAGAATCCAGTGAATCACTATACATAAAGTATAAATGTACCTGTTTATTGTTTCTTTTCCAGACTTACAGTGCAGTTTTGTAATTCTCTGCAGACATTCAGTAATCATTTTATATTTAGCGGTAAAACCCCCAGGATAACGCAATCAACTCTCGCTAAACCAGCAACCTCAGGAATACTAGGTTTACCTATTTTTCATAAATATTACCATGCAGTACAACAAAGTCATGTCATGTAATGGCATTCAAAACCCGAGTAAAGAAATTGGTGGATATTGAAAATGCCTTTCTGGGAGAAGATCAATTGGATTTTCTTCCTTGGTTAGCCAGATTATACTACCCCCATTTCTGAGCTACTGCAATGACTCATTTTTCTGTAAAATGTAAAAGGCTGTGTGGCCTTTCTCCCATCAAGGAACAGAGCTAAATGTACCTGATTCATCCGTTATTCTCTTTTCATTAATCCCTAGTTTTGCATTGCTCCATAAAACTAGATGCACTAGTGTGCCTATTTACTATTTAGCAAGAAGCACTCTCACTCCATCCAACTACTCCCATTGGCTTTTCTTCCTCCACAGAGGTTACCAGCTTGCTCCACCAATCCCTGCAGATATCAATGCACACCAGTGCACAATTAATGCACAGCATTCCTAATGAGGATTTGCACTGTGGTTTGGCCATTATCTGCTTCAAAAGTTATCTAAACTAAGTTTAAAAATATGGACCTCTTTCATCATCATCATCATCATCATTTATTTATATAGCGCCAACATATTCCGTAGCGCTTTACAATTGGGGACAAACGTAATAAACTAATAAACAAACTGGGTAAAACAGACAAAGAGGTGAGAAGGCCCTGCTCGCAAGCTTACAATCTATGGGACAATGGGAGATTGACACATGAGGTTAAGTATACATTTTGCATCTTGGCCCAGCCAGACTGCAAAGGTAGGGTGACTCATAAGCTAAATGATCCTGTCACACAACAATGTTATTCCGGGGGTAGTTGTCTTGTGTGAAATTGTGTAACAGGCTAAAGGTAGTGAGGTTAAGATGGTGGTTGAGGAATATTATAAGCTTGTCTGAATAGGTAGGTTTTCAGAGAACGCTTGAAAGTTTGTAGAACAGAGGAGAGTCTTATTGTGCGAGGGAGAGAGTTCCATAGAGTGGGTGCAGCCCGAAAAAAGTCCTGTAACCGGGAATGGGAGGATGTAATGAGGGTGGATGAGAGACGCAGATCTTTGCAGAACGGAGTTGCCGAGTTGGGAGATATTTTGAGACAAGAGAGGAGATGTATGTTGGTGCAGCTTTGTTGATGGCCTTGTAGGTTAGTAAAAGTATTTTATATTGGATTCGGTAGAAGACAGGCAGCCAGTGTAGAGACATACAGAGTGATTCAACAGAGGAATAGCTATTTGCAAGGAAAATCAGTCTTGCCGAAGCATGTAAAATAGATTTTAGGGGTTTGAGTCTGTTTTTGGGAAGACCAGTAAGGAGGGAATTGCAATAGTCAATGCGGGAGATGATTAGTGCATGAATTAAGGTTTTAGCAGTGTCTTGTGTGAGATATGTGCGGATTCTGGAAATGTTCTTTAGATGTATGTAACATAATTTAGATATCGAGTCAATGTGGGGAACAAAGGATAGGCGTGAATCAAGGATTACACCTAGGCAGCGAGCTTGTGGGGTGGGATTTATGGTCATGTTATCAACAGAGATAGAAATGTCAGGTATGCTCTTGTTGGCGGGTGGGAATATTATTAACTCTGTTTTAGAAAGATTAAGTTTGAGTTGACGAGAGGCCATCCAAGATGAAATGGCAGAAAGACAGTCAGTTACACGGGACAACACAGATGTCGAGATATCAGGAGAGGATAGATAGATTTGGGTATCATCCGCATAGAGATGATACTGAAAGCCAAAGGAACTTATTAGATTTCCAAGAGAAGCGGTATAGATAGAGAACAGCAGAGGACCTAGCACCGAGCCTTGTGGTACTCCAACTGATAGGGGAAGCGGAGCAGAGGTGGCTCCAGAGAAATTAACAGTGAAAGAGCGATTAGAGAGGTAAGATGAGAACCAGGATAGAACTGTGTCTTGAAGACCTAGGGATTGCAGTGTTTGTATGAGAAGAGAGTGGTCAACGGTGTCAAATGCAGCCGAGAGATCAAGGAGAATTAGGAGAGAGTAATGGCGTTCAGTCTTAGCAGTGATCAGATCATTAACAACCTTGGTCAGCGCAGTCTCTGTGGAGTGTTGAGAACGAAAGCCAGACTGAAGAGGATCCAACAGGTTGTTTGCGGAAAGAAAGCGTGTGAGGCGAGTGTAGGCAAGTCTCTCTAGAAGCTTGGAGGGGCAAGGGAGCTGAGAGATGGGACGGTAATTTGAGAGAGAGTTTGGGTCGGAGTTTTGTTTTTTTAGAATAGGAGTAATCACTGCATGCTTGTATAGTGATGGAAAGATGCCAGTAGAGAGTGAGAGATTACAGATTTGAGTTAGAGGTGAAATGAGCACAGAAGACAGGGATCTACCAATTTGCGAGGGAATAGGATCAAGAGGACAGGAGGTAGAGTAGGAAGATAAGAAGAGCGTAGAAATTTCCTCTTCATTTGTGGGGTCAAATGAAGAAAGGGTGTCAGAGGGTAGTGGGAAGGAAATGAGCTGATGGCTTGTTGAGGAAGAGGATACCATTTCTAGTCTGATCTTGTCAATCTTGTCCTTGAAGTAGGAAGCAAGATCCTGAGCACTGATAGTAGATGGAGGGTTCGGGGTGGGAGGATTGAGAAGATGATTAAATGTATTGAAAAGGCGTTTGGGGTTAGAAGCCTGAGCATAGATAAGAGATTGAAAGTATGTTTGTTTTGCAGTGTCCAGAGCATTTCGATAGGAGTGGTAGACAGAAGTATATGTGAAGAAGTCATTAGAGCTTCGAGATTTACGCCAGTGACGTTCTGCTTTACGGGACAGTTTTTGAAGATTTCGTGTTGCTTTGGTGTGCCACGGTTGACATCGAAGTCGACGTGTAGTATGAAGTGTCGCTGGAGCCACTTGATCAAGGGCCGTTGCTAAGGTTAGGTGAAAATGAGGTACTGCCATCTCAGGGGATGAGAATGTAGAGATAGGGGAGAGAAGGTGTTGGAGAGAGGTGGAAAATTGTTGAAGATTAATAGAATTAAGATTTCTACGAGTATGAGGAGGCTTGGTTGAGTCAGACAGTAGAGAGGTTAGAGCAGTGGGGGTGAGAGTGTAGCTGATAAGGTGATGATCCGAGAGGGGGAAGGGTGTATTAATAAAATTAGAAACTGAGCATAGTCTAGAGAAAACAAGATCAAGGCAGTGGCCATCCTTATGAGTAGATGATTCAATCCACTGGGAGAGGTCAAGTGAGGATGTTAGAGAGAGTAGTTTGGAAGCAGCTTTGGAAGGTGGGTTATCAATGGGGATGTTGAAGTCACCCATGATGATGGTGGGGATGTCTGAAGATAAGAAGTGAGGGAGCCATGCAGAGAAATCCTCAATAAATTGTTGGTGTGCTCCAGGGGGACGATAGATCACCGCAACACGTAGGGAGAATGGATTAAAAATGCGAATAGCATGTACTTCAAAAGATGTGAACGTGAGTGATGGGACATTTGGTAGAACTGTGTATGTGCACTGTGGGGAGAGAAGTAGTCCAACCCCACCTCCTTGTCTGCCTTCAGGTCTGGAGGTGTGGGTGAGATGGAGGCCACCATGTGAAAGTGCTGCAGGTGAGGCAGTGTCTGATTGCATAAGCCATGTTTCTGTTATTGCCAGAAGGTTGAGGTTTTTTGAGAGGAAGAGATCATGAACGGAGGTAAGTTTGTTACAAACAGAGCGTGCATTCCAAAGGGCACATTTAAAGGACTTGGGAAGAGAGGGGAGACAGGTGATGTGTTTGAGGTTTGCTATAGAACGGTAGTGTTCTGATGTATGTGTGTGTGAGGAGTGTGGGGGACCTGGATTAGGTGATATATCACCAGCTAATAGAAGCAGAGTGAGCGAAAGATAGGCAAGGGGATTGTAAGATGTGTGGCCTTTTATTTTCTGGCGACAGGTGGAGGCTGTACTTGTTAGAGATAATAAATAGGACAACAGTTCATGGGTGTTAAATAGAGGTGAGTGGAGTAATGCAGGTGCAATATGAACAAATTTGTGTGTTGGTGGAGGGGTGAAAGATGACACAGTCCTAAAGATCATGCCATGAAATGAGACTAAGAAAAGCAATTTGTGAAACATTGTGATAAAAGGGGTAAAAGCAAAAAGCAAGGGTATTTTAAGAATTACCTCTTAGCAGTATTCCATATAAATAGACAAGTAGTGCTGAAATAGGCTGTGGCAGATGTTGCTTATTGCTGGGAGTAAAAGCAAGTCAAATGTAGTCCAATGTTTGTCCAACTGTGTTGTCTAACTGTGCATTTTCGTCCACTTTGTGAGAAAATCCCACTTAGTGTAGAAATCACACACGTCTAACCCCACATACGTCTCCCCATAGACTGACATGACTGAATTTACATTTTGGCTCCTTCTGACCTTGGACAAGTGACACTTGTTTAACCAAAAATAAATTATAAGCTCTACTGGACAGCAAAATTGTTGAAAATGCACCATACACATGAATGTGCGAAACATTAAGTGCTATACATTAGTAGGACAGAGACCTTCATCTAAAATACATTTGTCACCTTGGGCAGTTGGACATTTTAACACCACATTTCTCAGGTTTGGCACATTCTGATGATCAAATCACCTGTGTGGCATTAGCTTTAATCACAAATGGCATAGAACATTCCGTATGAATAATGTCACGAAAATACAGAAATATGATTTATTTATAACATTTACCTGGTACCTTCTCTACTTTGACAAACATACAGATGATATGTTGTTTAAACAATGCATACTTTTAAAAGTAAATGAAACCTAAATTTTTCAGCATTAATTTTGTATATTGTGTTGACAGGATGCTTTACAGATGGATACTATTACGAAGATAAATCAACAAGGAAAGACAACTGCAATTACTGGTAATGTCTATGTCCTTAATATTTCATCATATGTTTGCTTTGATATTTATACGGCCTATCAAATATACAGTTGCTTGCAGCATCCTAAAAACTCAATAGATTTGACTGTATTACAAATGACACACAGAGATTGTTCCAGACATCATATTTTTTGCTCGTAAAGTACATTTTAAAATTCATTATTCATTATTTGTCTGCAGATTTATAAAAACACACAAAAGCAAAACACAACTGGAAAATGCTGCTTGTATAAGTATTCAATCCAAAGCAGACTAGTACTTGGTAGAATCTCCTTTGGCTGCAATAACAGCTTTAAGTCTGTGGGATAAGTTGCTACCAGGTTAGCACACTGTTTGGAAGAGTTTTTTGCCCATTCTTCCTTGCAGATTTACTCAAGGTTTTTCAGGTTGGTTGGATGCTGCTCGTTTACTGCAACTTTCAAATAGTGCCACGGATTCTCTATTGAATTGAGATCTGGACTAATTATGCCTCTATGATTTTTCAATAGATGCATATTTTTTATTATATAGGGCTATTATCTAATTCCAGAACATATTAAGCTGAGGTCCGAGCTCTGTGTGCTCTATATTGCCATGATCTGAGGTCTGTTAACACAATTCTCCTATTTCTCAAGTGGAGCTTTAGGGCTTTTGTGGCACAGAGAATCAGGTGGAGAGGGAAGATGTGTGGGTAATTTTACAATGGGGATTGGTCCCACTTGTATTTTGTCGCTGTACAGTATAGCCAAGTATTATATACTAGTGGGCTCACATAGAGTGGTCCCCATGTGTGCTCAGAATGTACGTAGAGAAGAGTGCATGTGCACTTGTCACTCATCCCATAAACAGTGAACACACACCGGAAAACACTTGTGATTGTCTAGCAGAAAAGGGCAGTATCATTGACTCCTGTCTTTGATCAATTATCAGCAGTTGTTTGTTGTATGCATCTGAGTAATTTTCATATAGGGCCTTTTTAGTTGTTTGTTTTTTTTCCATTTGGATTACAACTGATTAAGAACAAAAAAAAACCCAATATGCTAGGGCATCGATGTCTAGAAAACTTCTCCTACACACCCTTCCCCCCATTGGCCTTCATGACGCAGTTCTTTCCTGGTTCACTTCCTACCTATCGAACCACTCCTTTACTGTTTCATCCTCCCCTCCACTCCCGCTATCTGTTGGGATCCCACAAGACTCTGTTCTTTACTTTTTTCATTGTACACCTCTTCTCTCGGGGCACTAATTTGCTCATTCGGCCTCCAATACCACCATTACACTGATGATACCCAAACCATATCTCTTCCCCTGACCTCTCCCCTTCTGTACTATCTCGTGTAACCAACTGTCTTTCTGCTATCTCCACATGGATGTCCCAATGCTACCTAAAGCTCAATATGTCCAAAACAGAGCTTATTATCTTCCCTCCTGCCAGAGTCTCCACCTGCCCTCAAATCTACCTCACTGTCTATAACACCACAATTTCTTCAGTCTCCCAAGCCCGCTGCCTTGGTGTCACATTCTTTATTCCTCACATCCAGACTCTCTCCCAGTCCTGTCGACTCTACCTTAAAAACATTGCCAAAGCACACCCTTATCTTACTCAACATGCTACCAAAACGCTTATTCATTCTCTCATCATCTCCTGTCTTGACTATTGCAACCTCCTGCTATCTGGCATTCCTGACACCCATATATCCACACTTCAATCCACTCTAAATATTGCTGTAAGACTGATCTTTCTCTCTGACCACTCCACATCTGCTGCACCACTTTGCAAATCCCTACACTGGCTCCCTGTGTCCTACAGAATCAAATTCAAATTACTCACCTTTACCTACAAAACCCTCAACAATACTACCCCTGCATACATCTCTGCACTTTTAGGGTACCCTGAGGACTGGGTTTTGGAAACAATGTTGTGGGCTGTTTATCTTAGATCTTAGTAAAATATTAAAATGTGCCGGCAGTTACTGATTGGTTAAATAACTTCATTATTAGTGCAAATTGAGGACTATTGGTATGAACGCTAACTAGGATTATAGCATACACAGGAGTATCGTGATCTTACATTTTACTAGAATAATAGAGTATCAGAGCTACTGGTCTGAAGTCTGACTTGTAGAATAGTACATACTAGACCAGTGTTGGCTAACCTGTGACACTCCAGGTGTTGTGAAACTACAAGTCCCAGCATACCCTTCCAGCAATAAGCTGCTATTTATTAGCAAAGAATGCTGGGACTTGTAGTTTCATAAACACCTGGAGTGTCACAGGTTAGCCAACAATGTACTAGACTGATTTTGTAATGACAGAATTAGTAATGGATACTAGAGTCTAATTATCTGAGGATTACATTGATCTTACTAAAGGTAACTGGAAATTTGAAAAAAACATTTATACTGTACAATTGGAGGACAATTTTTTGGTACATAGCAAGAATGGGTGCCCTCCAAACCAGGAAGTACCATATTTGACTATATTGCTAACTGTGCCTGCTCCTTTGCAGCAGTGTTGAGCAGTTAGATGGAAATGACAAGATCAAATTTCCCGAATGACAAGTGCTCATTAGCGTTGGCTGTCTAAAATAATGTTGTGCATATTAACACTGTTAAATGTAAATTATGTTCCATGCAATTTAATGAGTGATGTATAGTATATATAAATTCACATTGTTGCTTCCACTGCCTATTTCCATCAGTAACTATTATCTATAAAATACATCTACTTCAACTTTTCTGCCTAATTTTATACTTTGGCAAGCAGAGACAGCTAATATTTCCAACTTTTGATTTACTTTGTCAGAATGGTGGGAAGGATTACTCAATTAAATGAAAATAAAAAAAACACATAGGAAAGATGAACATTATGAATTTACATGTACTTTAATGAATGCAAAATGTGCATTAACAGATAACAATTGCTGTATGATGTACAGGAAAAACAATGCTTCTTATTGCCAACTTGAATATGTAAATTGTTCCATATGACTCAATGTATTCTATTTCATGCTGTTCTATCCACTATTGTTCATCCAAAACAAGTAATTTACAGGGAGGCTATATGGATTGTGTTTTTTAATTACTATAGTGAAAATCTTTATGCATTATATATTGACAACTTACATGTGACCTTGTGCTTTTACTCTTCTAGCCAAGTAAAACAATTTAATTACCCTAAATTAAATAAGACTAGAATGTTTAACAATAATTCAGTAACAGTAGATTCTCTTTATAGTATTTTTTGTGGGTGGGTTGTCTTCATTATCATCTATTTATTTATATAGTGCAACTAATTCCGCAACGCTGTACAGAGAATATTTGTCACTCACACCAGTTCCTGCCCCATTGGAGCTTACAGTCTACATTCCTAACAAACACACAGACTAGGGTCAATTTGTTAGCAGTCAATTAACCTACCAGTATGTTTTTGGAGAGTTGGAGGAAACTGGAGCACCTGGAGGAAACCCACGCAAACACAGGGAGAACATACAAACACCACACAGATGGTCGGAAATCAAACTCATGACCCCAGTGCTGAGAGGCAGAAGTGCTAACCACTAAGCCACTGTGCTGCCCACTCAGTTATGATTATCTTATTATCTTATTATTATATTTTCCATTATACATTTCTTCTATTTGTGATTTTGCTTTAGCTATCTCATAATATACAATTTGACATGATTAGTCCTTTTTCACTTTACCACTCTGTTTTAAACGCCTAATCTCTGTAAATTTTTCTCATATTTAGTGCATATGATCCAGCTCTGGGAATGTGTCCTCTTACAGCCTGGGCAAACATTTCTTGCTTCTGATCTACATTTTCCCATGTCTCATCACTAATTACACTCTCCACATTTTTTTCTTCCTTAGATTGCAAGCTTATGTAGATAGATACTTCAATTCTCATGTTTCAGTTCATGTTTACTGTTGCATTACAATTTCTCGTATTGCACAGAACTATGAATATGTTGGCAACTTTTAAATACTTAATAATCATCATAATAATAATTCGGGGTCAGAAAATGAAGCCATCAAACAGGATAAACATACAAATGGAAATAAAAAAATTTGCAGTATTAAATTATTAGTTAATGTTGAACTAATTTTAACTTTCAGTATGTAATGCAAAAAATATCAAGACAAATGCCATGTGAAAAACGGTAAAAATATATCTAACAAAACATAAATGCAAAAAAATAAGGATTGTGACAGATTTGATTTCAGGGCCAAAATGTTTTAACCAAGCAAGCAGTGTAGCTGGATGAGGCAATGACACAGACATCTCTACATTGCCATTGCACAGCAAACATCCTTTTTCCCAAAAATCACCCATGCACATAAATTAACTTTTGCACAGAGACCCAACACTGGCACAAATCCTTTTTTGCAAAGAGACAATAATATTGAACAAAGACCTACCAATATACAAAGATCTCCCTGTAATACAGAGAAACACCTTGCAAAGATTCCCTCCTTAAACACCACGATCCCCCAATTACTCTTTTCCTATTCAGTCTCCTCTGAACTCAAGTTGAGTCTCTGGGCCTGATTCATTAAGGGATGCAAAACAAACGTATTGTGCTTTTTTTTTAAAAAAAAATTGCAAGTCATGAAGAATGATCAGATGTTTTGCAATTAATTTCAAAGGCCCTCTTTACCATGACAATGACCTTTATCTCAAAAACAACATTTCCACTGCATTTCAGCTCTGCCACAAAAGGACTAGCTGACATCAGGGGGTAAATACATTAACCTCCGATTTCTTCAATCCCCGCGAGTTCGGCGTCTTCGGCGCTTAAATTTAAAGCGGCGCTGCCTTGTAAAGGGAAGTTTCCCTTTACAAGACAGCGCGGCTTTAAATTTAAGCGCCGAAGACGCCGAACTCGCGGGGGTTGAAGAAACCGGAGATTAATACATTTACCCCCAGGTCAGTGATTCTTTCGTTAACACAGGTGAGAGTATTGAGAAGGACAAGACTGAAGACCACTGTATCATGCTGATTGAGTTAAAATAACAGACTGGAAGCTTTAAAAGGAGGGTGGTGCTTGAAGTCATTGTTCTTCCTCTGTTCACCATGGTTATATGCAAGGAAACACGTGCAGCATGATTGTTTTGCACAAAAAGGGCTTTACAGGCAAGGACATTGCTGCTAGTAAGATTTGACTAAATCAACCATTTATTGGATCATCAACAACGTCAAGGAGAGAGGTTCAATAGTTGTAAAGAAGGCTTCAGGGAACCCAAGAACATCCAGCAAGCGCCAGGACCATCCCCTAAAGTTGATTCAGTTGCGGGACCGGGGCAACACCAGTGTAGCGCTTGCTCAGGAATGGCAGCAGGCAGGTGTGCCTGCATCTGCATGCACAGTGAGGCAAAAACTTTTTGAGGATGGCCTGATGTCTAGAAGGCCAGCAAAGAAGCCACTTCTCTCCAGGAAAAACAATCTGCGATCAAAACATCAAAATTTTGGGTCCATGGCCAGGAAACTCCCCAGACCTTAATCCAATTGAGAACTTGTGGTCAATCCTCAAGAGGTGGGTTGACAAACAAAAACCCACAAATTCTGACAAACTCCAAGTATTGATTAGGCAAGAATGGGCGGCCATCAGTCAGTATGTGGCACAGAAGTTGATTGACTGCATGCCAGGGCGAATTGCAGAGGTCTACAAAAAGAAGGGTCAACACTGCAAATATTGACTCTTTGCATAAACTTAATGCAATTGTCAATAAAAGCCCTTGACACTTATGAAAGGCTTGTAATTTTACTTCAGTATACCATAGCAATATCTGACAAAAAGCTTTAAAAACACTGAAGCAGCAAACTTTGTGAAAACCAATGCCTGTGTAATTCTCAAAACTTTTGGCCATGATCGTAGTGCTGAGGTCAATAAATGCCATGTCTATGTGAGAGCAGGTGTTGAGAAGTGGCAAATGTTTTTATATATGAGTATCAATATATGTATTGATGCCAAGCATCAATATTAGAGATACTCGGGATTGTTTTTCTGAAAACTGAGGTCACCCAAACTTAGGAGATCCGAGTAGGCTTGTGAGCCGGCTCAGTACTTTTGCGCATCCTCGGATTGAATCAAGGCAAAATGTCATCATTGCCTTGTTGGATCAAGCGGGTTTTGGATTCCATAAGTACCTCCCTCCCCAGGAGATCCAGCACCATTGCTAACACAGAAACAGGGGTAGCAGTGTTCTGGTCACTCTTCATTCTCCAGTGACATTGCTCAGTGCCATTGCTCACACAGAAACATGGGTAGCAGTGTTCCTGTCACTCTCCAATCCCCAATGCCATTGCTCAGTACCATTGCTCATACAGAAGCAGGAGGGGTAGTAGTGTTCTTGTCACTTGACAAAAATTGATTGGAAATTACTGGAAATTAATGTTCTTGAGGTTAATAATAATGTAGGAACAAAACAAGAGCTAAATTATGTGATTTTAGAAAAAAAATAGGGATTTTAGAATAAAAATTGGGATCCAAAACCAAAACCAAAACACATGAGGGCGGTTTTGCAAAAACCAAAACCAAAACACAAAGTTAATCCAGATCCAGAACCAAAACCAAGACATGGGGGTCAGTGAACAACTCTAATCAATATGCGTGTGATTGAAGACATTTTAGGAATAAGAGGTCTATCCTGTTTAGGTTCTAGATGAACTTGAGAGACTTGTGACACTAGACAGAAATTGGAAAAGTAAGCAGTATGTCTCACATTGAGGCTTCATAATAGGTGATTGGTCTTTTGTCCATTGTTCTTCTGGGGCAATAGGAGTGATATTGTGTAGTAAAATGGCTGTGCCCTTTTTATGCAATCTGTATTTGTGTAAAAGCATGTGGTAGGCTTTGCTTGTTAGCACTGGATGTGAATGAGCAAAGCTTGAAGAATTGTAATGCTATAGTAGACTTCTGCTGGTGGTTGAGCCCATTAAAATTCATAGATAGAATTCACATGGCAGATTTGGTGGTGGAATAAGCAGCATATAAATTGCGAGATTGTGCAATGTCATTCTCCTGCTTGGTAAGTTCATGAAGAGGGCAGGTGGGATGGAATTTATTAGCATGAGAAGGGAGCAAGGGTATTGGTGTGATTTAAAATAAGGGACTCCATTCTATGGTAAACCAATAGGCATATTCTGTACACCTGTGGTGAGTACAGGGAAGTGGCCAGCATCCAGCATGGGACAAGGGGAGTTCCAAAATGTAAATATCAAGTCTACATAATATTACAGTATAACCTGAGGTCCTTGACCCTGTGGGAGGAACACTGTACTAAACAAACTAGCTGTTGGACCCACATCCAGCATCCCAAATTCTTGTACACATATCACAGAAGAACATTAGAACTAACAATATATAAATATAAAAAAAAATTTATATGTTAGAACCAGTGCAAAATATAACTGTATATATGCCTTTGAGTGGAAGAAAAGTATATACTAAACCATTAGGAAAATGATACTGCTAAGAACTATTAATATAAAGTGTCCTTATGTGGTGGTACGGAAAATGTAACTTAAGGGAATTTGAGTGTTTTACAATGAAGGTACTAGGAGAAGTGGTGGTATGGTATACCACTGTATACCAGCTCACTTCCACCACTGGCCAATTGTATACCTCATTACTCATAAGATCATAGTTCTGATATCTCAAAATGGCCAGAAGAACTTCCTTCCCTTCAAACACTTGATATTCTAGCAACCCTTTCACAGTCAGTCGAGTTTCTCACAGCAACAACATTTAGAGAAATAATCTATAAAATATTATATAGAGGTTACATCCTGCAGCAGTGGATTCATCCAGTCACACCTGAGGATCTGTCTGTACCCAGACTGGGTGGTGTTTCTGGAGTTAGGCTGGTGACTAGATTCACAAAGCTGTGTGGTCTGATTATGTTTCTTTGCAATTAAATGAAAGGATAGGTACAGGTGGTGATGAACTAGCAGAGGAGACCAGACAGGAACTGAAATGCTGAACCCGTAATGGAACCAAACAGCTGGAAACCGGAATGCTGGAAACCGGAATGCTGGAACCGGAATGTAACCGTATTGCTGGAACCAGAATGCTGGATACTGGAACCGGAACAGAACCAAAATGGAACCGGAATGCTGGAACCGGAATGAAACCAGAATGCTGAATGACGAAACTGGAAAAGAACCTGAATGGAACTGGAATGGAACCGCAATGCAGACTGTATGAGCTGGAAGGATAGAAAGACTGCAGCCTGCTGGGAACCAGATTGGCGTTTGGAAATACAACGTTGCACTGGCAACAGGTAAGGGCTCCAGGAAGTCATTTTATAGTACTTCTTGATTCCTGATTGGAGACTGCGGTCAGCTCGGCAGAAGAAGCACTCTAAATTGCTGAGATGGATCAGGTGACTATATCCAAGATGGCAGCTCCCAGGAACTGGTTTTGGAGGGAAACCTGGAGAGGAGGCTGCTATCCCCTGATTGGCTGAAAGGAATCATGTGACCAAATTCAAGATGGCAGCGCCCATACCCTGATTCTAGAGGGATCTCTGGAGTGGAGACAGACTGGGCAGCATCTTGCAGAGAGATCTGAAATCAGCAGAGCCTGGGGACCACAGGGACAGCTTGGAAAGACAGCGGAGAGGTAAGTGAGAGGACCTGAGAGTCTGGTGTGTGACACATCCTAAATGAAGAACAAGAGAGAAAAAGTAATGATCTTATGGGGCACTCGAATGGACTAGAACGTATCTGAAAATTACTGTTAAATAAATCTTTATTTAATCAACTTATCATAAAATTTCTAATAGCGAAATATTAAAAGGTGTATATAGAATGTATTTGAGAAAAAAATTGAACTGGTAAAATAATTCTATTTTACCAGTTCAATTTTTTTCTCAAATACATTCTATATACACCTTTTAATATTTCGCTATTAGAAATTTTATGATAAGTTGATTAAATAAAGATTTATTTAACAGTAATTTTCAGATACGTTCTAGTCCATTCGAGTGCCCCATAAGATCATTACTTTTTCTCTCTTGTTCTTCATTTGTGGTCACTAATATTTATGATCGGGTGCACCCTTCCCATAAATGGATAGCCATTTACTATCCTAGCCTTATTAGAGTGTCTATTAGAGGGAAGTGTAATTGGACCACCTGGTGCGGTCTTTTTTCTTTTTGCTGTGTGACACATCCTATTCTGCTTTCACTGTCAGTGTTCATAGACAAATTATTTTTTATCCTCAGAATAGAAGTAGCAGAAACTTTTTAATTTTTTCTTGATTTGGTAGTTTCATTGAAACCCTACCCAGCATCACCAAATCAAGATTCAACTTCGTATGAAAATAGACTACTTTTGAATGATCTGCCAACACAATTTCAGTGATATATCTTGATATAGTCTTCAAAGTATAGAAGATACACAGAATCTTCCCTAGATTCAGAATACTATAACTTTATAAATCTTATCCTTCTTGTAGAGGATTACTCATTTTGAAACTGCTACTAATCAACATTATAGATAGATCTCTTGTCTGGAACATGTAAGTCTGCTAAAACCAAATATTTCTTGGAAAGGTCAGAAGTTACACATATGTGATTGTAACTACTTTTATACACCTGCAAGCCAATAACCAACGCAAGACAACTGTCTGTATTGTATTTCAGATGTTTTCACTCAATAGAATACAATTAAAAATAAAATAATACTAGAGCTAAAACAAAGGATTAGGAATGAAGTTCATGTCTCACCCAGTTACATATCTCTTGATATATGACTTGAAAAAGCAAGAAAATGAACCACTGATTGAAAATATATGCAAGACCAAGGACTGCACATTAAAGGCACTCTGAAACAAGTACTTATAGTGAACGAACAATATATATAAAAAGTAATGGGTCTTGGGTAGAATGCTGTCTTTATACAGCTATATCCAGTATAGGTAATAAGGCTCCATCTAAAAGAATGAAATAATTTAAACATCAATGTAAAATCAGTACTTTTAATGTACATGCAAGATAGAAGTGGAAAACCATCCACTATATAAGCAACAAAAAATAAACCATATTTTATGGATACAATGGGTATTGGATAATATTAAAGTTATTTTATCGTTTACCAATAATCACTGCTGTGATTTGTGTGGTTACAACTCACAAAGCGATTTGTTAGCAAAAGAATAACAATTAAATAAATAAGTACAGCCGATACATACGCCGCGCTCTGCTGGTTCCAGTTTACAGTCATTCAATCCTGAAGTCTGTGGTCAAAGAGACTGAATGCTGGTTCCAGAGAGCAATATATATATACATTTGGTGTTACAGTAAATACAATACAGATGACTAGGCATGTTTCCATAGGTCCAGGCTCCAGGACAGTCCAGTATAGTGTAGTTCATAGGTAAGTTCAAACGACACCCTCCAAGGGTGGGTGTCAGCTCTCCAAGGGCAGGGGTCAGCTCTCCAACAGCTGCATACTAATCTTCCTGCCAAAAGCTATTTCAAACTGATCTATTTACATTACACACACACACAATACCATTGTGATCATTTATTCCCTATAATCCCTGTCTTGCATACACAAGGTGCGATCCTTTATGCTATTGAACCGGATCACTAAGGATAAATAGGGGATTAGAATGACACATGATATGTTTCCTGTAATCTGAACCTTAGATCTCAATAAAGTGCTTCTAACATTATCATATTTAACTCTAAATTCAATAACATTTGTTCAAAAACAACTGTGGGTTGGAACTATTATAAAATGCATTATGTACAAGTGAATATGTAAGTGTAAGTGTATGTGTGCATTGTTTATCGTGCGATTGCGTCATAACACGTGGCGTACTGATCGGAATCGCACAGTAAAACAATAATAATCAATATAGTTTCTTTCATCCAATTATTTGACTTTGACAATAATTACATAGTATACAGTCATCTTCATTAAATGTGTTGATGACATACAAACCTATTGCAAATGCCTTTGCAAATCCAATACAGGAAATTGAAATGGCTATGTTAAAATAAAAGGAAAAAAGACTTACCAATAGAAAAGCAGTACATTGGAATTTACAATTCACAAGGGATCAGAAAGAAAAGGAGACCCTAGAAATCCTGGAAAATGACTAGTTATAATAAAATATTGTACAACATATTTTTATAAAAAAACAAAAAACAAAACATTGTTGGCTCTTGTATTGGCCCTACCTTAGTAAAGTACAAAATATTAAGTGTTACATCAGACGTAAAATAATTTTCTAAAACAAATTGTTGCCATCAAGGTTACTGAATGACATCCTACAAATCCAATCTAGTCAATTTGTCAATTGGGAAAGACTCATGATGAAATCTGAGGGTATATTTTCTTTCTATAAGAGTGCAGGCACAAGCCAACATTTTCAAATAGCTACACAAGTCTTAAGTTTATAGACACCTGGAGTAGTCAACAATGCTACTCTGAGAATTATATTATTAAATAAGCAAATCTGTAATTAAATAATAATTTTACATGTAACAATGTTGTGGCACAGAAATTGATTCCAGTACATTATGGGCCTGATTCATCAAGGAATGTAAATGCCGAATTTGTGTTTATCACACACAAAATTAATCTGCGCATTTCCAGAACCAGACCATATGAAACTAAATGCAGCAACGTTCAATTCATCTTCATACACAAACCATGCTACAAATCGAAGGGTGCAAATTCGCTTATGCTTATGACAATAAGGAAAATACTGGCTGTTTTTTATGTTGCACAGAAATCTTTGATAGCTTTATTTTTACACTGAAATTTAAAATTGATCTAAGACATGCCCTAGACCAACTATAAATATGTCCTCACATTTAAATTTACCTCCCACTTCAATGCAACATGATTTTTCCAAGGTGCAAACACTCTTTTTTTTGCTTTCCTTTCCTTAATGAAGCAGACCCATTGCGATCAGTATGCGTGCTTTGATGAATCAGGCCATATGAATGTAGTACAAGAGGTATATTAGCTTTGTAACTAGAGATGAATAAATCTCTTTAATTGTAGAACTGATAGAACACTAATTCTATATTTTGAAAATGAGCTCATGAGGTTTTATGATTTTTTAATTACTATTTTAAAGAAGGTCTTCAAAATGTTTAATTTGTTATTTTTGACATTTTGAAAAATTGGATGTAAAAATGACATTTTAGAAAATAATTTTGTTCAATAGCAGCATTCTAAAACACATTTTTTTCCCAAATTGTTTCTGCTTGACCTTTTTAAAGTGACTTACCTGCTGTGAATCACTGACATTTATAGGATTTTTACAGGATATCAAATGTGTATAATTTATTTTGCTCTTCAACAGTAAATTATCCAATATGATTTATTTATTTTTAGAAAAAGTTCAGTCCTTTTCCAGACAACTGATAATTGTGTTGTGTTTTTTGTTGCAGTTACTGTAATGAGCATCATTGGATATGTACAGAATATGTTTGTCTTATTCAGCCAGACTTGATTAACTACATTAACACAGGAGATTTTAGGTGAGCAAACTAGCAAAGTAATTTATACATATCTTGATGTTTAAATAGTTTCTCAGATCATTTCTCTGTTTGCAGTTGTTATGATAATTTTGACGGTGAAAAATAAACATGTAAGTTAAAATGTATAGAATAGTTTCAATGTAGTTTGCACAACTTTTGCTATTTTGTCTGGCATTGAAAGGTTATACTAAATAATTTTTGGTTCTTTGCAGAGGGCACAAATCCCCAGGAACAAATTTAGTTTAGTAAGAACCGGACTCACACTCCCTAACCCTTTTGCTGCCTGATGTTAGTGAAAAAAAAAATATAAATAAATATATATATATATATATATATATATATATATATATATATCTATCTGTGTTTAATAAAATACACAGTGAGAATAATAGTGGAGTACTATTTTCCTGATACCATGATTAAAACACACAAGATGAGCGGCCTTGTGCCAGATAAAAATTGATTGGGAGCTTATCATATATATAATTAAATCAAGTTAGCCTCCTTTTCATGTGAGCTTAATGTATCAACATTTAAACAAGACATATAGAATATATAATAAACTCAAAAAAATCACATAAAATTTCGAAACTGCTTCTGGTTCTGCATCCTAATCATAGTCCAAGGTTAACTTACTTATTGTCACTAGAATTAAGCACTTTGCATGGGTATTTCAGATGCTAGTTTGGTATTGTGGTGGATATCTAGTGTAGGAAGGCAGAATTCATCTCTTGAGGAGCTGCAAAACTGTACAAATTAAACTATCACCTCAGAGACAAAAAATAGAGATGATTGTTAGAAAAAAAATGAATGATCCGTTTCTGTATATTTGGGTAGAGGGACTATCATAGTAGAGTAAGGTCACTGTAGGGGAATAATGTTTTTTTATGTTTTTCATTATTATTTTATTCATTGTTTATTGCTATTAATTTAATTATTTAAGTTTTTTTTATATTATTTGTCAGTAATATTGCCTCTCTTCCAATGGAAAACTTTAAACTATAAAAGTGTGGAACAGCAGCTTTTAAAATTGTGTTCCTACAGGAAATTGTGTATGTGAGTTTCATCCAGCTAGTACTAAGATGGCTCAAAATAAATAGACAGGAACCCACACATACTTTTATTGTGAAGAAAAGTCTAAAGTTTACTTAGTTATGCTGAAACAATGCATACAAAGAGATTACATGTTTTCTAGAAAAATTGAGTGATCGATGGCCTGTCAAGTTCAATCCACAAAACCCCAGTTGATCTAGATGAAGGGAAAAAAAAAACATAAAACATAGTTCAATTTGCTTTAAAATGGGAAAAAAATCTTTCTCATTCCATATTGACAATTATGTCTTATTGGATCAACATACATCTTGGATTTATTACTTTAGTTACCTTTCATCTCACTCTCATGCAAGATAGGTATTACATAAATTGTTGTAAAATTGTACTGTACTGTACTTTGTATTAAGATAAATCTTTATAATTTTCCTCTTAAATTTTTTAATAGATATCTGTTTTATGTTTATTATATTTTGTATAGGGCAGGGCACATCAAACTCAATCTCACCGCAATCTTATTGATTGCAACGTATGACTCACATTATCCCCAAAATTAATTATACAAGCAGATTGCATAGTTTGCAGACAGTAAATATTTTATTAAGTTAATCAATGAAGACATGCAAATACAATTTATCAAATAATATATATTGAATAATATTATCTTTAGCTATCATTTGGACTTAAGTTGAAATCAAATCCCATTTTAGGTAAAGTTATTGCATGAATACATATAATGGAAAAGAATACTAAATTATATGTTACATCTGTACAGTCTGGGCATTAGTCTATAAATTATAATATACAAAAGTTGTTTTTGAGACTAAATAGGATCACAAATTTTTGTTCTTGGTATGTCAAAAATGCTCTCTTTATTTTTTCACAATAGCAGCTATTTAAAAAAAATGTACTTGCAATTGCAGATGGAAAGCAGACAACTACAGCCAATTTTGGGGTATGACTTTAAATGAAGGATTTGAATATCGTCTAGGTACTCTACCTCCACCCCCTTCACTTCTCAACATGAATGAAATGCAAGTAAGTTTTCTTTAGGATTCTGTAATGTAGTAACTCACCTTACCTACAAAGCCCTCAACAACACTACCCCTGCACACATCTCAAATCTCTTATCAAAATACTCTCCCACCCGGCCTTTTAGATCTATCTGTGACCTGCGCCTTGTCTCATTTCTGGTAACCACCTCTCACTCCCGCCTACAAGACTTCTCCCGTGCTGCTCCCGACTTACGGAATTTCATACCACGCTCAATTAGACTTTTCCACAGCCTTCAAATCTTTAGACACTCTTTGAAAACACATATCTTTTTAGAGGTGACCTTATCCCCGATAACACTATTCACACTAATGCACTCTCTCAACTGTCCCAATCTCCACTCTGAGGCACATTTGCTTCCCTTGTTTCAACTGTGCCCTATTCCACTGAGAATGTAAGCTCTCTAATGAGCAGGGTCCTTCATACCCTTTATTTTTATGTCTACATTTATTTTGTCTGGCTTGTAAGTACTTGTTTTAACTTACATAGAATATTGGTGTAAAGTTTCCACCAGACAATGAGAGAAGGTTGGAAGATTGGGGCCTTCCTGAGCTTTATTTTGCACTGAAATTGAGAACTAGATTTGAGGAACTGCTTAAAATGAGATCAAGGAGAAGAGAAGATACATTTAAAGGGGTTTTCTCTGCTTTGTTAACAGGGTTCACATATGAAATGTCAGAGATTGGATCTCATCTCTATATTTTCTGCAACTTCCCTTTCTATTTCTGTAAAAGATAGAGATGGTCACTGACCCCCATGTTTTGGTTTTGTATTCGGTTTTGGATCTGGATTACCGTCGTGTTTTGGTTTTGGTTTTGCAAAACCGCCATTGCGGGTTTTGGTTTTGGTTTTGTTTGGTTTTGTTTTGCTATTTTGTTGGAAAATCAAAATGTTTTTGCGCCTAAAATAACCAAATTTAGTGCTCCACCTGTTTCATGGATAAGTAATCTAATTCTAAAGCTAATAAATTATCAAAAAAACAGTTTAATTCCTGGTAGGTTGGCCTTCATTAATTCTACACACAAATCAGATTGTCTTCCTCTCCATCTATGCATATTGGCAATGCAGCCATCGTCTTTGGATGTATATTACACCCTACACTTATAGTTAAATATGTAAAGAAATGGAAAAAGGCAGTTTGCTTTCTGTCTCTATAGGCCTCCCTCCACTTGTTGAAAAAAACAAAAAATTCAGCCATTATAAACTGTAAAATATTAATTGAAATGGACAAAGCCAGTTTGGTTTCTGTCTTTATAGGCCCCCCTCCACTTGTTGAAAATACAAAAAAATTAAGCCGTTATAGACTATACAATATTAAGAGAAATGGACAAAGCCAGTTTGGGGTCACTCTGTCTATGACACCCTACCCTTAAGGAGAAATTGCCCAAACAGCAGCATTTCAAGACGGTATGTGATATGGAAATGCCACAAGTCCCTTTCCTCTTTGGGGGTAGATTGCACCCTACACTTACATAGAAAGTTTTAAAAAGATATTATCATCTTCATCTTCAGCTTCATCCTCACCTCATCAGTGTGTACGTCATTCACACAGACTATCAATTCATCGCCGCTTGAATCCACCATTAGGGAACAGTCAGTGCTTGGATGTCTTTGATGGTGAAGGCCTTCCTCGTGGAAGATGTAGTTCATTTTTATAAACATCATTTTCTCAACATATTTTGGAAGTAACCTTTGACGGCAATCACTGACTAAGTTTCCGGCTGTACTGAATACTCGTTCAGAGTACACACTGGAGGGTGGGCAGCTTAATTATTGCAAAGCAAGTTTGTACATGGGTTTCCAAATGGCCTGCTTTTCCTCCCAGTAAGGAAAGGGACTGTCTGACATTTCCATATCAATTACCTCTTGAAAATAATCGTCCACCATCCTTTGCATGTTTATACTCGTATTGGATGGAGTTATGGGCAAGGTGACACATTTTTTTGAAAAATCCTTCAAACCAGGCCAGATGTTAAATTGTTCTGGTCTGCCGCCTGCGTCTTCCCTGCTTCTTTTTGGGAAATGTATTTTTTTACGAGCAGCAGCAGCTTGATAAAGTGAAGGAGGACACGTCAAGCCGAGGCCCAGTTCAGCGACCAACTTGCTGAGCAATAGCTCCTTGCAAAAGTTCACATCTCGCTCATTTACAAGTAAAGACTCAATATAGGTCTTAAACCTTGGATCAAGCACAGTGGCCAAAACATACTGATCCGAGTTCAAGATCTTAATAACTCGAGGATCATTGTGAAGCGAATGAAGTACTTGATCGACAAGGCCAACATACTTTGCTGAATTGCTTGCTTTCAGCTCCTACTTCATTTTCTCAAGCTGCTTTTCCAATAGTCTAATTAAAGGAATGACTTGGCTCAAACTAGCAGAGTCTGCACTCACTTCACACGTCACAACTTCAAATGGTTTCAGCACCTTGCACAGCACTGAAAGGATTCCCCACTGTGCAAGAGTGAAATACATCCCCCTCCTTTCCCAATGTCATGGCTTGTGCAATATGCTTGGATGGCTTTGCGCTGTTCTTCCATTCTCTAAAGCATGTACAGGGTGGAATTCCACCTAGTTACCACCTCTTGCTTAAGTTGGTGGCAGGGCAAGTTCAACTGCTCTTGGAGCTGCTGTAATCTCCTACATGCTGTGGCTGAATGCCTGAAATGGCCTGAAATTTTAAGGGCCACCGAAAGCATCTCCTGCACCTCACAGTTAGTTCGTAGGAAGCTCTGCACCACCAAGTTGATGGTGTGAGCAAAACAGGGAATGTGATGGAAATCACCCAGCTGTAATGCTCGCACTATATTGTTGGCGTTATCAGAAATGACATATACTGGGGAGAGTCCAAGTGGTATAAGCCATATATCAATCACATCTCTTAGTTTGCGTAACAAATTGTCAGCTGTATGCCTGTTAGTGAACCGGTGATACAAAGAGTGGCCTGCCTGTGACAAATGTTACGTAGTGGTGTACATGCTGCTGCTGTTTCTGCTGGTGAAGGTGAATGACCAACCCAGTGGGCTGTCACAGTCATATAGTCTTTGGTTTGGCCACTTCCACTTGTCCACATATCTGTGGTTAAGTGGACGGTGGGCAGAATGGCATTTTTCAGCGCAATCTCTACATTTTTACACACTTTTTGGTATAGTTGTAACGCGGATACAAAACCTCAATTAACTGTGAAAAACCAGCTACGTTTATTGTGGAGATTGGACGCAGATCTAACACTAACATTGCAGCCATGGCGTCTGTGATTCGCTTGGCGACTGGGTGACTGCTGTCATATTTGGGTCCCCTAGCAAATGTTTGTTTCACAGTTAATTGCTGAAATGTAGGACTGCTCATTTTCTTGACCTGCCTCTGGGATGACGATTCACCCCCAGCAGCAGCAACAGCAGCAGCAGTGGGACTAACGCTTTCTTCAGAAGAATCAATAATAGTGCAGGAGTCATCCAGCCTTAATAACTGGGATGCTGGGCTAACTCCGAGCGCTACTGAGGATATTGATGAGGATGGTGTGGTGGGTGTATTTTGTAGCCGTCGGGATGTCGGTGACTGGAGGGTCTTAGCTGATGATGGAGTGCTTGTAATTTTTTTGGAAGAACTTTCAGCTTTTCCAACACTTTGCCATGAACTCTCGTTAAATGGCGTAACATAGACGAGGTTTCAAGATGGCTAAGGTGCCTCCCTCGATTGTATACAGCACTGCCGCAGACGCTTCTTAGACAGCGCCGCGGCTGCTGTATAGGACAGCGCTGGCGAAACGGAGCTGCTGCGCATGCGCGGGCGCAGCAGCTCTCTCTCGTGGTTTTTTTTTTTCGGTCGGCGGGGAGAAACCCTCCCCCCCAGACAATCCTCCGTGCGGCCTTGCTCGTCACCTACACAAATCTCCCCCTCATCCTCTTCTAATTCCAAAGTGGCACCCTCAATTTGTGTATCACCGGCTACACTCGGGCTATTAAGGCACACATCAGCAGAATGCTCACGATTAGACATCCCACTGTTGGATGGACTCTCCACAGGAATTGGTGTCATTTGGGAATCAGAGCAAACATTATCCTCTAATGCCTTACTGTTATCTTGCAGCTCGGCTTTGACGCGTAACAGTAGTTGTGCACCACTTGTAGGCTCGGTAACTTTTTGGGATCTGCCACTAATAGACAAAGGTGAAGGCCTCATTCTCTCTTTGCCACTGCGTGTGTAGAATGGCATGTTGGCAATTTCTTTTTTATCGGCACTTAAATTTTGATCAGTTACACTTCTTTTTCGCTTCAACACAGTAAAAAAAAATTTGGTGTGTGTTTTTTAGACTGATTTCGAAACACTGTGTAGTTTGACATCGCCTTGCCCAGATGACGTACTGGGAACACTACCATCAGGACTGGTGACAGAACCTGGTTGCTCATTCTGATCATATGTGGACTGCTTTGAATCCATTCTCAGCCCAAAGCACTTGTAGCACTTGTAGTGCTAAAAATTATTTGGTAGATACTGCTGACAGATAGTAATTTTGACAGCCAGAAATATTTATGCACAATTATGGGCGACACCCCAAAAGCACTGGGGAGTGCTAAAAATTATTTAGTAGATACTGCTGACAGATAATATTTTTGACAGCCAGAAATATTTATGCACAATTATGGGGGACACCCCAAAAGCACTGGGCAGTGCTAAAAATTATTTGGTAGATACTGCTGACAGATAGTAATTTTGACAGCCAGAAATATTTATGCACAATTATGGGGGACACCCCAAAAGCACTGGGGAGTGCTAAAATTTATTTGGTAGATACTGCTGACAGATAGTAATTTTGACAGCCAGAAATATTTAGGCAAAATGATGGGAGACACCCAAAAAGCAGTTTGAGTGCCAAATATATAAGAAAAAAAAACCCTTTATCCTCCTCTCTTCTCTAGCGATTTTTGTTAGCACAATTGGAATCAGAATATTGTATTCTCTGTCCCTGCTCTAATCAGCCTGTGACTACACCCTGCTCTCTCCCTCTGTGAAATGGCGATGGATTGCTGTGGAGGCGTGTATTTATAATCTTCAATTATCGCGAGAACCGAGCCACGAGATCCGACGACGTCACAATGACGTTTGGCCTCGATTTGGATTTCGAGCGGGATACTCGGATACCCAAAGTTTGGGTGGATTCGGTTCTCGTGGAACCGAGCCCACCCATCTCTAGTTAAAGAGCACATTTCTATGTGTACTTCAAGCAATGTAATAAAAGGTTTCTAGCACACAAAAATGACACATGAAATAAAGATAGTGTCAATGACCCATCACTCTTATTTTTAATTTAAGACATAAATGGGTCTAAACAGAGTAGTATTTTAGGAGCAAAATGTTAAAGTTGAAAATAATGGAGAAGATGATCCTAAAAGTGGAAGGAGGTTATAGGTTCAGACATGTTAGGAACAGTGCTGCACTGGGTTCCATAACAAAATTTAGGTGGGGCCCGTTAATGCTGCTCTAGTCTTCTGCCGCTCTCAAAAGAACATGCACAGAAGAGGTCTACCACTGTTATGTAGGACAATAGGTGGGCCTTGAGGATGACCCAGCATTGTGGGTCACCCTCATCTCAGGTTTCCGTATTGGCCACAGCCCCTACACCACTGGGTGCAGATATTGTGGAGAAGTTTCCAGTGCTGGAACTACCATTTGGAGAACCTAGACAATTATCCTGTAGCAACCACACCCCAAGAGCCAGCTGCTGACATGGAGGTGCAGCAGTCGGCAGCTTATTATCTGTAAAGCTGACAGCTGTTGCTTCTTCATGTTTATAATGGGCAGAAAATGTGTCACTATTCTACACAGTCCAGTGCCCCCACTCCCAAGAACTGAAGCTGCCATATCTGGGGGTGCACTTTGGGCACCAAGGCTGCATATGCCGGCCATGTGTGTTTCTGAAGGCTATGAAGCATGCAACTTGAAATGTGCTAGGTAGACAAGTAGTTTTGCTTGCACATATAAAAGCATTGTACTTTTTGTAGTTCGTAAATGATCCTTAATAATGAAAGCTTATACAGTTAAGCCATGACAAGAATTCTACAGTTGCCTAATTTATTATTTTTTTAATTGCTAAAAGTGTATGTAATGTCAAAGTAATTTAATTGCAACAAATAATTGTACTTCACTAAGATATGTAAGGATGGAATTGAAAACACTAGGGGGTAAATGTATTATACTGCAATTTTTGCAAGTCGATATTCGGTGACATTATCCAGTAAATTTAAAATGGCAATGTGTTTAAAGGCAAGTTTTGCCATTTAATCACATTACTCATTTCAACTCAGCGGACAATGTTGCCAAATATCGCCTACTTGTAAAAATCGCAGTATAATACATTTACCCCTAGAAGTGAAATTTTAGGAAAAATGATCAGCAGCCAATTAAAAAAAGGAGTGCTTTTAAATCTGATGAAGATAAAATAGCTTATACAAAGTATCCTCCTGTATATAAATAAACAGAAAACCCTGAACCACTGACAATGGTTATATAGATCAAAACGTTTCTAATTGTTTTATACATTTTGAATTCTCTCACAGCATTATACAGTATTTCAATTACACAATCATGTGAAGGTTATTGAACAGTTATATAAAACTCATGTAACATAATTAATGTGCTCTGTACTGCAGATAATATTGTCAACACTGTTTTACATGACCTCTATTGCATCTCGGTTTTTCATCTGTTCAGATATGCTGTGACCCCCTTCCATCTCCTGTGTTCTCAATATTATAGTGTTCCACCTTTATAACAAAACCCTTACCTACCAGGTACATTCTCTGCCCAAAGTACCTGACAATGTATTCCATTGTATGCTGCAATTTTTAGAACATCGCTTCATTTCATTCAGAGATGCTCAGGCTCGGTTCCTCGAGAACCGACCACACCCAAACTTAGAGGATCCGTGTACCGAGCCGAGCCAACTCAGTACTTTCGCACGCCCTCAGAATAAAAAACGAGGCAAAACGTCATCGTTATGTCGTCGGATCTTGGATCTCGCGAGTTTTGAATTCCTTTTTAAGAGCCAACATAACGGGGTGTGGGAGTTAGGGCGGACCCCCATTTTTCTTTTCTGCCACTGCTGTGTGCCAATGTGTCCTAGATGTGCTAGGAGCTGCTTTCTGTTTGTGTCATTGCTCTGTCACTTACCATCCAGCCAGGTCGTTGCAGTATTTGCCCGAAAGTGTATGTAAATAATATTGTGACCTGTGAGGTGGTCAAAATTGACTGCAAATGACCAAAAAAGAGAGCAAAAATATGTGATTTTAGCATATTTTAGGATTTTTCCTAAAAAATCTAAAACCAAAACCAAAACACAAGAGGGCGGTTTTGCCAAAACCAAAACCAAAACACGAAGCTAATCCAGCTCTAAAACCAAAACCAAAGACAGTTCACGGGGGTCAGTGAGCATCTCTAGTTTCATTTACTCTAGTAGGATATAGAAAACAAAAGATAGCCTGGAGCTCTAATACAAGCAATATTCTGTATATTTCAAGTCTAAATGGCGCTAAAGTGCTTCAAGCTTAAAAGGTGTATCACTTACCCATACAAAAGAACAATAAAAATATTGAATTCATCCAAAATAAGAGACACCAGGTTGCAGATCTCAATAAGGAACCTATATTTAAATGGAGCATGCAACTTTTGTGTAGTTTGGACTGTATTCAAATCAAAGTGTTTCTTAAGATGTGTTACAGTTTGAATTAGAGATGTTCACTGACCCTCGTGTTTTGGTTTTAGATTTGGATTTGGATTAAGTTTGTGTTTTGGTTTTGGCTTTGTTTCTACATTATAATTAAAATAACACTAATTTACAGTCATTTCCATTAAATTTTGACAACCTTACAGGTCACAATATTATTTTCATCCACTTTCAGACAAAGACTGCAGCAAGCTGGCTTGATGCTAAGCGACAGTGCAACAACACAAACACATGGCAGTTCATAGCACATCTAGGAAACATTGCCACACAGCAGTGGTCGAAAAGAAAAGAAAAGTGGTGCATGATGGAATTGTCCTGGGCCCTCCCACATGGGATTGTCCTTTGGCCCTCCCAACCACCCTTATGTAAGATATTTAAAAGGACATGTACAGTTTAACAAAGCAAGCACTCCAGCGACAAGGAGTGCCACTTTTAGTCCAGCACAGTGGAGAATAATTTCTGTGTTGTGTAAGGTGCTGAAACTATTCGAAAGTAGTCACCTGTGAAGTGAGTTCAGATACAGCTAGCTTGAGCAAAGTGATTCACTTATATCTCCCACCTAAAACACTTCCGGGAACTCTGCACTGGGGTCTGGCTCTCCCACCCTGGCCGAAAATAGTACCAGAAGGAGAAGGACCAGATCCCGGGGCAGCAACTCCTGGCCTGCCGCTCATGGAGGTGCTGCACATCCTTGATTCATTTGAATCCAGGAGGTTAGTTTGGAAGTCCCTACAGTGACTGCTGGGGGATGAAGTATCCAGGGCTGGACCACCAGGGGTCAGGTAAGTACTTTTTTATTTATTATATACATACACATTTATTTTATATACATTTTACACATACACACACATTTTTTTTTTTTAAATCCAGTATTTTTATTGAAATTTTTTAAGATATAAACATACTAAACAACAAAAAGAAAAGAAAAACAATACACACACATTTTAACACTCCCGGCACCTAGAGTTAATCTCTTCAGTGCTGCATACCGGTTAACTACTGGCGCTGCAGCGCCTGCACATTAAACATTTAAATAATATACATTAAACATACACGATTTTACACTCCTGGCGCCTAGTGCCGAGACTAAACTCTTACAGCACTGCAGGCGCTGCAGCGCCTATACATCACATACTTTATTAAATAAACACATTAAAACTGCTTATCACACTCGCCAGGGTTTAACCCCTTATATGCTGTTTTGCTGGGTATTACCTACCCAGTGCTGCACTGCACACTTTAAAATACATTTTTATTTTAATAAATACATTTAAATCACTTGCTTTACAAACACGGCATCATTTAACTCCTCCGGCGCTGGATATTAACCCTCCCAGTGCCGGAGTTCATTTCAAAATGAACTCTGGGACCCAGCAACACTCCTTCCCTCCTAGTCCAGCGGGCGTACCAGCGGGCCATGTCCCAATGATTTGGTTCCTGGTCCAACAGTCTCTTAGGGTTACCAGGGGTGACCCGAGGGATCCAGCTCTTCCTACCAAGACAGTCCATCCACATTGATGTGGGCCTTTATTTGCTTGTGAGTGATGTGAAAGTCATGAATCTGAAGAAGAAGGCTCCACCGCAAAAGTCTGCCATTTTCCCCTGAGGTGTGTTGTAGCCACTTCCTTTATACCACCTTCATCTCTGGCATCCACAAAGTGTTGTGATCAGTCACCACTGTGAAGTGGAATGCATACAAGTAAGGTTGAAGTTTTTTCACTGCCCAAACAATGGCCAAACATTCCTTTTCAGGGTTTTCCTGCCCATCTGGCCCCACCTGGCTAAGTACTGCTTCCAGTCCATACTGTGACTCATCAGTTTGCACAATAAAGTCCTTGTCATAATTGGCTGACAACAGTACTGGAGCACGAACCAGGGCTTCCTTTAACGACTAAAATGCCAGCTCACAAGCGAGTGTCCAGTCAACTACTTTAGGGAGTTTCTTTTTAGTGAGATCTGTCAGGGGCTTTGCTACAGTACTAAAGTCTGGGGCAAAACATCTGTAGTAACATGCGGATCTTAAGAAGGCTAGCACTTTTCTTTGGGGCTTGGGCAGTCTCGGATTGCCTTAACTTAGCTGGTTCTGCCTTAACCCCACCTCCCCCCCACAGGAGGCCCCAGGTACTGTACCTCTGACATCCCAATTTGACACTTGTCTGGCCTGATGGTTAGACCTGCCAACAGAATTTTCTCCAACACCTGCTGTACATGTTTCAGATGGTCCTCCCAGGTTATACTGAAAAGGGTAATGTCATCCAAATAAGCATGAACAAAGCCTTTACATCCTTCCAGCAGGTAATCAACCACATTCTGGAAGGTGGCTGGAATGTTTTTCATCTTAAGTGGCATGGACTTAAACTTGCTCTAGCTAACTCATCTAAAAGAGCATCTATTCAGGGTAGGGGCTAGGCATCAGTCATGGTCACCTCGTTCAACCGGTGGTAATCCACACAAAACCACGTTGTCTTGTCCTTCATGGGAACCAATACCATGGAGGATGCCCATGGACTGTGCAACGGCTGGATGACATCTAGCTCGAGCATCTCATGCACCTCCATGTACATACATTCCATGGCCTCTGGTGAGACCCGACAAGCGGGTTGTATAATTCAGTGGTAGTCATTATAGCGAACAAGTAAATGCCGACAATACTTACAATGACATGTTAATCGCGACTGCTGCACTTCTCGACATGGAAGAAAATACACTTGTTGAAAAACTGACATACAACAGAGAGGAACATACCGGCAGTAACATTTACGTCAGTTCAAAGGGCAACAATTACATTGCTGTTATTAAGCAGCAATGCGAGGACCCGGCGGCTGTATAATGTGCAACCCTTTCTAAAAAACATTATACATCCACCGGGCCCTCTCATAACAGAGATGTAACTGACGTAAATCTCACTGCTGGTATGTTTATTTTTTTGTATGTCAGTTTTTCAACAAGTAATTTCTTCTATGTTGAGAAGTACAGCAGTTGCGGTAAACATATCGTTGTAAGTGTTGTCAGCATTTACTTACAGTTGTAACCCACCCGCCTAATTAGTCTACACTCACCAGTGTTCACATGGTGCATCTTCAAGGAAGTCCGACCGGGCTTCCTACTGAACTGAGTTGCAAAGGGCCAGAGCACTGCCTCAAGCTGCTCCCTCTTGTGGGCATTCAACTGCTCATCCCAATTCACTTCCTCTACACCACCTTGATCTCTGGCATCCACAAAGAGGTCAGGTAGAGGATCAATTCCTGGTTCCTCAGCAGTGTTAGATGAGTTAGTGTTTTAGGTCTCACACCTAAAACACTACCAGGAACTCTGCACCGGGATTTGGCTCTCCCCTGGCTAAAAATAGTACCAGAGGGAGAGGGACCAGATCCCAGGGCAACCGTCAAATATTCTACGGCTTCCTGACACTAGCCAAGCCCACCAGCCCTAGTTATCGTCCCATTGCTATTCAGCATCAGAAGCCCCACCCACCAGATCCCAAAATTCTTTTATTCACAAACACCACACAACAGCAATCACACCCATGTTGTGCACCTGTTTGTCTGTGTGCTGTAAGAAAGACTGAGTGGGAATTGAACCCAGTCTGCAGCCTGTACCTGTGGACTTTTTGAGCATTTACCTATCCCTATGCAGGAGAGGTGTGGCAAATAACCCTTTTTGTCACAATATATATATAATACTTATATAACTCACAAGAGAGATAAGCAAACCTGGTGATGATTGAGTGATGAAGCACTGAATTGTATTGGTTTGTGTAGAATATTCAGAATTCAGATTTACTGATGTAACTTTCTCTGGTAACACATAAGAAAGTTATTATGGGACTTGCCAACATTCTCATCAGTAAAATCAAAGCAATCTTAAAGAATTTTAAACCCAGTGAAACAAAAATGAAGTGAATTTACTACTGTAAAAAACAGCCTGTACTAAAATTAGTGTTTTGGGAGTAAATGTATCAAGCTCCGATTTTGCAAATCCAGCGATTTTCTTGGGAGAGTTGAAACTCGCAGATGTATGAAGCTGAAATTCCATGTAAAATCGCCAGAGTTGTGCTTCTGTCAAAATCGCTATTTGCAAAATCACTAGAGATCAAACTCTCAAATGTTTGCCACTCCAGCTATACAAGTTTCAACTGTATGAAGCTGTGATTAAGCAAACTCAGGAGAGTTTGTATAGCTACAAGCACCAGCATACTCATGGCAGGCAGGGCATGTTGACACTTGGAGAACCACAAGTGCCAACATACCCTGACACCCACGGCTGGCTGGGACCTGTAGTTCCACAAACCAAAATGTTTACAGGAGCACAACTCCCTCATTAAAACCACTAACATTTATTAAAAATAATAAACCCACAATACAGACAGTAAACACCCTCATTTACACCATATATTTTTATTAAAAATAATGAATCCCCAATATACTCACCACTGACGTTTTCTTCTGTTGTCAGCAGCTTTAAATCCAAAAATGACCGTCATCAAAGTCCAAAATAAATTTGTATCCTAAGTCCGGCTTGACCAAGTCCAAAATAAACTTGTAATTCCCAAAGTCCATGCTTGTAATGTCACCAAAGTATTTTTATCCAAAAGTCCATGCTTGAAAATTCTTCAGTTCTTCTTGGGCCCAAAGTTCCCCCTTGTTGATTGAAGTCTTCAGCCAGGAGAGCCCCATATTGTAAGATCCACGATTCTTCTGTTTTGATTGAAGAAAGAAAATAAAACAGCTGGACCCCCGCAAACAGCTTCTACTAGCTAGAAGCTCCGATACGCAATGAACTCAGTTCATTGCGCTAGGTCTATTTATAGTATTAGGGGATTTTCTCACGGTCGTGGGAAAATCCCCTAATACTATAAATAGACCTCTCGCAAGAGCTAAGCTCATTGCGTATCACAATTTAGCAATTCGGGTATCTGTATTGTATTTTTACTATGATTCTGTAATTGTTAGAAAAACAATATACATTCTATAATGATTTAGGTATTTTTTTTCTTTTTAAAGACAATACTGTAATCACACTGACTAAGTAAAACAGCCATCATTAGCCAAATTAGCAAGAGAGTTAAGTCAATAGTTGTCAGACACCGTCAGACACGCTTCCCTGCTGGCTGGGGACGGACGTCTTCCTCTCGCGAAGCATTCCGTTGCTAGGCAACGGAGACGCTTCTTCCAGGGAGTGACAGGCGCATGCGCGCTTGTTGTACCCGGCAACTGGACGCGCTTCTCGACTACCTGTCGGTGGTCAGCGCTTCTGACCGCTGCCCTCTGTCCACCAATGAATGGCTTCTTCTCCCTATTTAAAGATGGCTCTGACACCATTATGGGGCCAGAGCAACTAGTTTATCTAGCCTCCAGCGTTCCATGTTCTTGTGCATCCAATCTGTTTTTCTGTGTACCGACCCGGCTCCCATTGACCTTGTTTTGGATTACCCTTTTGTCTTATACCACACTCTCTGGATTGACCCTTGTCTTGCTCACTACTCTTTGGTTCCTGATTCTGTACCTTGTTTGCCTGCACGTTGCCAGACCACAGCCTGTACGACTACAATTCTTAGTGCCACCTCGCAGATAGCTTCCTGGGAGGACTGCGACCTGCATGTCGCTTGCCGTGAAATCCAAGCTTCCTTGCGGGGGATTCTGGTGAAGATCGGCGGCGTGTTAGACTCCGTGCCTTCTAGTGTTGCAGTGTCAATATCCGCAGGTAGCTGTATTCGTACATCATGACAATAGTCAATAGTTCATAGGGCTACTTCAAACTTCCCAACACTTGGCTTGTGTGTGCATAGGCCATCCTCCCGGGAAATGAGTAGTGACAAATTATTGTTTAATTTTTTCCAGCATAATATCACAAATTTAGGTGACCATGTATCAAGGCAAAAAGGTAGGAAAGCATGGCACATTCCCACTCATTCCTACATATTTACATTCAGATGGCTTTGCGCAGCCATATGTCACCTTAAACACAGTGAAACAGAAATGAAGTGAATTTACTAATGTGTCAAACAGTCTATACTAAAATTAGTCTTTTGATGTTGTTTCAGGTGGTTAAATAATTATTAATTTAACTGTTTTTTTAATGTTGGGAGTATGACTGTCTTCATAGATATATTTAAATTGAATTTAGCCATTAGTGCATTTCTATTGTATTATTACCATGATTTTTTATTCTTTAATGCATTTGTTAGAAATGCAATTTACATTCTAAAATGGTTTAGGTATTTATTTTCTTTTTAAAGAGATTACTGCAATTCATTCTGATTATTATTATTTACATCAATGGCTTAAGATTATTTATTATTTACATCATTGTCTTAAGAGTTTAGCTGCTTGCCCCATGTGGAGTTCTCAGTCACAGAAACAAGGTACTACCAATAAATAAGTAGTCAACATTTAAATCAAATCTAAAAGCAGATAATACCCAAGGTGTTCAGTCAATTGATGGACCTTGCTTTCAATCATTTTCAATATAACTCTGTAGACAGAAGGCTAAGCCTGTAATTTTAGAGACAAGTTGCCTGACCTAGTCCAGTCCTGACCACTCCAGTATATGAGACAGCAGCATAATAGATAATAACTAGAAAGTAATGGGAGCCTCCTTTTGATTTTCACCTATATAAGAAATCTTAAGAGAATCGGGGCATTTTTGACCGCTAAATCCCTTCTCAGTATATGAGGATTGTAGAGAAATTTTGTGGGGTTTTAAATAGGGAGTGTTTGCAATTGATTTAGGACTTTTGTTAATATATTTATATTAATGATGTTAATCCTACCTATCCAGGAAAACCTCTTGTGTTGCTAATTTTTGAGTTCTTTATTTTGAAGAGCAGTTGCATTAAGTTTAATTTAAACAGTTGGGATAAGTTTCTAGACAATGTGACTCCTTGGTATTGCAGATTGGATGTGTGTCATGCAAAAGGAAAGGCCTGTTGCAGGCAGTTGAGAGTTGACAGTGGAGTGGTTAATTTAAGGACTTCGATTTTGATATAATTGACTTTACTGTATAAAAAAAGAATGAAAGGAATTTAAAAAGTGCTTCACTATCAATTGTAGCTAAAACAGTCTTTTATCAACTATACACATGTTGACCAAAATAGTACAAATAGAAGCAAATATTCAAGACAGATAAAGCGGTAATGATGTCTCACAGGACAAAAGAACAAATACGCAATATATGAATATGGTGAGTGGACGTCCTTCTTATACTTTCAACCAGGTAATCTGGTGGATATAATCAGCTCCCGTGTCCCTCCAAGCTTCCAGAGAGACTTGCCTACACTCCCCTCACACGCTTCCTTTCCGCAAACAACCTTTTGGATCCTCTTCAGTCTGGCTTTCATTCTCAACACTCCACAGAGACTGTGTTGACTAAGGTTGTCAATGATCTGATCATTGCTAAAACTAAACGCCATTACTCTCTTCTAATTCTCCTGGTTCTCTCAGTTGCATTTGACACCGTTGATCACTCTCTTCTCATACAAACACTGCAATCCCTAGGTCTTCAAGACACTGTTCTATCCTGGTTCTCATCCTACCTTTCTAATTGCTCTTTCACTGTTAATTTCTCTGGGGCCACCTCTGCCCCTCTTCCTTTATCAGTTGGAGTACCGGAAGGCTCAGTGCTAGGTCCTCTGCTGTTCTATACTGCTTCTCTTGGAAATAAGTTCCTTTGGCTTTCAGTATCATCTCTATGCAGATGATACCCAAATTTATCTATCCTCTTCTGATCTCTCGACATCTGTGTTGTCCCGTGTCTTTCTGCCATTTCATCTTGGATGTCCTCTCACCAACTCAAACTTAATCTTTATAAAACAGAGTTAATAATATTCCCATCCACCAACAAGAGCATACCTGACATTTCTATCTCTGTTGATAACATGACCATAAATCCCACCCCACAAGCTCGCTGCTGTAACAGATTCTGGATACTATATTACTAATCTTGATTAGCACTGGCTTACCTGAGGTGCGGAGTCTAACAATCTCCCCGGTGTTCACCAAGAACCGCCGCAAGGCGGGGTGGGCTTCGCTGCCAGGAGTCGCAGGTCGCGGTCCCCAGGTTCGCCTCAAGATGTAGTACAGCGGAGTGAAGCGGTGGTAGCGGAGTCAACAAGCCGGTTCGGTACACAGGAATGGAGTCAGGCAGAATCAGAAGGCAACTCGGAGTCAACAAGCCAGGTTCGGTCTACGGGTCACAAGAATAGGAGAATGGTCAGCAAGCCGGGTCGGTACACAGGGATAGGAGAGCCAGGGAAGTCAAACAGGCAGAGATCAGCACACAGGAGACACTGGAATCCACGAAGAGCAGGAGCCAGGAACAGGTAAGTGTTGCTGTGACACTCAGCGAGTGTCAGAGTGAGGTTTTTATACTGAAGGGGATTCAAAATCCCCGCCTCTAGGGTTGGTCATGTGACCGCCTCCGGGTGCGGTCACATGGTCCTGAATGCGGAAGTGCGGCTGGACGGAGCGGCGGGGATCAGGTAAGTCCGTGACAGTACCCCCTGCCATAAAGGTGGACTCCGAACACCTAATAGGGTTTCAAAGGAAATTTTTTATGGAAGGATTTAAGTAAATGGGGAGCATGTAGGTCAATGGCTCTTACCCATGAGCGCTCCTCAGGGCCGTAACCCTTCCAATCTACCAAGAACTGTATGGCACCTTAAACTTTACGAGAATCTAGGATAGTTTTAATCTCGTATTCAACTTGATCCCGATCCACAACAGGAGGAGGAGTTCTGGATGAGGTGGAGAATCTGTTGGTTACCATCGGTTTTAACAAGGAGACATGGAAGACATTGGGTATGCGTAAAGAGGGAGGCAGACTCAATCTAAAGGCTACGGGATTAATAATCTCAGATATAGCAAATAGGCCAATAAACTTGGGAGCAAATTTTTTACTGGGAACCTTTAAACGAATGTTCTGGGTGGATAGCCATACCCTGTCACCAACTGCAAAACTTGGAGTCATTCTTCTCCTTTTATCGTAGAATTTTTTGGAACGAGTAGTTGCTTGCTTTAAGTTTGTCTTGGTTTGTTCCCAAATATCAGAGAAGTTACGAAACAGAGAGTCCACTGCTGGAACTTCAGAAGATGAGACTTGAGAGAAGGTGGGTAGTCTAGGATGGCAGCCATACAGAACAAAAAAGGGGGAGTTAGAGATGGCCTCATGAAAATGGTTGTTATGGGCGAACTCGGCCCAAGGGAGAAGGTCCACCCAGTTGTCTTGGTTACTAGAGATAAATATTCTTAGAAACTTCTCTAATTCTTGGTTGGTTCTCTCAGTAGCCCCATTGGACTGGGGATGATATGCGGAAGAAAAGTCAAGCTTAATCCCGGATTTATTGCAAAAAGACCGCCAAAATTTTGATATGAATTGTGATCCCCTATCGGAGACAATATGTTGAGGACAGCCATGGAGGCGAAATATTTCTTTAATAAAAATATCGGCTGAGGAGGAGGAAGAAGGAAGGCCTTTGAGAGCAATAAAGTATGCTGTTTTAGAGAAGCGATCCGTGACCACAAGCACTACAGTACAGGATTTGGAAGGGGGAAGGTCCGTGATAAAATCCATGGAGATCTGTGACCAAGGGTAATCAGGAATGGGTAATGGGAGCAAGCATCCATAAGGCTTCTTCCTAGAGGTCTTGTGTTGAGCACATTTGGAACAAGCAGCAACAAATCTCTTCACATCCTCCAGCAAGGAAGGCCACCAGTAGCTTCGGGACAATAAGTCCCAGGTTTTGCGAATGCCGGCATGCCCAGAGAAGAGTGAGTGATGAGCCCAGTGAAGGAGCCGGGTGCGTAGATGTGGCAAGATGAATGTTTTGCCTGGAGGACAACCCTTTTTCAGGTGTGTATCTGCCAATACTTGACATGGATTTACAATGAATTTCTTATCTTCCGAGGATTCCATGTCAGCTGGATCAAAAGAGCGAGATAAGGCATCTGCCTTCGTATTCTTAGATCCCAAGTGAAAAGTGATGTTGAAATCAAAGCGTGAGAAGAATAAGGACCACCTTGCTTGTTGAGGGTTTAGACATCGAGCAGTGCGTAAGTAAAGCAAATTCTTATGGTCGGTATATATGGTAATAGGGAATTGCGCTCCTTCTAGTAAATGTCTCCATTCGGAGAGAGCCAACTTGATGGCCAGGAGCTCTTTGTCGCCAATCCCATAATTCCTCTCAGCAGGTAAAAAGCGACGGGAAAAGAATCCGCAGGGATGAAGTTTTCCAGAAGGACCTCGCTGTGATAGTACGGCTCCTGTGCCAACAGAAGAGGCATCTACCTCCAGGACAAAAGGACGAGAACAATCTGGCTGTAGAAGAATGGGTGCAGATGAAAAGAGAGACTTTAAATATATAAAGGCTTGGATAGCCTCAGAGGACCAAATACCAGCATCAGCAGATTTGCGGGTCAATGCTATGATGGGAGCCACGAGAGAGGAGTACCCCTTGATAAATTGACGATAATAGTTGGAGAATCCTAGGAAGCGTTGAGTGGCCTTAAGGCCCGAAGGTTGGGGCCAGTCAAGTATGGCTTTCAATTTTGTGGGATCCATCTGTAGACCGGTGCCCGAAATAATATATCCCAGGAAGGGAATTTGTCTCTGCTCGAAGGTGCATTTCTCCAATTTGCAAAATAACTGATTTTTCCGGATACGAGAGAGGACCTCCAATACATGAGTACGATGAGATGCTAGATCTTGAGAAAAGATGAGAATGTCGTCCAAGTAGATGACTACAGATTGGTACAAGAGGTCTTGAAACAGCTCATTCATAAAGCTCTGAAATATGGCTGGGGCATTGCATAGCCCGAAAGACATGACCAGATATTCAAAGTGGCCATCTCGGGTGTTAAACGCCATCTTCCATTCATCCCCCTCCTTAATTCGTATAAGGTTATACGCTCCTCTGAGGTCAAGTTTAGAAAAGATGGTGGCACCCTTAATCCGGTCAAATAATTCAGAAATCAGTGGCAGTGGATACCGATTTTTAACTGTAATGGTGTTCAGGTCTCTGTAATCAATGCAAGGGCGGAGGCCCCCATCTTTCTTTTTTACGAAGAAGAAGCCAGCCCCAGCTGGGGAGGCAGACTTGCGGATGAAGCCCCTGTTTAGATTTTCTTGGATGTACTCCTCCATAGCCTTAGACTCCGGGAGGGAAAGGGGGTAAACACGGCCCCTGGGAATGGGTTTACCAGGTATCAGATCAATGCCACAGTCCCAGATTCTGTGAGGGGGAAGTCTAGTGGCCTCTTGTTGACAAAAAACATCAGAGAAGGTTTGGTATGGCTCAGGCAGGAGAGTCACAGGAAATTCTTGGGAATGTCTGGGACTATTCGGAGGAACCACTCTCTGTAGGCAGCGAGAGAAGCAGGACTGTCCCCAGGACAATATGTGACCAGATTTCCAGTCCAAGGTGGGAGAGTGGACACGAAGCCAAGGAAGTCCTAGGATGACTGGGTTGGTAGATCTCTGTATTACTAGAAAATAAATCTTCTCCCGATGAAGTGCTCCTATCTGAAGTAGAAGAGGAATAGTGCGTACCAGGATGGACCCCTCAGGGATTCTTCCCCCATCAATGGCCATCAGAGAGATGGGTTGTTCCAAGGCTTGTGTGGGAATAGCGAATTGTTTAACTACTGTGGCAGAAATGAAATTTCCTGCGGCTCCGGAATCTAGAAGAGCCGACTGCGGGAAGGTCTTTTGTCCTAACTGAAGGGAAATGGGAATAGACAGGCAATCATTACTATTGGGAACTGACTGACACTGAGAAAAGAGGCCCAACGATACAGCTCCAGAACTCGTTAGGCCCTGTCGTTTCCCGAGCGTTTGGGACAAGAACTCAGAAGATGGCCACTCTCTCCACAATATAAACACAACTTGTTCCGAAATCTCCTCTCCCTCTCTTCGGCTGATAGGCGGGTCCTCCCAAGTTGCATGGGCTCTTCAGGGGGAAGAACAGGGGTTTGGAAGTTGGGAGCCAAGCGAATCATACTACGCCGCGACTGTTCCTTCTCGGAATTACGTTCCTTGAAACGCAAATCAATTTTGACACAGAGGGAGATAATGTCGTCCAAAGACGTAGGGAGTTCCTGGGATACCAACTCGTCTTTGATTCGGTCTGAAAGGCCCTGCTAGAATGTAGCTACTAGGGCCTCATCGTTCCAGCGAAGTTCAGAGGCCATGGTTCTGAAGTGGACCGCATACTGCCCCACAGACTGGTTTCCCTGGCGGAGACGTAGTAAGCCGGAAGCGGCATTGGACACCCTTCCTGGCTCATCAAATATTTTCTTGAAGGTGGACAAGAAGAGGTTGAAGTTATGTAGAATAGGGTCGTCCCTCTCCCATAAGGGGGAAGCCCATGCTAAAGCTTGACCGGACAATAACGAAATCACATAGGCCACTTTCGTTTTTCCGGAGGGGAAGTTCCCAGGTAGAAGCTCGAATTGTATGGAGCATTGATTTAAAAATCCTCTGAAATTTTTAGGGTCTCCATCGAACTTGGGTGGGTTAGGTAACCGTAGCTGCGAGGAAGAGGCTGCTGCTGCGGCCTGAGGTACAGGGGCCACTGCCGGCCCAGGTGATCCACCAGCCACTAGGGTGTTCTGGACAACATCCAACCGAGTGGATAGACTTTTGAGGAATTTTAAAAGTTGCTCTTGGTTAGCTTCTTGCTTATCCATCCTTCCTACTAAATGCTCCAACAGATCTTTAGCTGTGGTATCCATGGTCAGAGCAAACTGTAACAGATTCTGGATACTATATTACTAATCTTGATTAGCACTGGCTTACCTGAGGTGCGGAGTCTAACGATCTCCCCGGTGTTCACCAAGAACCGCCGCAAGGCGGGGTGGGCTTCGCTGCCAGGAGTCGCAGGTCGCGGTCCCCAGGTTCGCCTCAAGATGTAGTACAGCGGAGTGAAGCGGTGGTAGCGGAGTCAACAAGCCGGTTCGGTACACAGGAATGGAGTCAGGCAGAATCAGAAGGCAACTCGGAGTCAACAAGCCAGGTTCGGTCTACGGGTCACAAGAATAGGAGAATGGTCAGCAAGCCGGGTCGGTACACAGGGATAGGAGAGCCAGGGAAGTCAAACAGGCAGAGATCAGCACACAGGAGACACTGGAAACCGGAAGACACTGCAATCCACGAAGAGCAGGAGCCAGGAACAGGTAAGTGTTGCTCTGACACTCAGCGAGTGTCAGAGTGAGGTTTTTATACTGAAGGGGATTCAAAATCCCCGCCTCTAGGGTTGGTCATGTGACCGCCTCCGGGTGCGGTCACATGGTCCTGAATGCGGAAGTGCGGCTGGACGGAGCGGCGGGGATCAGGTAAGTCCGTGACAGCTGCCTAGGTGTAATCCTTGACTCACACCTATTCGTTGTTCCCCACATTGACTCTATATCTAAATCATGTTACATACATCTAAAAAACATTTCCAGATTTTGCACATATCTTACGCAAGACACTGCAAAAACCTTAATTCATGCACTTATCATCTCCCGCATTGACTATTGCAATTTCCTCCATACTGGTCTTCCCCAAAACAGACTTAAACCCCTACAATCTATTTTGCACGCTGCAGCAAGATTAATTTTCCTTGCAAATCGTTATTCCTCTGTTGAATCACTCTGTATGTCTCTACACTGGTTGCCTGATTTCTACCGAATCCAATATATAATACTTTTGCTAACCTACAAGGCCATTAACAAAGCTGCACCAACATACATCTCCTCTCTTGTCTCAAAATATCTTCGAAATCATCAACTCCGTTCTGCACAAGATCTGCGTCTCTCATCCACCCTCATTACATCCTCCCATTCCCGGTTACAGGACTTTTTTCGGGCTGCACCCATTCTATGGAATTCTCTCCCTCGCACAATAAGACTCTCCTCCGGTCTACAAACTTTCAAGCGTTCTCTGAAAACCCACCTCTTAGGACAAACTTATAATATTCCTCAACCACCCTCTTAACCTCACTACATTACCCTATTACCACCCATTACACAATTTCACATAACACAACTACCCCTTGACCAACATTGTTGTGTGACAGGAACATTTAGCTTATGAGTCACTTTTACCTTTGCAGTCTGGCTGGGCCAAAATGCAAAATGTAGACTTAACCTCATGTGTCAAACTCCCATTGTCCCATAGATTGTAAGCTTGCGAGCAGGGCATTCTTACCTCTTTGTCTGTTTTACCCAGTTTGTTTATTAGTTTACTATGTTTGTCCCCAATTGTAAAGCGCTTTGGAATATGATGGCGCTATATAAATAAATGATGATGATAAAGCAGAGAGACAAAGAAAGGAAAATAGTAGGGCAGCACTATATACCTCCAGACATGATCAGTAAAGAAATTGAAAAATCTCAATGGGTCTCTTGTAATTCAAACAACAATACAGGTGGTGGTTCCCCTTATGTGGGTACACTTACAAGAGACACCCTTGTGTTATCACATCCAAATGTAAGATCTTGTGGAAACCCCGCCTAACGTGAGTATCCTTTTTATTTATCCCACTTACTAGACATATTTTTGTAGCTTGCACATCCAGTAGTTATATATAGCGTGGATACACTTTAGAAAGTGTCGGATTATCCTACGATATGAGTGGTGTGTAATTCGTCTCAGCTGTTGGCTCAGCTATAGTTTTTTTTTTTGCTGATAGAGATCTGTGTAACTCTAAGATCTCTAGTTACTATGCTTTCTCCTTTTAAGGGGAATCACCATTATAATCGTACTATCAGCGTAACCTCATATACCTACTAGGAGTGTTTATTAATAGGTTTTTATCACAACAGCCTATATAAATCACAATACTGTGCCCTTTTAAAGACAACCTGAATGACGTATAACAGTGATCACAATTGTCTCTAGTTAGGAGACAATCTTACTTTATAAACATATGTGACACGCATATTATTAATATGATCATCAATTTGAGCATTCTTTTACTGTAGCTTTATTGATATAAAATATTGCTACCAACACCATTAACCCTTTCTCTCTAATTACTATATGATTAAGAACTTTATCAGCTGTTATATAACATGGGATATTAGCTGGCAGTGCGGTTTTAGCAGAATTCTTTCTGCTTGTTTTATCAGTTAATCTTTAGGTACTCATTTCCATTTACAATTTTTATATTTCGCTTATTTGTCATGTTTCATAATAAAGTTTCATTTGAACTGTTTATTAAATGTATCAGTTGATATAGTTCCTAAGGATGCCCCTTTTACACATACTGTTCTCTGCTCTTCTATATGAAATAATTAATGTGTGGGTGCACCACCCTCAGGAGGTTTGGCTACAAGAAATCTTTTTCAGTTAGGTAGGGGAACTATAAACAATACCTGGTGCGGAATACTTTCTTTTTTTGATGATATGTATTTTTGTAGCTGTCATATAACTCAATCTTTAAAGGATTTGCTGGTAATCATCTTATGGAGAAGTCACAACCGTTAATAGAGGTCAAATTGGAGAAAAGGCAATTGTGTACTATGATAAAGATGTTGTCCCAGAATAATCACTGCAACGATACTGTCATCCAGATGTTGATTAAAGGTAGGTTCCACTGTAACTGCTAGAGAGCACCCGCCAATGTGTTTTCTACCCAAGAATGAGGGGTTCAAGAATGAGGTTTTTTTTTATCAAGGTAGGTCCAGCAAATCCTTTTAAGATTTATTTATATAACAACTACAAAAATATGTCTTGTAAGTGGGGTACCTAAAGGGGATATACGCACATTAGGAGATGTTTTTCTACAAGATCTTACATTTGGATGTGATAACACAAGGGTGTCTCTTGTAAATATACCCACTCTTACTAAGTCCTCTAGCCGAAGGAGTAATTCATCATTTCCAATTGTTTTGGGTCACAAGTGCAGTGATAGGGACTAACTTGAAATAAATGAACCACTGTGTGAGAGCCAGATTAAGAGTACTAAACATAAAAAGCTGTGTATTTATACAGCGCCACTAATTCCTCAGCACTGTACAGAGAGCTCACTCACATCAGTCCCTGCCTCATTGGAGCTTACAGTCTAAATTCCCTAATACACAGACACAGACTAGGGTAAATTTGATAGCAGCCAATTAACCTGCTAGTATGTTTTGGAAGTGTGGGTGGAAACCCACACAAACATGGTGGGGGGGACTTTTAAAATCCACACAGATAAGGCCATGGTCTTGAATCAAACTCATAACCCCAGTGCTGTGAGGCAGAAGTGCTAACAACAAAGCCGCCATGCTGCACAGAGCATTGTTCTGTTGTTTTAATCCATGGTTTGAAAATGAGAAATACAATTTACCATAGAGCAATCTGTATAAAACCAGAAAGCAGAATATTCTACTATTCTCTAAATTCCAACATTAAAAACAAAAAAAAGAAAGAAAAACAGTAAGTATGGTAAGTGCAATAAATATAAACTTTTTATTTTCTAAAATTTGTACTAAAATAAAATAACTAAGATATGTATTTGCTAATGTACTATTCACTTGAAGTGTTCTGTTATCCTTTTTGCTGTAAAACCATAAAACACATTATTAGGTATTAAAAGCACAAAGTACTTTTTGAAAACCTGTTATGCAACTATATTCGCATTCTACATAAAAAGAACAATAATCAAAATAATATTGTCTTCACAAAGCTTTAAAATACATTTAAGTAACAGACTGTACCTACATTTCGAGTCATATGATGAACTGCTTTTTGTATTTAGAGTCGTGTGTCCTTGGATGAAGAATTCCCATTGTTTTTCATCTCATCGTACAAGTGGCCGCAATACATCCATAGACCTTTAGATCAAAAGAATTGTGCAGCATCATGGGCGTTTTCTACTGCAAGTAATATAAACACTCATTTATTTTATTCTATATATTTATTTGCTTTGTGCAATCATTACATGAACACTATTTCAGAATCCAATTAAAGCAATTCAAGTGTTTTAGCTACACTATATGTGTATATCATTAGTTCTCAATGTCAACAAATAATTCACCCTGAAAACATTTATTTATAATGTGTTTTGGTGTGGAGAATACAAATTGGGCACGTTCCCAGATTAGTAGGTAGAGATTGGATTAAAAAAATGGCTTTAAACTACACACACTTTGTCACATCTGGTTGGACAATTAATGGGTCTAAAGAAATCATTCTTCCCGTTTAATATTGTTTTGGGATCAATTAAACTTTTTGGCAGATCTGGAAATGTGGGTTAGTTAATGGCCACAAACAATAAGTGCGCAAAGGCAGTGACTGACAACACTGCATAAGTCCATTGAGATACAGTCGTTTAGCCTGATTGCTGTTAGGGCTGACGGAAAGTATCATAAACTTGTAGAACAGGTAACAAAGGTCTTCACCTATAGCAGCCGCCTTTCCCGTAGAGCTGATTGTGCTCACAGGTACTTGGATACCCCTAAGTCTTTAGCTCAGAGTAGTACAAGTTTATAACCTTACCGAGGGCAGGTGGTAGAAGCAGCTAAGTCAAAAACGGGCCAAGGTTAAAAGGTACAGCAGGAAGCGGTAGTGAAGTCCAGGCATCGGTCAGGGCTGGCGGCGAACAGCGTATCCAGGTAACAGGCAGAGGTCTGGGTCATGAGCAATCCAGCAGAGTCCAGTAAGTAAGCCAAGGGTCATACACAGCAGAATCAATCCAAATAGCAAGAGCAGAGGAGCAGAGAAAGGAGCAGGTGAGTACACTGAAACAGGAACTATAACCGGCAGGGAGGCTAAGTCCTCCTAATATACCAGGAGGGGCCAATGAAATTGGAGGGACAAGGAAAATAATCATTCCCCACCTGGGAATAAGTAACTGGCAGCCAGACGCCCGCACCCGGCTGGTGATGAGAGGAGCGTCTCGACTGTCATTATGGTGATGACCGGGGCGAAAACTGGAAGTGACCGTCATGCCGATGGCCGGGACCCATCTGTGGAACCAGACAGAGAGAGTTGTGGCCTTTCCTGAGCAACCGCGGCTCGTAACAATTGTCAAGCAATTACATCTGCCTTCTAAGCATGTAACCTAAAACAGAGATCTGGTCAAGATTAGGCTAAACAATCAGATGTGTCGGAGTGGCCAATAAATAAAATACACATGTATCCTAATTACTGCATTTTTACTAAGAAAACTTTTAATATAAATTAGTTTTCAACCCCAAAAGTAGTCTGTGCTGTACATCTGAGCTTTTAGATGAAACTCCCATCAAATAAACTATTATTTAATGTGTTTTTTTTACTGTAATCGGATACAAATTAAATGTTAATGAACTAAAGTTTGGATAAACTTCATTCCCATGGCAAAGTCTAAAGACAATTGACCTGATTCATTAAGGATAATAAAACAAAAGATTAAAGCAAAAAATATTTTCACCTGGGCAAAACCATGTTGCATTGGAGGGGGAGATAAATTTAAAATGTGGGGACAGATTTCAAATTGGGGTAGGACTTGTCCTAGATCAACTTAAAATGTCAGAGTAAAAATAAAGCTATCAAGTATTTGTGTCCTACATGAAAAACAGCCACTATTTTCCTTATGTGCAAAATAAAAATCTAATTTGCACCCCTTGAATTGTAGAATGGTTTTGTCCAGCATTTTCTTGCCTTACTTTCCTTAATGAATCAGGCCCAATAGTGGGTATTCAATTAGGATTCGCGGCCGAGATTACGAGCAGCTGCACTGGTCCTGATACCGCAACATAGCACATTTCCATGAATCCGCAATGTTGCGGTAGCGGGACCCGTGAAGCAGCCACGAATCCTAATTGAATATGTCCCTATGAGTCAGTCTCTGGCGGGCGCTTGAGTATAAACAAGCAGGAAAGGCAAGGACAGAGAATAGCACAGGCATGACAATCCCCTCCACCATCACATCTTCACCCTCAGTAGCGCTCTTTTATGCTTCTGTTCCACTGTACAGTTCTGATATTAATGAGAACTTAATGACCTAAAAAGATTGCTGTGATCCATTTAAAAAATCAGATGGAGCTGAGTTACAAAAATACACAAATGTAAACTTTGGTGGGGGGGGGGGCGAAGAAAGCCAAATTTCAAATCAAGGAACAAATTTCAACCCTTTACCTGCCCCTGTTGGTGGTTATTTGAAGGATTTATGTTCTGTTTTCCAAATGAGCACCTCCTGAGTCAGGGGTGGATCCAGAATTTTTTTCTACTCCGGGCGATATAGGGGGGGATTTAGGCCCCGCCCCCTTTCTAACTTCTAAGGCTGCCGGCGGCTGCACAGTATGTGCAGGTCCGTTCGGCAGTGATAATGTGCTGTCCCGCTGCTCTGATTGTGTTTAAAACACAATCAGAGCAGCCGGGCAGCACATTTTCACTGCCGAACGGACCTGCACAGTGTGCAGCGGCCGGCAGCAAGCCCCTGCTAGGGCCCCGATCGCCCCCCCCCCCCCCCCCTGGATCCGCCACTGCCCTGAGTATGAAATACTTTCTTATTCTTATACACACAGGGTATCAGTTTCATGTCTTTATAACTAGAGATGGGCGGGTCCGGTTCTCCGAGAACCGAACCCACCCGAACTTTGGGTATCTGAGTACCGAGCTGAGCAGCTCGGTACTCTCCCGCCCATTCTGAATCCAAATCGAGGCCGAACGTCATTGTGACGTTGTCGGATCTCGGGACTCGGTTCTCGCGATACTTCAACTTTATAAATACACGCCTCCACAGCAATCCATCGCCATTTGACAGAGGGAGAGAGCAGGGTGTAGTCATAGGCTAATTAGAGCAGGGACAGAGAATACAATATTGTTCTTGCAATTGCTCTAACCAAAATCGCTAGTGCAGAGAGGAGGATAGAGGTTTATTATTTTTTCTTCATATTTGACACTCCCCAGCGCTTTTGGGGTGTCCCCCATAATTGTGCATTAATATTTCTGGCTGTCAAAAGTCATATCTGTCAGCAGTATCTACTAAATAATTTGTAGCACACCTCAGTGCTTTTGGGGTGTCCTCCCTAATTGTGCATTAATATTTCTGGCTGTCAAAAGTCATATCTGTCAGCAGTATCTACTAAATAATTTGTAGCACTCCTCAGTGCTTTTGGGGTGTCCTCCATAATTGTGCATTAATATTTCTGGCTGTCAAAAGTCATATCTGTCAGCAGTATCTACTAAATAATTTGTAGCACACCTCAGTGCTTTTGGGGTGTCCTCCCTAATTGTGCATTAATATTTCTGGCTGTCAAAAGTCATATCTGTCAGCAGTATCTACTAAATAATTTGTAGCACTCCTCAGTGCTTTTGGGGTGTCCTCCCTAATTGTGCATTAATATTTCTGGCTGTCAAAAGTCATATCTGTCAGCAGTATCTACTAAATAATTTGTAGCACACCTCAGTGCTTTTGGGGTGTCCTCCCTAATTGTGCATTAATATTTCTGGCTGTCAAAAGTCATATCTGTCAGCAGTATCTACTAAATAATTTTTAGCACTCCTCAGTGTTTTTGGGGTGTCCTCCCTAATTGTGCATTAATATTTCTGGCTGTCAAAAGTCATATCTGTCAGCAGTATCTACTAAATAATTTTTAGCACTCCTCAGTGTTTTTGGGGTGTCCTCCCTAATTGTGCATTTATATTTCTGGCTGTCAAAAGTCATATCTGTCAGCAGTATCTACTAAATAATTTTTAGCACTCCTCAGTGTTTTTGGGGTGTCCTCCCTAATTGTGCATTAATATTTCTGGCTGTCAAAAGTCATATCTGTCAGCAGTATCTGCTAAATAATTTTTAGCACTCCTCAGTGTTTTTGGGGTGTCCTCCCTAATTGTGCATTAATATTTCTGGCTGTCAAAAGTCATATCTGTCAGCAGTATCTACTAAATAATTTTTAGCACTCCTCAGTGTTTTTGGGGTGTCCTCCCTAATTGTGCATTAATATTTCTGGCTGTCAAAAGTCATATCTGTCAGCAGTATCTACTAAATAATTTTTAGCACTCCTCAGTGCTTTTGGGGTGTCCTCCCTAATTGTGCATTAATATTTCTGGCTGTCAAAAGTCATAACTGTCAGCAGAATCTACTAAATAATTTTTAGCACTCCCCAGTGGTTTGCGCTCAGAATGGATTCAAAGCAGTCCACATATGATCTGAATGAGCAACCAGGTTCTGTCACCAGTCCTGATGTTAGTGTTCCCAGTACGTCATCTGGCCAAGGCGATGTCAAACAACAGAGTGTTTTCAAATTAGTGCAAAAAACAAAAACCAAAAAAAATTTTACTGTATTGAAGCGAAAAAGAAGTGTAACTGAGCAAAAGTTAAGTGACGATAAAAAAAAAATTGCAAGCATGCCATTCTACACACGCAGTGGCAAAGAGAGAATGAGGCCTTCACCTTTGGCTATTAGTGGCAGATCCCAAAAAGTTACCCAGCCTACAATTGGTGCACAACTACTGTTACGCGTCAAAGCCGAGCTGCAAGATAACAGTGAGGCATTACAGGAGAATATTTGCTCTGATTCACAAATGACAACAATCCCTGTGGAGAGTCCATCCAACAGTGGGATGTCTAATCGTGACCATTCTGTTAGTCTACCCATAAAGAAGGGCCCTTTCAGCAGTTCTGCTGATGTGTGCCTGAACAGCCCGAGTGTAGCCGGTGATACACCAAGTGAGGATGACACTTTGTCTTTAGAAGAGGATGTGGGGGAGATTTGGGTATCCGACGATGAGGATGCGGTTGATTGTGTAAGTCCTGCAGCAGTGTGGCACCAGTGGGAGCAGTTCTGGCATGTGAGGTTCTGGCACCAATATGCACTTTCCAAACACAAGCAGGGATGACGCAGGGGGCAGACCACAACAGTTTGACATCTGGGCTGGTTTGAAGGATTTGTCAAAAAAATGTGTGACCTTGACCATAATTCCAACCAATCCTACTATTAACATGCAAAGGATGGTGGAGGGCCTATCAGGGATTAAACTGTATTTTTCATAATTTTCACTAATAATGTTTGGGTGTAATATACACCCAAAGACGAGTGCTCAATTGCTAAGAGTCATTGATGGAGAGGAAGACAAGCAGGCTTGTCTGTAGAATTTGCAGGCAAATTGTGCTGCGTTATATAGGTAACACCCAAAGAGAAGAGCTCCATTGCTCCATTGCTAATTGTAATTGCTGAAATAGAAATAATAGGGCTGACAGTCTTGGTCTAAATCTGCAGTTACATTTTATTGTACCATAGCTCATTGCGAAACTGGAGAGGTGGCAGGGTTTAGTGATAATCTTCCTCCAACAATACTAATTCATCCCAATATCCCAATATCATAGAAGTCTGTGTAGTATGATGTAATTGCTGATAATGGCCTTCCAAAGGGAATGACTAGTTGATTTTAGGGCAGAGCTGTCACGGTTTTTGGGCAATTCTTTTACAGCACAGCAAATATCAAAATGTTTAGCGGACTCATCTGCATCACCACTGGGTGTCTTGGGAAAGCAATTTCTTTTACTACAAGCAGTTGCCAGAGAAACTGAAGGAGAAGACGTCCCAACAAGATGTTGATAAGTCTGGGATCCTTGCAAAGAAAATTAAGTATTTCATCTACAATTAAAATATAGTTAGCACATTTACTTTGTTTTATTGCACACTATAATTTTATGTAGCACCTTTTCAAAATCTATTATTAAGGCAATCACTTGACTCAAGCTAACCGTGTCTGCACTTTCTTCACAGGTAACTACTTCGCTGGACTAAAGTATATTCCCCTCAAATGCTAGTCTTCTTGCAGCTGCTGTATTCTCCTACATGCTGTTGCAGAAACCACAAATTGACCCTAAATGTTTATGGACACAAACAGCATCTCCTGCATGTCATTTTTCAAAAGTTCTGTAACACCAAGTTGATAGTGTGTGCAAAACAGGAAATGTGATGGAATTCAGCCCCGCTGTAATGCTGGACCAATATTGGGGTCATAATCAGAAATGACATATCCTCAGGAGACTCCAAGCAGGATTAGCCATCTTTCAATGACATCCCTTAGTTTTTGGAACAGTTTGTCAGCTGTATGCCTCTTAGTGAAGCTGCTGATACACAGAGTAGCCTACTTCTCAAAAATGTGATGTACCTGGGTACATGCTGCTGCTGTCCATGCTGGGGAAGGCGAAAGACCAACCCAGTGGGCTTTCACAGTCATATAATCTTTTGTTTGCCCAGTTCCGCTTGTACACATATCTGTGGTTAAGTGTACAGTGGGTAGAATACCATTTTGTCACCCAATAATGACATTTTTAGGAACTTTCCGGTACAGGAGAGAATAAGCTTTTCTAGTAAAATGGTATAGTGATGACATTTGCTAACAGGGACACAACACCTCAATTAAATGTCTTAAACCAACTGTATTAATAGTGGACATTGGACACAGATCTAACGCTAGCATAGTACCCAGGGCGTCTGTGATCCGCTTTGCGACTGGGTGACAGGTTTCATTCTTGCTTCCTCTTGCAGAGGATTGTTTACTTGCCAATTGTTGGGGGGGAAGATTGCAGGTGCTGGGATCTAGATGAGAGAAGGGAGGTAGATTATGCTGGAATGCTTGTTGTTAATTTTTTTTTAACCAAAGTTTCTGATTTTCCCAACAGTTTGCCAATAACTCGCTGAAAAATGACGAAACATGGATGAGGATCCCAGATGGTTACTCTACTGAGTGTGGCTTTCAAAATGTTACAAATGGATAGACAACTCTTGCCAGGATTCGTGTAAAAATAATTCCACACTTAAGAGGTGGATTTTTGGTCTTATGCCCAGGCATGACAATGGCCTTTTTGTTATCACTGGCAAGAACTGCAGCAATTTTTCTTTTCAAGTGTATGAAAATCATATTGTGACATAGGAGGTGTTCAAAATTGAATAAAAAATGACTGGAAATTAGTGTTACTGAGGTTAATAATAATGTAGCTACAAAATAATACCTAAATTATGTTATTTTAGCACCAATAAATGTAATTTTTATAACAAATTGCAAAACAAAACCAAACAAAACCAAAACCAAAACAGGCAATGGCGGTTTTGCAAAACCAAAACCAAAACCAAAACACGACGGTAATCCAGATCCAAAACCGAATCCAAAACCAAAACACGGGGGTCAGTGACCATCTCTATTTATAACCTTATCACAAATCAGTAGCTTATCTGTTGGTTTAAATATGCTATCAGATTAGTTCCTTTTTTACAACCTGGACCTGTCTTTGGTGTTTTTTTGGGAAGAAGGAATCAATGATGTTCTTCCAAATGATAAATTAATATAGGTGAGCAGAGGTTGTCCGAAGAAATTTGACATAATATCACCTTTGGAGCTGAACTCTAATAGCCCTTTTTCATCTTTTTCTAATATGGTCATGTCTGATAACCTTGGAGATCAATCTACATTTTACCATTACTATGTGATGTTTTACAGACTCTGTTTGTTAGTTATTAATGTTAATTATTTGGGGAAGGATGGGAGTGCTATGCATGGATGAACATGAGATTAATATTATGTTATAACTTTGGTTGTATTATTCTAAAGAAGCAAATATGAGACCAAAATGTATGAAAGGTGTTTTTTTTATTGCTGCCTAGGAATAATAATTAAGTATGTTTTAAAAGATCAAATAATCTAACAACTCCCATTTGAATGTTTAAATGTGACTATGTAAATAATGTGTTCAAGAGGGACCTATTGTAGATACATTTTTCTCATTAAAATACCAACTTTTCAATCTAATTAAGAAGTTGGTGTTTCTTTTTCAGCTATTTGACCTTTAATGGAATGAATGAAAAAGAAACATTTGAGAAGCTTTATGTATACTATATGCGCACTGGGTGACAGTAGTAATTATATAATGAATAGTGAAATATTAGATACCTGAAGTATATAGTTAACTGAGGTGTATGATTAAGTATAAAATTATGGCTTAAGACATGTAATACACATGAAAGATCAAACCAGCTGTGTCATTTAGAAATAGCTCAGTAACACATACTACACAGCAGTTATTTTTAATGTTGATGCCTTGACAAATAAACAAAATTTATTTTCACCACTGCATAGAGATGTCAACTACTTTTGAGGGTCCAAGATTTTCAGATATACTCCGGAATGTTTTCGTTCAAGTTTAGGCACCCATCTGTTTTAAAATTTTAAATAAGCAGCTGGATGCAGTCCTCACAATCAGTAAGCTACATAAGCCAAATGTATTGAATCAGACTATTTAAAATATAAAAGGATTATAGTAAAATCCTGTAGTATGCAATTATTGCTTTGAGTGCACTATACATAGTGGCCATCAATGCACCTGACCAGCAGAAAACTGTCCATGGAAATTGTTATTTCTTGTTGGTAACTGTACATTATGTACATTGGCTGATCACCTATTTAAATTCAGCAAATAGTTCATTAAATGGTAAATATCAATTTTCAAAAGCTTGCTCAATCTTTTAAAGCCACTGTTTGTTTTCCTTTTGATACTAATGTACTTAGACAGTGATATGAACCTTTGACTTTCATGTGTATCTGCTTTTCAAGTCTGATCCATTAAAATTACACTGCTTTATTCATTGTTTATCATTACTTAAAGAAGAAAGAAAGAAATCATTAAAAGCATTCGTCTCGGAATTCCATGGGTTTGGAGGACTCTATAACTTTAAGGTCAATTATTCACAATCTGTGGCCCTTAATATAATATATCCCTTTTGTTTGGCATCCTACCCAACTCAAATATTTAGGAGTCACTATAAACAAAGATGTCTCAAAAAATTATGCAGATAATTTTTTACCCATCACCGCCACCATTCGAAACAATTTGAGAGACTGGCTCCCAAAGGACTTTACACAATAGGTTCATTTTAACTATATTGACTCTGGCTATCAAAGTAGAGTCCTTTACGTACTACATACACTCCTGGTTCACATCCCCACCTCATGGTTTAATGAATTACACAGGGCTATAAGACACTTTGTTTGGAGAGGTAGGAGGCCCTACTTCAAACATGACATCCTCTACAGACGCAAGCATGTCACTACTTATTGCGAAGCTTCCATGTTGAATAGTGTGAACGATTGAACGAGAGCGGGATCAGATAAGCAATGGGTTTGAGTTGAGGGATATATCACTACGAGCACAGATTAACTTCACTCCTTTACAATCATCAGATCCCATTACCAAACACCTGACAATTGCTCCTACCCTCGCAAAATGGTCCAAGCTATGAAACATTCCCTACATTTCAGCAAAATACTCACCCTTGACCCCACTCTTCGATAATCCAGACTTCCCTCCTGGCCTCACAAAACAGGCCTTTAATCGATGGATACAGGCAGGGGTTGCTCGTGTCAGCCAGCTGGTGGGTGCGTCAGGGGCCATACCCTTTGCTGATTTGCAGTCAAAATGGGATTTACCCAATACAGATATATGGAGGTATTTGCAGTATAAACATTTCATAGGCTCCCTAGGGATTCGTGAGATGGCAGGGCGGATATTTACACAATATGAGATGTTGTGTACCACTCCTCAGCGCCCAAAACATCCTTTATCTGCCATTGATAGGATATTAATTGAACATTCATTCCAAGGCCTCCCGAAGTTCACTAACGATTGGGAACGTGAGCTGAGAAGGGGTATACCTGAACAGGATTGGAACAACATATTCCAACGCAAACAAACCAGTTCTGTAAATGTGCGAGTGGTCAAAACACGATACAAAGTATTATCTAGGTGGTACCGGTGTCCCAGTCTCTTAGCTAAAATGTTCCAGAGGACTCCAGATATTTGCTGGAGATGCCAAATGGAATCGGGTACTTTGCTACTTATTTGGTAATTATGTTCATCCCTTAGACCCTTCTGGGATACAATTATACTCCTTTCCAATGCCATAGTGGGTCATGCTTTGCCAGATTGTCCAGCCTATTGGCTACTATATGATAGAAAAATGCCCATCTCCCAATACAAAAATTATTCTGTGAAATATCTTGGCAACGCAGCAAAGGTTCTGATACCGGTGCACTGAAAGTCACCTACAGCCCCATCCATACAAGAATGGTTTGATTGCTTAGACTTTTACATGTCTATGGATGACCTGATCTATTCCTCAGGCGATAAATATAGGATATTCTATCTTCTATAGTTTGAATGGATGGAGTTCAAAGAAACCACATTATACACTCAATTGAATAACTAAAGTCCAAGCCCTATTCCCCAAATAATATACACCCCACCCTTTTTGTCTTCCCTCTCCCCCTATTATCTACCCAAATATGGTTTAACAAATGCTCTTTTTTTTATAAGTTTGTTTGCATAGATTACAGTTTTGTTTGCAAAGAGTGCTGTGAAACAGCTAATCGTATCTTAATTATTCAACTGTATGCACAAAATTGTTCAAATATTTATTATCTGTACCATTTTCAATAAAAATAGCATTCCTCTCTCAATGAATCTGAAATGTCATTTTGAATTATCATTTATAACTGCCTATATGTAATAAATAAAATGGAGTATCTTTAACAAACATATTTATTTCTTATAGGTGTTGCAGCAGATCGAATAGCAATACACTCAGAGGGTCGTTACATATCAAACCTGTCCCCCCAAAATTTGATCTCTTGCAATGTTCACAATCAGTATGGATGCAGGGGAGGACACATAGATGGTGCTTGGTGGTTCCTGAGAAAACGTGGGTAAATATGAGGCTAATTTTTGCATACAGGCTCTATACAACAGACATCAACCAAAATGATATACTATTTTTTATTATACTAAAAGCAAAGAGCCATAATTTCACAATTTAAGATTATATTGGATCAACAAAATGAAAACTATAATACCAGAAACATGAGTTTTCATTAACGTGCTGATTCTGTTAGACTTGTAACCAAGTGGTGTTAAGGAGACAGGATTGATTTTAATAAAGGACACTTCATTCACCCCCTTGCATTGACTTAGTGTAATAGAACATTTAATGAAGAATAGTTATTCAACATGAACCCATTAATCAGTAAACTGTCAATGCTGCCTTGAAACATTTCAGAATTAAATCACCAAGCAGACTTTCCAAATAACAGGAGCAAAGCTGGTTGATTATCACATTTGTTGCACTTTATAGAGATTTAAAAAAATCCTACTACTGACAAACAAGTAAATAATCGACTTGTTAATTTGATGGATTATGGGTTTATAGTAGCTATATAAATAATACTACTCAGCAAGTGTGAAGGTGAATATTAAGTCATTAAACTTGTTGCCTGTACTTGCCAGTAGTATCCAGCTGATTAAATTTGTCCCCTTGGTTATATGTTGAAGTTGCATGTACTTACAAATGAGAGTAGGTTAACTCTGATCCAACAAACATTCCTAAGTGTGGCTGATCATACTAAATTAAGTAGACTCACTTGCCCTTGGTGTCATGTTTACATTTCTTGCAGATTCTTGTAATCAAAAATGAGCTGACCTTAACGCTATATATATATATATATATATATATATATATATATATATATTAAAGCAGCAATCTCATGAAAAATTTGGTGTGTTTTGGTATTTGCTATTTTTCCTTGGTTGGATTATTCAGGCTGCTATTAATAATTTTGAATTATTCACATTTGTCATAGAGTAAAATGACTACCTCAGTCACATTACACTTGATGTAGTGAGCGGAGGTGCTTTGGAATTCCCCTCTAAGCTCTGTCTACTTTGTGTACTGTAAAATATTCACTCTTATTACCCCCTTCCCTCGGCCTTCACATGTCATGTTGGGAGCTATGAACCTGTGTGTGACTGGCAGCCAAACTGTGCGCCCCCCAGAGTGATTTTGAAAAGTAGATAATAACTTGTAGGAGGACAACTAAGAAAAATGACTATCTGATGCATAATTAAAAGGTACTTTTAAGGTATTTATAACTTGCTATTTAAAGGAAAAATAGACATTTTATGTGGGATTGCTACTTTAAAATCATTCAATAAAAAAAATATATTTCTTATGTACATTTAGTAATTAATTAATGCTTTAGTTTTTTATGTATAACAGTTTTATATTACCAAAAAAATCTAGAAAAATTTAATAAAACAACTTTTACACATACACACTAAAACATCATAAAAATAAAAATTGTTGATTACAACCACAAAATATACATTTGAAAAAAAAACATCTGAGGAAAATTTCACATTTCCAAATATAAGAGGGAATTCTATAATGCTTTAGGGCTGTATGTTAGCCAGTGACACAGAAAAAATTGTCCTGGTGAAAGGAAGCTTAGATTACACTAAATATCAACAAAACCTTGAAGCTAATGTCTAATAATCACTGAAGGAATTAAGGAATAATTCAAAACATACCTCACAATCAACCATGAAGTATTTACAATAGTGAAAAATTAAGGTTTTGAGTGGCCTACATACAAGACCTGATTCATTAAGAAGCGTTACTGGCGATACATTGCATATAATGCACACAATTACTCTGCGTATGAACAGAACCAGACCACGCGACACAGAAAGCTGCAGCTTCCAATCCACCTTCAAGCAAAAATGACAGTTACGAGCACTTACGTTATCAGGGGCAAGGGGTGGATGTACATAGGCAATGTACAGTAAAGGTATTCCCCTGCAGATACGTCAATTCAAACTCCGGCACATGCAGAAGTACGTTGTTTTTCAGATGTAAGGTCATCACTAATTCACAGATGATAGTGATGACCAAACACAGCATTCACAGCCTCATCATCTAATGGGAGAATTGATTATTCACTTGCATCCCTGCACTTCTGCACATGCTCACCTCGTTGTACAACACTATATGAGACCCACAGAGGAAGATTACTATGGTGCCAAACAGCTATTGCTGTTTGCCAAAGGGGTAGGTATATTAATTGATATTTTACAAGCACTGCATACTTGTGTGAATGTTTGGAATTGTCTCTGGTTCTTGTTTTTAAATCATTTTATACATTTTTAACAAAGTAATGTCACACATTATCAATGCTTGTTTGTATTAAACTGTTAAGTGTGTGTTGTACAGTTCCTATATGCTTGCATACATTTGCATTATGCATGTCTGTTTTAAAAGCTTTGTAAAGTATTGCCTTTGTTGTTTACTATATATGCATATGTAGTTCCATACATTTGTAAGGGTTTTTTTTTGTTTATTTTTTTAATAATTTAATGAAAATGTCACGTTTCATAAATTTAATGTCATGCTTATTTTTATATATTTTTGGACTCTTTTACAGAAATTTGAGGATAAGCCTTAATAGGTCATTGCTATTTCTACGTATGTCTGTAATGTTTAATGTACATACAGAAAACAAAAATAAGTAAATTATTTTGTTTTTTACATCCATCTTTCTCACAGGTAGCCAGTCATGGGCATGGTGAAGATCTGCAATCTGGAGGACGACAGACGCCATCCACTCCGAAAACAGCAATCAGTACATCGCTGCCAGACCAGGGAGCATGTCCTCAGGCCTCATACCAGCCTCTGGAGGAAGTCTGATGCTGAGGTGGTCCATTGCTAGGGAATACCCCTTCATGCCATCATGAGCACCCTGCACATTGTGTAGAGTGACCTAGAGCATCTGCCCAACATTCCAACAGCAACATTGCCGCTAATCCAACTTTTGGCAATATTGCACATCTGTGCATCAGGACCTTTCCAAACCACAGTGGGTGTCATGGCAGGAATGTCCAAATGGATGTGCTAAGGGTTTTTCTGTAGCGCTTCTGCCATTTCATTAATTTTCCACTTAATGAGGAGTCCCTTGTTATAGGGTCAGTAGATGGTACACATATAGCCCTAGTCCCGGTAGGTGGAAATGCTTTTATTTATTTGAATAGAAAGCCTTTCTACTCGATCAATGACCAGACTATATGTGATTGATCTCTTCAGATTCGATGCCTGGTTACAGAGGCAAAGTTATTTACAAATAACCTTTTGCTGTCCTTAATACATTGGCATAAACTGCAGTCATAAATGGTAGGTCTACCATCTTTCAAGATATTTACACTGTTTGCATTATGGTGTACTTGTAGAGTCTATGGTCAAATGTTGTAGCATTACAATAGCACCATATCATGTTTAAAGATCTCTCTAATTGTTTGCATGTTTAGTTTCTCATTACTAAAATTTGCTGTTTTTTCTTTCTTCTTACTCTTTATAGGAGTAAGAAGAAAATGCATACCTTTCTGCCATTGGCTCCTCACTCCTATTTTAAATCCACACACAGAGCAAGAATTTGCATACAATTCAGAGTATACATCCATCAGATTGCTTATAGAGAGAACTTTTGACCTTTTAAAGTCCGGAGTCTGCTGCCTTGACAGGTCTGGTGGAACTCTATATATGCACCCAATATTGTAGGACTTGATTAGACTGGAACATTTCATTGTAGAAATGTTGTCAGGGTGCCCACTGCCCCTGCTTCCTCATTCATCTGTATCTCTTCCACATCATGGGTCTCCTCTGCCAGATCCTCCTCTTCTACTGTAACTGCATCTTCAGCTAACATAGTGGATAGAAAAAGAACATAAACATTTATGTTTGACTTAACATCCACAATTTTGCATCATATTAGTATATTTTCTAACTTTTTTTTATTTTATGTATTAAATTGAAAGTGTGTGTATATGTGGGGTCAACTTTCTAAAAAAATTAAAAAAAATCTTCTATCATATAAATTTAACAACCTGTGTCTTGAGTGATCTTTTCTGAAAATACAAATCTTGAAGACCATGGTTAAATTCTAAAATAGGCTAGCTAGGTTGCAGTCAGGGCCGCCGAGAGGGGGGGGGGGGGGCGGGTACATTTTACCCAGGCCTGGCCATGCCAGGGGGCCCGGGCCGGGCCCTCGCTGCTAATTTAATTTTTTAAATTTTTTTTTTCTTTTTTCTTTTGCGATATTTTATTATTTTTTTTTACTTTTTTTTCTGTGGGGGGGGGGGAGGGAGATCGTTGGTGGGGGGAGCTGGAAGAAAAGAAAAAAAAACCCCAAAAAACAATACTCACGTGACCGCGGCGCCGCGTCCCTCCTCTCCTCTTCTCCATTCACACTGACTGTCGGGCGTGACGTTATCAAGTCACGCCCGTCAGTCAGTGAGGAGCGCAGCAGCGAGCATTAAAAGCAAGAAGAAAGAAGAGGGAAGAGAAGACAGAAGAAAAGAAAAGAAGAGAAAGAAGCTGAGAAAAGGTAAGAAACGGAGAGGCAAGGGGGGGAAACAGAGAGGGACAGTACTATAAAGAAAGGGCACAGAGGCACAGAAGAGGAAAAAAAAATGGGAGAGAGGCACAGAGGAGGAAAAAAAATGGGAGAGAGGCATAGAGGAGGAAAATAATGGGAGAGAGGCACAGAGGAGAAAAAAAAAGTGGGAGAGAGGCACAGAGGAGGAAAAAAAATGGGAGAGAGGCACAGAGGAGGAAAACAAATGGGAGAGAGGCACAGAGGAGGAAAAAAAATGGGAGAGAGGCACAGAGGAATAAAAAAAGGGAGAGAGAGGCAAAGAGGAAAAAAAAGGGGAGAGAGTGGCCCAGAGGGAAAAAGAAGGGGGAGAGAGGCACAGAGGGAAAAAGAAGGAGGGAAGGCAGCATGGAGGGCGCAGTGTGAGCATAAAGGGGCACAGTGTAGTTGTGATGAAGGGGCACAATAATGTGTGTGTGATGGCACAGGGGGCTTGTTGCAATGTAGTGAGTGTGAGGTAGGTGGTGACTAATATATGGGTGCTATTTTGTTTGTAGGGTGATGGTGAGGCAATTTAATAGTGGGACTATTAATTTAAGATGGGGTGGTTTGGGGGCTATTGAATGTTGGGGTGAGTTTGGGGAGAATGAGGTCTATTTATTAAATGTGACTATGAATTATTTAATGGCAGTGATGGTTGCGGGAAATAGGTATTGTTGGGGTTGTTTGCAGGAAGGGAAATAGGTTTATTTATTAAATGTGAATACTATTATTTTAATGTTGGGGCTGGAGAAAGGCCTAATTATTAATCGTGGGTGCTATTGATTTAACGCCGGGGCTGGCTGTAATTTTCTAAATGTAGCCATTTTTTTCCCAAATAGGTCCTCCAACATTCCAGGATCCGGACAAACCACAACTAAAGAAAGCAGCAGCCACAGGTGGAGAAAGTGAGAAGAACAGGTAGGACAGAGCAGCACAGTGTGTGAAATGTTGTGATTCTAGTAGGGACAATGGAAATGTTTGGTGAGCCCAGTGGGCGCAGGTCAAGACTGAACTCTTTGTGTACACACTGCATTCTTCCTATACTACATAAGGGTGCTGAAAGTCAGGAGTGCTTGGACAAATGTAATGCTCCGGTGAATTCAGGACCTAGTGATTTTGATGTGCTAGCCACGCCCCAATGGCGCATTGCCACGCCCCTAATCGTGTGACCACACCACTAACGGCGGCGCAATTTTTTTTTGCTCACTTAACTATAAGGGGGGCCCCATGAATTTGTTGTACCGGGGACCTGAATTCCTCTTGGCAGCCCTGGTTACAGTATAAGTGCCAAGGATTTCCTAGTTTTATTTGCATTCAAATTGGCAATTTTTGTTTGAAAAACAGCTATTGTTGTTGGGTACATTTATATTTCTGTAAACAAAACAATAGTCATTGGTATATTTTAATGCATGTGATTGGATATTTACCTCTTGGGGATATTTTTGTGGTTAAGGGGTGACTATCTCTAGTGTCAATCCTACCCACCCCTGAACAACTGATCACCGATGCAGGACAAGGTCTCCTGCGGACTGAGGTCCATTACAGCTGGGGGATTACCTCTTGGCCCCTAGCATGTCTGCAGTGGTCATGCAGTTTGTCTTTGATGCGACACTTAAAGTCCTGCTACTTGTGTGAAATGTTCAAATATAAGAATGTTGCAATGTATTCTATCCAAAATATTTTCAAAAGATTTGTACAGACAAACAGATAGAAAGAAATGTATTGGCCCTAATTACAGAAAGCTAACCAGTGCTAATACTTAAATTGAAGACTTTAAAAAGAAGTGGCAAAGTAGGAACAACAATGTACAAGTTTTTAAACTTATTAAAAGATGTTGGCCTGCCATACCTTGGATAAGTGAGCTGGAGGTGAGGTTAGCAGGAGAAAGTTTAGTGTTTCACAAAGGGGAGAAAAAGTATTCATTAGTTATAAGCATTTAAGTGCCTATAAATTGTCTCACATATATCCTTGTTCTCACCAATAGAACACAATGGAGATCAGCGCATTAGTTATAAGCATTTAAGGGCCTATAAACTGTCTCATATATGTCCTTGTACTCATTATACAATGAAGGGCAGACTGTACACCAAGAGATGCCTGAAAAATTATACAATTTTCTGAGAGTTAATTAGCAGCTCTTAACTGGATAAGGATGATTTTTGAGATTAATTAACTGATGAAAGTCAGCCAATTTAGATATGGTACATAAGTGATCCGCGACTGACGTGCTTACGCCCATATGTGGTTTGAGAACCAATCAGGGATGAGAATGTAGAAAAGTCTCATTCACTTGCAAACATGAGAGCAACAACATTCTCACGAACCGAAATGAAGGTACTTACTGCAACAGTTGACCATTGCTGTGTTCCCTCATCTCGATACATAAACAATGAGAAGAATAATGATGCCTACAGGGCAGTAAAGCTGTGTCTACAGTGCAAGTTCAGCCACAGATGCAACATTTTACAACTGCAAAGACATTTGAGCGATCTGAGCAGATGGCAGCCAGAGCTCCTCTCCAATTTGAGGGTTAAAATTGTGAGCTGTAATTTCACAATTAATCTATTTTTTATTTTATTTTTTTTAAATATGATTACTGTTATATCTGGCCCATTGCCAAGCAATATGGCTTGTAATAACCTTCATTAGACAAAGTACAACATCTGAGAAGTAATAGTGATGTTTCAGAATTAGTATGTGATTAATTTAAACCTCCCAGGTCAAGTCCATATGCAAGTGGTGTAGAGGTGTAATTATTTGGCTAATGATGGTCCATGTGTGGCATTGGATATTTCACATTGCAACCTAATATTATTAGGATGCCTCTATGTATGTGTGAGACAGAGTTAACCTTTATAAAAAAAAATAATGTGTCATATTTCTTCCAACAGAACGCATATGCCTATGTCAATGCTTCCTACACCGGAAACATCAGTAGAAGAGGGAGGAGGACCAGGAGGATGAAAGGGAGGATGCCCAGGTGGAGGTGTCCCCTACCAAACCCTTTCCCCATTCCCGGAGGTAGGCTACAGGGCTGAATCTTGGGTGGAATCCCTAGAGATAGGAGAGGAAGAAGCCATGGAGGAGGCACAGGAGGCCAAGTAGAGGATGCAAGGAGCCAATTCAAGGCTACTTCAGAAAAATGTAAATATCTTGATGTTATAATGTGATATAATGTTAATTATTTCGTTTTGCAGCATAAAAGTGTTGTAATGAGAAAGCCTTTCTTTCCAAAATGTGATGCCGTTTCCCAGATGTCTGACATCATGACTAAATAAGTGTTTTTTGCCATGTTATCCCCAACCCCAATGTATCTGCATGTGCCTCCAAAAAGAAGTAGTCCTCTGGCTACTACAGTGCTCACCATAAAATGAACCTGCTGAGCTTGAAAAATGTGTGAACAAAGAGCACTCATAGAGCTAAGATATGTTTTAAAAACATGGCGCAGCACAGAGGCTAAGTGGTTAGCACTTCTGCCTTACAGCACTGGGGTCATGAGTTCAATTCCCAACTTGTGAAGAGTTTGTATGTTCACCCCGTGTTTGCGTGGGTTTCCTCCGGGTGCTCCGGTTTCCTCCCACACTCCAAAAAACGTTCTGGTAGGTTAATTGGCTACTAACAAATTGACCTTAGTCTGTGTGTGTCTGTGTGTGTGTGTTAGGGAATTTAGACTGTAAGCCCCAATGGGACAGGGAATGATGTGAGTGAGTTCTATGTACAGCACTGCGGAATTAGTGGCGCTATATAAATAAATGGTAATAATAATAAATAATAATAATAATAAGATTGCATATGTAAAATATTTTTTCTTTTTTTTTCTAGCTGATGAAGAAATCCACACTGCACAAGTGTCCATCCCCTCCACTCTTGTTGCCATCCCCACTTCCCAAGTTGCCATCTCCCCTACCCAATTTGCCATCCCTATGCCCAAATTGCCATTTCCCCCTGCAAAATTTGCCTCCCCTTGCCCATGTTTTATTAAATAATATAAAAAAATAGAAAAATATGTTTCACTGTTACAAAAATATTATTTTAATTCATAATTTTATTGCTTATATTTTAAACAAAATTTACCTTATAAAAAAGTTATTTCTTTAAAAAAAACTTGGTGTGTGTGTTTTTTGGCAAGGAAAATGTGTACTAATGTACATTTGTACCATAAGGAAGGGACATTTTGAACATAGTTGAGTATTTGAAATGCATTTGTCCCTTTTGTCTGGGTATTAACTACAACACATGTTCCAGCATAATGAAGTCTGTGATGAGGGGAGCAGGTGAGACACAAGCTACAGTTTGCCTGGGTGGTAATCGTTTCCTTTCCTTACACAATATCTGGCAGTACAGTCATTATAATCACACAGTCTACAGCATCACAGCCATTATTTCATTATCTTCACACAGTATATTGCAGTACAGCTATTATAATCACACAGTATATGGCAGCATAGCCATTCTCCAACTATCACCATATTTGCTTTTTTCATATCGGGCAGTATCATACAAACACCAAACATACAGTAGCATAGAAAATGTTAATAAGCAGGGTTAGAATGAAATTATAATAACTATAATAATAAAACACGAGTGTCAGAAAGGAATTGAGCGCCTGTGCGTTCCACTGTCAATCGGCAAAACAAATGCATATGGCACACAAACGTACGTCTTCCGTTAAATTAGCTAGAGGGGCAAATAATAACGCAGTACGACAGTTTGTATGTCGTGTAAGTGACTTAGTACCGTATTCATCAAGGAAAGTATTACCTATATTGAATTTGACTGTGCGTATACCTGATTTACGCGCATTTTTAAAAAACCACACATTATGTTTGCATTGTGTTCCTTAATGATTGAGGCCCGCTTTGCTTGCAATAAGAACTAAGGATATTTAAGAACAAAGATTGGGAAAAAAATGGGAAAAAAATCCTAAAGCAAGAACAGAAAGAATCTTAGCTAGCTGTAAGAAAAACAAAAAAAATGGTATGTAAAAATGATATAATAGCGTAATAAAAATTTTACAATCGTGTGCACACATAACTTGCTACTATAAACTATAATCAATCATATGTTAGCAGCTAGCTTATTTAAAGTAATTCAGGATCCTGACTATACAACCATAAGACTCTAAATGCAAGTATATAAAAATTAACAACTAATAAAGTACCTAATAAAGTAGAAACATTGAGCTCTCTGCTATTAGCAAAATTAATATACTCTTTAGCCAAAGACGCTAGTCAAATATTAAACCTATACTATCTGCTATAAGGTAACTCCAGCAAGGTCTAAGTGTTGTGAATAGATAGACCCACCGCAATATTTAATCATACTGACTCCATTCCTGGCACTATTGTCAGGATCCTTAATTATTTTAATATATGCATTATATGTCTACTAACATATCTTAAGAACCTCCATTGCTCCTGGATTCATCTTTCATATAAGCTGTCAATCATTTTCTGAATTTAAATCTGTATTTATTGAAGTGATTAAATGCTATACAATGTGGTGGCACTTGAATCATTCTTAAGTCATGCCGTTGAATATCCATCCAGTAGTAGTAGTGAAAAGTCTGAAGCTACATACATACAGAAATTAATTGTAGTATGATTGATATTATTATTATTATTATTATCATCTTTTATTTATAAGCCACCAAGGCTTCTGCAGCACCGTACATAGGGGTTAGAGCAGGGCCGGACTGGCCATCTGGCACTTCTGGCATATGCCAGAAGGGCCGATGGTCAGAAGGGCCGGTCTGATCTGTCAGTGGGGGGGAGGAGATAAAAGGTGCCAGACAGACAGACAGAAAACGGGAGAGAGGAGAAAGATTGCCGCACAGGAAATGGGGGGGGGGGGGGGAAATAATATTGCCCACTACTGAGTAGCATAATATTAACTGGGGGCACTATTGGGGCATAATCTCAACTGGGGGCACTATTGGGGCATAATCTCAACTGGGGGCACTATTGGGGCATAATATCAACTGGGGGCACTATTGGGGCATAATATCAACTGGAGGCACTTTTGTGGCATAATATCAACCGGGGGCACTTTTGTGGGATAATATCAACTGGGGCACTTTTGTGGCATAATATCAACTGGGGGCACTATTGGGACATAATATCAACTGGGGGCACTATTGGGGCATAATATCAACTGGGGGCACTTTTGTGGCATAATATCAACTGGGGGCACTATTGGGGCATAATATCAACTGGGGGCACTATTGGTACATAATATCAGCTGCGGGCACTATTGGTACATAATATCAACTGGGGGCACTTTTGGGGCATAATATCAACTGGGGGCACTATTGGTACATAATATCAACTGGGGGCACTACTGTGTGGTAAAATATGATTTTGGGGCACTACTTTGGTAAATTATGATTTTGGGGCACTACTATGTGGTAAAATATGATTTTGGGGCACTACTGTGTGGTAAAATATGATTTTGGGGCACTAATGTGCGGTAAAATATGATTTTGGGACATTACTGTGCGGTAAAATATGATATTGGGGCACTACTGTGTGGCATAATATCAATTGGGGGCATATACTCAGGCATGAGGGAAGGAGGAGAATGTTAATATAATGTGGGAGGTAGGCTATTAATTTAATGGTGGAGTTTAGGTGTGGGGCTAAATATTTAATTTGTGCTATTTTATTTGTGGGGTGATGTGGGTTAATTTTATATTAGGGGCTAGCAATTTAAGATAGGGTGATTGGACCATTCAATTAATAGTCCCCAAACCACCCCAGCATTAAATTAAAGTGGGGCTGTTTGGGAAAAAAATATGAATTTAATGGCAGTGATGGTTGCGGGAAATAGCCTTTATGTTTAATAAATAAACCTATTTCCCTCCCTCCAAACAATCCCAGCCATAAATGAAATAGCATTTACGTATAATAAATATACCTATTTCATTTATGGCTGGGATTGTTTGGAGGGAGGGAAATAGGTTTATTTATCAGCAGCATCTATTTATATTAAATGTAAATACTAGTATTTTAATGTTGGGACTGGATGGAGACCTAATTATAAAACATGGGTTGTATTGATTAAACACCAGGGCTGGTTGGAGTTTTCTAAATTACAAGTACCCATTTTTTTTCCAAATAGGGCCTCCAACATTCCAGTATCCAGACAAGCAGCAACTGAAGTAAAGACACCAGGAGCCATAGGTGGTGAAAGTAACAAGACAGGTAGGAGAGAGCAGGAGAGTCTGCCAACTGTCCTGAATCTGGTGAGGAAGTCCTGAATTTTGGTGACTGTCTCGTTTAGTGAGATTTGATCCAACTACAAGGACAGTTGGGAGGTATGTTCCGCTTCACACTGTACTGCTTGTGAAGGCAAAGCTTTGTGCCACTAACAGTATTGCACACAGTATTGCCTGTGTATTTGTCTAACATTTGTCTAAAACGATAGCCATTTACATAATAGGGGCTCCCTGTCTTAAACACCCCAGCCCCCCCAAGTGTTAATCCAGCTCTGATTAGCAGGAGGGAGCGGATAGCTGCTCCAAGTCTATGGATAGGACACAGCCTGCAGAGCAAGCCAAGGAGCTCTAGGTCTCACAAGATTTGGTAATCTTGTGAGACTAAGAGCTTCCCTGCTCACTCTACAGGAAGTTCCCACCCTGATGGATGTCAGCAGCACCAGAAGCATAGATAAGTACAGTGGGCTGGGGTTGTCATAATGTGCCTCGGGGGATGGCGTGATAAATGTAATTTTTTTATTTTAATGTATGTATCATTGCCCCATGTGGCCACACCCACAACACAATGTGGTCTCGACTTTTTCGGTGCTGCCGCGCAGGCCCACTTTGGTTTCTTTCCTGCTGGAACTAAGGTGGGCCTGTGGACTATAAATGCCAGGGCTGATTTTTAGTCCCAGTCCGGCCCTGGGTTAGAGCTTACAGCAAATTTATAAAATAACATAAGTACATACAGATAAGATCACAATTTGTACAGATAAACAGAATAATGAACTGTTGGATGCAATTAGCAGAACAAATTGCATGGAAAATAAAAACAATTCAGCAAAAGACAAAACAGGGACATCGAGGACGGAGAATGGTCAGATATGAGATATAAGGTAGAGGACTTTGTCTGTGAGAGGTTATATTCTTAAGGGAGAGGTCAAAGCAACAAAAGGAGTATTTGAGACAATATGCATCATTAGACCAGAATGTACAGAGGCCTAAATGGAGCTATCACAGTTCAGGGGTTAAGGTGTACAGAATCCTAGAGAGCCCAGATGATGCAAAGGCTTATTTGGGCAATTCCCAGGATGGCACAAAGGACTAGAAGGTGCAGAGGCCATGATATTGTGTGGACGTAGGCAATGTAGAAGCCCAGATGGGAACAAGTGAGGTATGACAATGGCAATGTAATAAATGTGGTAAAACAATAGCAGAGATAAGTAGATTTTATAGTTGTTATTCTAAAACAACTATATTATTCCTCTATTGGATCTATCTATCTATCTATCTATCTATCTATCTATCTATCTATCTATCTATCTATCTATCATCTATTTATTTTATTTCTTTAAATACAGTCAATAATACTTTATTGTACCTACAAGTTCATTGTGATTGTACCAGGTGTAAATAGGCTGTCTATCTATTCTGAGGATGGCTGGATTTAAAAAAAAAAAGGAAATAAAGTTACTGCCAAAATTGGTAGCTCAATGCTTTCTGAACCATTCATACTCTTTTTGTATACAGGTAACTTTAGGTTATTCATTTACATGTGATATATGGTGCAGAGTTGCTACTTGTTTCCAATATAGATACAACTTAAAGCTTACCACATCCAGGTAGTGATAATATTTTCTGATAATATAAATCCACTTCCACTTCCATGTCAATCTACGATAGATATACATATAATAACATTGCATTTTCTTTACTCTCTGCAGGTTGGTATCACATGAATGTTATCCATATGTAATGGAGGATTATAATAGTATTAATGCATACACCTGCAACATTTCAAGCATTACTGACAAACATGGAAAAAGTCATGCAACAAAGCCATGTCCAAACAGTATAGAAGATTCTAACTACCTCTATCAATGTAGCCCCCCTTACAGAATACCTTCAAATGTGAGTATAATACCCCCCCAGATCAACTACATCATGTCACTCATTGAGCAAAGTTTTTTATTATAGTTATATAACACATTTACAGAAAACACACCTCATTGTATAAGACTTTTTATGTGAAGCAATATGTACTATGAAGATATCTTATTATTGTACATGACAACATTAATTTAAATATTTATAAAGTATTTGTGCAGTTATAAAAGTCTTGTGTTTTAAATACATAATGCACAGTGTAATCAATCAAGTTACAGTATACATTATGTGCATGAAAAGAGTGTAAGGTGAAGCCAGAGATTTTCCATACAACTTTAGTTGCACTGTATGTGCTTGTTTCCCCAGCAGCATTTCATCTGCATGGATCAAAACTATCTGGGGGCAAGCACAGTTTATTCTTTGTTACTGGAACTTTTTGACTGATAAAGTGAACTTATAGTAAAGTCCAAGCTCTTATAGAGTTTTGCAATGTGAACTTCTAGAATAGCCTATGATTAAATAAAATGTCGACCCATACACTTCAAATTTTAGAAATGACATCCTGGAGAAGTTTGAATTAACACACTACTCAATTTTGTGTGCCAATAAAGCTTACTGGATAAGTTATGGTAACAATACAATCAGATTCATCTACAACACATTGCACTGAGCATTGACTTCGGTCAAACTTCTCCAGGACTGCCACCCTCAGGAGCAGGCTGCGTTGGGGAGCAGGGGGGCATCTACCCCCTGGGCTGGTCCCATAGTGGGCTACCTTGGGCTGGGCCACTGGGCCACCTGCATTTTTTTTTCCTTTTAAATGTTCCTAATAGGCTGCCGAGTCAAGTCTTGTCCCCCCGGGCTAAAATTTGACAGCCTTCCCCCGGCCACCCTGACCATTACTGGCACCAGCAGAACTGGAACTGCCATTCTGTTATTTGGGCAAGGACGGAGATATCTGTGCAATAAATATTTTGCAAGGACTGTTCCTGTGTTCTCTGTAGTGTAGTGAAGTGTAGCTCATAGTTCCAATGAACAGTCTATGAGAAGCACTGCTGCTTCCTATGGGGAGCACCAGTTCACTGTCACAGTGAAGTCACAATAGTTTATAGGGAAGGCAGAGTGCTGAAATAAATAAAGCTCCAATAGGTCAAGTGTCAAGATTAGTTGTCCTCTTACTATGCGTTTCAGAGATGGCTTTCTTGAATAGGCAATTGGAGAATACTCTATACTGGCCCAGTAATACAGCAGGCCTATTTGTTTGGGAAAATGTTGAACTAAAAATATTGTTTCCCATGTTAGACGGAATCTACAGAGGTAGTAGTTGCAACCAATAGAGAAGAGGAGAAGAAATCTGATAAATATAAAAACATAATTAGTTAAAATTGTAAATTCAAATGAATAAAAAGTTGGATTTTAAGGGCACAAGATAACAGGAGGTTGTGCCTCCAATTGTAAATCAGTTTCCCCATAGCTCCTTTAAACCTGCTTATACCTTTAATTCAACATTTGCCGGGTCCATATATAGAAACATTTTATAAAGATACTGTACACAATTTAAATAAACTTAAAATCTCGTGCTCAACTGTACAATATGTCTTTAATGTCTAACTAAGTGTTACAGCAACACTGTCAGCATTCCAACATTGTGATCAAGGCAGATAATAAAATGGGGGGAAATGTTAATTTATATAGTGATTTACAACAAGAAATGCCTTAATATATTGTCAGATGAAGGAGCTTATAAAATCTTGGAAAAGAATCTCACAAACGTTTATAATGGGCAATTAAGAAAACATTTAGAAAAAGAACTCCAAGAGGACTTCATTACCTAAAATTTACAAAAGTTTAACAGATTCCCCAGGGAGACCCAATATCACAGGTATAGATAAAATTCCTCACGGACCACCTTTCCAAATATCTCAATTACTTTTCACAGTCCATAGTATAGTCATTGCCATCTTTCACTAACAATTCTACATATTAGAAAGAGTTTAATCGTATACCATCAGTGTCACATAATTATTTTGTGACTTATGATGTACAATCTTATATATATTCGGTCATTGACCATGTGCAAAGCATTTGTGATGGTCTAACTTTATGAATGCAATAAATTAAATACAATTATTTCTGAAAAAAACAGGGAAAATCTTCTACATAAAGAGTCATCTTTTGTAGACTGCCAATTCTCTTACATAGTCTACCACTATTTTTTTCATATAACATTTCTTTGCTGGATTTAGGAAAGGCATTACCAAACAAAATCAATGAATGAATTTTGTACAATATCGTACTGAATCTAAATCCAAATCATCAAACAATTCTCACATTAATAATGCAATACAGCAGAACACATGAGACAACAATGTTAAATCTTTGTTCTTAGCTATGGAGAAGGATAACTCCATAAATCCAATAAAACAAACCATAATGGAATAATAGATGAGGGGGGGGGAGTCAGAGGAAAGGGAGGGAAGGGAAAATTGAGGATTTAATCTCTAGTTAAATTGACTAAGAGAAATAACATAATACAGTTAGATAGGACGAAGATAATAATTTAAACCTTTGTCATAGTAATTAAGTACAAATTAAGGTAAAATTCACAATATCTTTAAATTCCAACCATCTGCCTCAAGTTGCACAGAAATCTTCAGATATTCGAGCAGATGAAAATATGGTCATCCATGGTCATATAAAATTCCAACCATATCAATCTTTTAAATTTGGAGAAGAGATTTTCCGATGCACAGGTATTACTGCTTTAGCTGTACCACTTACAAAAAATGTTTTTATACTGAGCTATCAGTGTGTTCATTAAGTTGATGAGCCAGCAGCTGGATCTCCTCTGGAATGTCACATCATGTCAAGTGATAATCACTCTCTCCCATAATGAAAGAATTTCTGGATACTCTCAACAAATGTGGAGAAGCATCTCCACTGCCTCATTGAATCTCCAGCCAGTGTTTGAAACCTCTTGATACATCTTTGAAACAAGATTAGGGCACCATTACCATCTAGTTAATTGGGTATCAATTTAAAGCTATATTTATGGAGCATGCCACCCTGAAGATGAAAGGCCAATTATGATCCCACTCCGTCATACATGTTGGTAGTGAATGGAAGAAATTCTCTTTAAGTAATTTGTATAGGCTCAATAGTATATGAGAGCAACCTGAGAGTGCCAAACACATCATTTAAAAATGTGACAGTTCTCTACTTGTCTCCCTACTAGTTTCTTCCTCGTTCGGAAAGTGTTATAACTAAAGTAGGACTAATTGATGGGTGTTGGATCAAAATTATGTTAGTCAGTTATAGCAACACAGCTGCAGGGGTTTGGGATGAGCATTCATCTGTTGTCATAGACTGCTTTCCTCACTATTATGTACTCCAGGATCCTGCCAAGCATATTGGCATCATAATAGGTAGAAAAGCATAGAAGTTTGAGATCTCCTAGATGCCTGTGCCTATATATGGTGTTGTTAAAGCATATTCTCTGCCAGTCGCACACTGGAAGAGAATATGTGAGTAAGACATTCAATTTTACAACATTGGTCCTCTGTATCCAGTAGAATTTTTTATTTTCACCACTTTCTCATATTGTGGATTTTGCTTGAGGCTTGAAGTTGTAATTAAAGAACTGGGATACATCTTTATTGATGGCCACCCATAAGTATTTAATGTGTCAGATGCCAAGAGAAGGCAAATGTATGTTTTAAACCTTCTATGTTGTTGGGAGGAATGGTGATGTTGAGAATTACACACTGTTATTAATTTATTTTGAAATTAGAAAGATTCCGAAGCTTTTGGAATTCATCTGCAAAAAGTGCCAGTTTGTAGTTAACCTCACCTAATTAAATGCCTGAAATATTGAGGTTTACCTTAATGATCATAGACTACCACTATTACTAATACTACTACTACTGAAATTTATTACTACTCCAATGTCTGTCCAAAACACAATCTGCAGACTGGACTATTAGGAGAGTTTGTGAGCACATTTATTAATACCAAAGGCATATTAGAATTAAAAGTACTACTCATGCTATTTACCATAATCGGTAAATTTCATGATGCTAACTCAACCAATCTACATTTTTATGCTATTCAAATTATTCATTTCAAAAATTGGGGGGGGGGGGGGGGGGGGCTGTGATTGGCTTTCCACTCTGAGGAAATGTGAGCCCTTTATTTCTAATGGTTTCAATTACTTAATTTTAATGGTTTTTAAAAGGATGATAAATTTATTTAACATTTGTGTACCTGTTGTCTTTCATCATGACATCATTATGGTAAATTGTACACCTGTATGTACTCTACTCTTTACTGTATGTGTTCTCCAAGTGTCTGTCGAAGAATGCTGTGGCGAAACGAGTGTGACACTGTAACCATTCTGTTTCTCGTTTCTCAAATAATGTGGATCATAGCAAGTACTTTTTATAGCCCTTGCTTTTGTTCCCCAGTTCACCAGACTACAAGTGCATTGTCTAATTTCATGTGGCTAAGGGGACAATGTAGCTCAGTGTAAATATGTATATTGGGTGGCACAGTGGCTATGTGGTTAGCACTTCTGCCTCACAGCGCTAGGGTCATGAGTTCAATTCCCGACCATGGCCTTATCTGTGTTTAGTTAGTATGTTCTCCCCCTGTTTGCGTGGTTTTCCACCAGGAGTTCAAGTTTCATCCCACACTCCAAAAACATACCAGTAGGTTAATTGGCTGCTAACAAAATTGACCATAGTCTCTCTCTCTCTCTCTCTGTCTGTCTGTGTATACTAGGGAATTTAGACTGTAAGCTTCAGTGGGGTAGAGACTGATGTGAAGGAGTTCTCTGTACAGCGCTGCAGCATCAGTGGCGCTATATAAATAAATGGCGATGATGATGATGATGATATTGTGTATTGTTATATTGATGACATGGCAGTGAGGTTGTTATTCATTGTCTTTAAAGTGAAGCCAGGTGGGTTATAGTTAGGGATCAGGTTGCAAGATGCTGGAGTGGGAAAACTTATTAGTGTCCATTGTTCTCATCAGACTAGTTCAGACAGGTCATCTAGCAGGGGAGGTTCTGTGGAAGGACAGCTCATCTTCACTCCCCTCTTAAAACCCCCCTAGTCAAGAGACCCAGGGGTTTGCCCAGTGAGGGGAAAATACTGTGGAAATTATACCCTAGATATAAGGAGCCACTCCAGGGGGGAGGGGGTGTTCATTCTGGGATTTCATTCATGAAAGGTGCAAGATCTGGTTTTGAGTTGTCGTTCTCTACTAGAGTCTACATATGCAGCTTAGAGAGATCCATGGGTCAGTCTGGACAGCCAGGAGACTATAACCCCTTAAACTAGTGGGGTAAGGGACAGATAATGTGGTAAACCTGCCTGGCATTTATTTACTCTGTGTACATAATATTCTACCGTTGTTTGTATGACAATAAATGTACTGTTGTATTTTTCTAACTGCATTTGCTTGAGTGACTATACGAATCCTAGAAGACACTGGGTAGACTTCCCTGGCATAGGAAGGCACCCGTGGGTATCCAGCCAGCATGAAGTGGGTAGCATTGGTCAAGAAAACCCGGTATCTTCACAAATGCCATCTCTGAAACACATAGCTGGAGGACACTGAGAGACTTAACCCACTATATGCCTATGCTACATCTGACTAGTTTGAAAGTCCTACTTTATTGCATTGTTTCAATAAATCTTGGCACACTAGATATATTAGAACTGTCTTCACTCCATTGCTCTGCCTACCACTGTATTGGATACTTTATTGGATGGCAAAATAAATTGTTTCTGCTTTAACATTATTCTGCAATTTGAGAATATGAGTCTTCCATATAAATTCATTCATACCTCATGTGTGAATCTATCCAAACTCTAAAGTGAGAATATTCTCACAGTGATAAGTCAAAAACTGTCTCTCAGGATTTATACTTTAAAGCACAATCTTTAGATTAAACTCAGTTATACCCTCACACCAAGGAATAACTAAGGACCCATATGTTAAAAAATTGTAAATAACAGGAAAAACAGCATCTAACCTCATCATTAAATTCTATCATTCTTTTCCTTTAGGAAAGAGAGATTATGAAGGAAATTGTAGAAAATGGACCAGTACAAGGTAAATAATATTTAAATCCTTTGAAAAAATATTGATGCTAAACGAATAATGGTTTATATAATGTATGATGGTTTGTTGTTTCGATAAACTATTGTACAATTGTACAGTCGTAAAAACTTTAAACTAAATAAGACAATCACATGAACATCAAATGTATGGGTGAGTTTATATGAATTATCATATTTTTCTGCTACCATATAAGTTTGTGAATGTGGACCAAAAAAGGGAAATCAAAACAAAAATGTCCATTAGAATTGTTTTTCAACCAAAACTGCCTTTTAAAATGTTAACTTTTAACAACAATTCTACTGAAAAATATAAGACATTTAATAAATACACATTTGACTAATTTTCATTTGTTTAAATTTATTTTTACTAATCTTTTCATTTTAGCCATTTGTAAATTAATTTGTATATTGTTTCATTGAAAATCTTAGAAATGGCCCAAAATAGCCGACTGTTACACATGGCAAACTAAGGAGCTTTCATTTATCTGTAATCTAAAGTACACATTGCAAATGTTATACATTATACATATTAATTATTGCATGTCAGTTTCAGTTTCTATAGCTTAAGTGTAATAAACAATAGAATAGCTTGCCTTCTCCCGTAAGCTATTGTAACAGACCATTAAATTCGGAATGTTACATCATTTGTAATTGGGGTCACCATTGTGTTTTTCTTGTACTAATAGAGATTGAATTAGACGACTAACAAGTGTACTCAACTTTATGTCTATTGATTTAACTATCTAATTAAATGCAATTTTGTTATTATACATTGAACAGAATAATCATTAATCAAACTAAATAAAAGAACATATGTACAGCAAAAACTGCCAGCTCAAAAGGGAAAAAATAAAAACAAATAATAATCATTTGACCTGGTACCAACAATTCTGACTTTTTATGCAATATTTATCTGTCTTGAAGAGGAACCTGTTATACATTATCAAGAATATTTTACACTGACAATATGCATTAAGATCTTAGAACTATATTATGTTAGCAGAAACATTCCTTTCTAAATTAAATAGCAATCTATATGCTAGCAGTGTTTCAATAATTAAACTCCAGAAGAACACTAATATAGAGTTCATTATTGAACATTCAATGTATATTTTTAACTATTGTTTAATGTAGAGAAATATTTAGCAAAACATCTTAGACTAGATTAGATTAGGTAATTAACTCCATGGTGATAATTATCTAGTTAGATTTTAAGATTGAAATCTCACCTCCATTTCCTTGGTTTGCTCCCTATCATTCACAAACTGCAGTTAGTCATTAGCACAAAAAATCTAGTGTTTGATAACATGCCTGGCCAATGGCTAGATGGGCAGGTGCGGGCTGACATTACATAGCATTACATAATTCCGGGACTTGAGAGTTAATGGGGCTGACCGCAAAATTGACAGGCTTCCTGGTGGCTGGCTCCTCCCCAGAAACCAGTCACCTTCCTACATGTACGCGCGGATCGGGGCTGTTCCATCCCCTCCCTCCCCACTTCTTTATCCTCACCTCCTTCTTCCCTCTGTTCCTGCTCCTGACTACCTGTCTGAGCTGATAGCTGCAGTTCCCTCCTCGCCGGCGCTCCCAGTTAGAAAATAGAAAAAAGGATGCCATAATCAGGTATGTTAAAATATTTTCTTGTGTGCAATGTATTTTTGTTTACTTTTTAAACAACCTTTCTTGAACTGGGGACACTCCTGTATGGCATGATATAATTTGGGGGTACTACTGTGTGGCATAATATCATTTGGAGGCACTACTGTATAGCCAAATATTATTTGAGGGACACTAATATGATTTGGGGGCACTATTGTGGCATCATATGATTTGGGGGCACTACTGTATGGCTTAATATGATTTTGGGGCACTACTGTATGGCATAAAACCATTTGGGGGTACTACTGTATGGCATAATATGATTTTGGGGTACTATAGTGGTTTAACATCAATTGGGTGCACGCACTCAGGCGTGAGGGATGTGTGAGGGATGGGGGGTCGTAATATAATGTGGGAGGTAGGCTAGTCATTTAATGATGGAGTGTAGGTGGGGCTAATTATTTTATGGGTGCTATTTTATTTGTGGGGTGATGGTGGAACAATTTAATTTATTGGTGGGGCTGTTTGGAGGGAGGTTTTTTATTAAATAGGAATAATATTAATTTAATGTCCGGGATGGTTGGAGGGAAATAGATCTATTTATCAAATATGAATACTATTATTTTAATTCTGAGGCTGGAGGGAGGCCTAATTACTAAATGTGGGTGCTATATTGATTTGGTGCCAGAGGTGGTTGGAGTTTTCTGAATTTCATGTACCCTTTTTATTTTCCAAATAGAGCCTCCAACATTCCAGGATCCAAACAAGCAGCAACTAAAGAATCCAGGAGCCGCAAATGGTGAAAGTGACAAGAACAGGTAGGAGAGAGCAGGACAGTCTGTCAACTGTTCTGAATTTGGTTGGGCAGTCCCAAAATTGGGTGACTGTCTCACTTGTGAAGGCATAGCTGTGTTCATCTAACAGTAGTGTACACAGTATTGCCTGTGTATTTGTCTAAATTTTGTCTAAAATGATAACCATGTTACATAATAGGGGCCCTGCTGTCTTAAATACCCTGGGCCCCCCGAGCCTTAATCCAGCTCTAGTTAGGGAAAGGGAGTTAATAGCTGCTCCTGGTCCCCGGACAGGACACTGCCTGCAGGGCAAGCTGAGGAGCTCTAAGTATCACAAGATTCTGTAATCTTGTGAGATAAAGAACTTCGCTGCTCACTCTACAGGAAGTTCCAACCCTAATGGATGTCAACAGCAACAGAAGCATAGATAAGTACAGTGGGCTAGGTGTGTCATAATGTGGCTGGCAGGGCGTGATAAATTTAATGTTTTATTACAATGTATATATCAATGCCCTATGTTGACCACACCCCCAGCACGATGTGGTCATGCCTTTTTCGGCTTCATGTCAGCACACATTCGCACATTTGCTAGTCTATTTGCTACTCATCTAAGGAGGTGGGCCCCAAAAGTTCACTGTACCTGGGCGCCAAATTTGTTTTACCAGTCCTGTACAAACCATTGTCTGATATTAGTGCACCTATGCCTCAAATAGAGTGTCAAGCTGCGTGCAATACATTTGTATCTCATGGGACACCATATAACAATGATCTTTGCAAAAAGTACTGTAATTATTATTATTAATATTATTATTACCTGGAACAGAGGTGGCCTGTGTGCTTTAAATGCCAGGGCTGATTTTAAGTCCCAGTCCAGCCCTGACCTGGTGTATATCATTAATAGCTCATACATATTAAAAAATTATCACCAATTGGTAGACTATAGGAAACGGATATTTCTTCAACTGTTAGTTTTTTGTTATCTTTTTATTTTCATACTGCATCAAGTACATAACAAGCTGGTGAAACAAAACACAGATGTTGCAACAATGGCATAATGAGTAGCATATAAAACTAAATGAACTGAAAATTCCATCATAGTATGTAAATAATATAATACATTAATGAAGTACTGCAATAAATAAAGGGAGGAAGAAGAGGTGAAATGAAGGTGAGGTATCAATCTCAAAAAACAAACTAGATAATTATCACCATGTTAACATCCATTGTTGGTCATCTTTATCTACTGGAGTCAATTAATCTAATCTAGTGGAGCACTCATTCTAATCATAAAATGAGATGCAGTGACCTTTTCTATTATTCAAATTCCGGTGACCTGTTCAATTGCGTCTAATGTAACATTCCAAAACTGTTGAATGATAAGGCAATTCCACCAGATGTGGAGATACGTGCCAATTGCTCCACATCGTCACCAGCAACTATGGTAGTATATTTTATAATAATTCACTTTTGTACTCACATTTATGGAGGCTTTAGTTAATGTTTTCCTGATAACAGACTATCCCTCATTGTCCATGGAGATCAAGTCTAATTTCCAAGCTTCCTTGTGAGATTCCAGTTTGGATATATCAGGGTGTATTGTACTCTTGGGCACAAAGGGAAGGGATATGGAGCTAGTTGAAAGTGAGTTGAAGTTAATTGTGGGGCAGGCATATGGCAAGCCAGGTCTATGTATCCTGGGTATCCATGGTAGGTAGCTCACAGCTGTCTACCTGTTGTTTAAGTCCTGGGTTGGAATGTCAAGAAACAATGTGGTGAAGTTGTGCGGCAAAATAATAAATCAGATGCAAAGGGAGACCGAGACATCCGTCTTTAGATTTTAATAATGTAGCTCTGGCAATTGTGTTTTTTTGTCTCCACATATAATTTTGTTGCAAAAAGTTTGAAGTGCTATCAATGTGTGACTGTGAACCCTCAGCCTTTAGTTTCTAATGATTTCTTTGGGAGAGAGAAATTACTACATGCTGAGGCATTGTTGTCTACTTGATGGAGCCCATTTAAATCATTTTCAAATATTCAGCACAAATATATTTTTCTTCTTCTTAAGAAAGAAAATTCTCTACATATTTAAAAGAGCTATTTTTCTTTTCTTTCTTACAGCACTTTAATTGTGCCCTTGTGAATATATATTGTAACTAATACTAGTTAGAGGATTGTTATGCATTCTATTTCTTTACACTTACAAGAGATTATACAAAAATAGATGAACTCAATATCATTTAGTATGACACTTGCAACAAATAAATAGTATATGATATTACAATAATATAATAGTAGATTTGATTATTTAGAATACAGAACTTAATGGTATCCTGAAAATGAAAGAAGATGCAGTTGTCAGTTTTTAAAATGAGTACTGCTCTAGTCTGATGTGAATTACGAATACCTTATCACATAGTACTTATTGGCTCCACTGATTCTTAGTTCCATTGAAATCTCACATGACCTTCACAGCTCAGAACATGATCATTTATACAAGAACAGTGATTGCTCTCTGTCTCCTCCCCCTTACTGTGTTTTATCTCTCCCAGAGTGGTTACCTTTTCAAAGTCCCTCCATGAGCACCTGGCATCAATAAATTTCCAGACCTGGCCACTTCTTGGAATGAACAGTCCAATACAAATTAATTTGTGCAGTTGATGATGCAGTTGCTTTCTTTCAGGTTGTTGATGGATTGACTTATGATGAGCAGAATTGGATTAGTAAAGATTTGTGGGTTATTCAGACAAGTCCTCTTTTGATTACATAGGGTATTTAAATACTTCTCTTCACTCTCTTGGCTGTGCTTCAGCCTTTCTTTGCTCAATACATGGAAGACCTACTACTGGAGTGTCATGGGATACTTTTTCTAAAAGGCCACACACAGATATTTGGTTGCCATATTAGTATTTTGTTTGTTTTTTTGCACGTTTCCTTTTTAGAGTATGTTTGTCACTAACTGCAGCCACGAGAAGTCAACCCTGTGCCCCAAAAGAGAGAGGGTAAAAATGAAAACAGCAAGCTTTTTTGAGCAGTCTGTGATATAAATCACCCTGAGTGGTAGAAGATAAAAATAAGTTCAACATGTTTTGAAAAATTGAAAAAAAACACATCTCCAAACAATGGATAGTCATTTCAAATAAACCATGCAACAAACCATTTCAACTATTAAGGAACTCTATCCCATTCCTTGCGCACAAGCATCCCATCGGTAGCAACAACTACTGACCTGACTGCTCTAGTCAGTGAAAGTCCCTTAAATACTCTGGATTTGTTTACACTAAATAATAATTAGAAAGTAGAATCTGTGTAGACTGAGGGTGAAATTGAGGAAGATGAATAAGATATATTTCTATTTTTCGTTACTCCATCAGTGCTCCTATAGAAATGAAATATGAAGTACCAGCAGAACAACCTAATAAACTCTCAGGATTTGCTGATTTATTTATTTTTCTTTTGCAATTAAAGCAAGTGAGTTAGAATTAAGGATAGTTGTGAGACAGTGTGAGCTACCTAAAACATTATCAACTGTACTTTCTTTTAATAAGGAGTACTACAGATACTGGAACAGTTCACTGAAAGTGGATTCCCTAGTCGCCAACACTATCAAGAGGACATAAGTACCACTAAAATATAGCTCAGACCATTTTGAGCTCTGGAGAAATATTCAAACCAGCAGCATCAGCACGTGGAACCTTAAGGATATCATTAACACAACATGCATTTCTAATAAGGAAACAGTAGAGCAACCATGGAATTTCTATTTTATATCATCATCATGGACAGGATATCATCGCCATCATGAACACAGATATAAGTGCACCAAATTTGGGTGCACATATGTCCATTAACTTCAAACTTAAAGAACAAAAAACATGTTTTGTATGCTTTAAAATGTTTTTAAGCTTAGCTGTAGAAACAGACTTATATGGTTACATTGTACTACAAAGCAGACAAATGTACTGCGATTGTTTATGTAAATCACCAAGGCAGTATAAGAAGTTATAATCTACAAGAACTATAACTGCAGATAGGTTTTTAAGCAAAAAATAATTTAATCGAACATTAAGGCACATGCGAGCATTTGAGTTGAAGTACACCGAGTGGCAATGATTGGGAACTCCTTTCCAAAGTTTTTCAAAAGTTATGCAAACATTGGGGTCATCCCCATATATGTCTGTTGGAATTAATTCAGATTACGAAAAAGAATGTATTTATGTACTATATCTTTACACATAGCAAGTGAAGGGGCAAATGTAATAAATGATCTGGTTCAGAGGTGGTCCTTCAAGCTCTAACTTATTCTTAGCCAAATTAATAAAACAAAAATAAATAGCGAAGGCATCTGTAATTTTATTTGAAACAGTTTGGTGGCAAATATTTTAGTATCCAGACCATCACTTGCTTTCAATTAAACCAGCTTTCAGTCTTCCAATAAGAACTTTTGTACTCAAATAAGGTTCAATGTACCATATGAGCTCAGAGTTCCTCAAGATGACTACCTGGATACAGAGAGAGTTGTGCTATTCAGAAAATATCTCTTGAGCTAAGCAGTGAGTATTCTTGTTCACAGTCAGAAACTTAAATAAAATCTATTAGAAGGTCTGAAAAGTCTCCAGGACTTGGGGCAAACATAAACATTTAATACCTATTAATGTTGCCATAAAGAAGAACAAATCTGAACTTTAGGAAGTATAGTGAGCATTTTATAGGCAGATGAACTCCCCCCCCCCCCCCCGCCCACCCCATTTAAATCTTGTTTGGCAAACAAGCACCCATTTCAACCACTAAGTGAAATTTCCTAAAAATGACTCACTCCCAGGACTGCAAGTCAAGATGCAATAGAAAAATTCTGCAAGGTGGCCTTACCTCTTTTTACGTTACCTGGATATTTCGGGCTTATTACTTATTGATAGTTGCGGCTGAGCTGGTTCAGCGTCAGATTCAAGCTTTGCATATCTGAAAGGTTTGTGATTTTCAGTCATAACACTTGCACCAACTACAAGTCTGGTGTAAGTGCTGATTACCAGTGATGACGGCTGCGTATGCATGCTATAACATCTGTTTGCAATCAGGAGCAACTGTAAAATTGTATGTTATGTTCAGTAGACATTAAGAACATCCTAATAAATGTATTTCATGGGGGAAAAAATAAATATGGAAGAATTATTTTAACTGTTTTATTAGTAATGCCTGTATTAACAGGTGACATTAATTGAATTTTTATTTCTGTGAATTCTTTTGCGATTTTATATTCCACATAGGTATTGGACTATTGTATGTATCCTGCAGTGTCTTGTGTGGTAGAGCTGAGACCTACTCCTAAATTCATCAGTGCATGTATCTTCAGATTAAATATCTGAAAGGGTCAAAAAAACCACTCAAATTTAATGGACACCAACAGAGTTGGTCAGAAGACCCTGCACTCAGGGCATTTAGTATACAGACTTTCTCTCAGGACAACACTTAAAACTGTGCCTTACCTTACTACTCCAGTGGAGAAATTGTGATGTACAAAAACTTAAACCAGTGCAAACAGTCAGCAAGGGCTCACGAAGCAAAATAGAACAGAGAGAGCTTCTATCCAACAAAAGAACTTAGATTCAGGCAAAAAAAACAGTATAATTACATGTATAGATGCCATATACATCTTGAGTTCAACATGAGTGGAATTGCCACACGGATATCACTGTCTTACATTTTCTAATAATTTTAGTAAATTTAGCATTATACTTATATACTCACATAGATGATAACTAACACAAAATCAGGATATATTAAAAGTACACAAAATGATGCATGTTGTAAATGTATAGCAGAAAAATAGAATGGAAATATATTTCTACACATGAAGTAAATTAAAATGATAATAAAAAAGTTGAATATGGGCATGCTCAGACCCAAATTACATGCGCTCTGAAACATTGCGCTCAGACATTGTGCCTTTATGAATCAGGTCCTAAGTCTTCCCTCACTTCTTACACTATAATTCCCAACCACTAGCTAATACTAACACTTTCTCACACAGTCATCCTTCCATCCCCTCCTGCAGCTTATTTTTAAAATAATCTTAACTGCAGTGATATTTTCTTAAAATCATACACTAAAACAAAAAAACATGATGTCAATGATAAGTTACTTGGAGTTATCTCTTTTCTTGTAGATGTTCTTTTATACTGTATCTAAATAGAAATAGGAGGTTTTAGGAAAATAAGAATGAGTATATAAAATATCTTTCTCCTTTAATATGTCTTCTCCCACCTTTACTACTTTACACTTATCTAACGGGACTCATTTCACATTTTTGTGTTTTGTTGTCAATAGCATTTTAATTCCATAATCAAAGTTTATATTGATTTGTTTCCAAGACACACAGGGTTTCCTCTAGTAAAATGTTTAAAAATATGTAACTTTTTTTTAGTAGGTATTATATCTCATTGGCACAGGGTCAAACAGGCTATTGTCCTATTTTTCATATTTTTTGAGGAGGAAGGGACAACCTAGAAAAACTTTTAGGAATCAGAGGTCTCTTTTTTTCACAGATTCAAGGCAAAGAGGATCTACTTGTGACTAAAAACAGTAACTATTTAGATCTATGTCAGCATAGCTCATTTAGTAATTTCCAGGATAGGATAGCTGATTCAACCATCCCAGCAAAGATCCAGATCAGCCAACAAAGAGGATGTCCATAAGTCATATCAAATGTCAATTTTATGTATTATACATAAATTGACCCTAGTCTCTCTCTCTCTGTCTGTGTGTATATGTTAGGGAATTTAGCCTGTAAGATCCAATGGGGCAGGGACTGATGTGAACGATTTCTCTGTACAGCGCTGCAGAATTAGTGGCGCTATATAAATAAATGATGATGATGATGATGATGAAATGTGAATGATACTGGAAATTTCCCACACGATGTAGAAGCTGTCCAGCGATTCTTCATTGTACATTGTAAGCAGCAATCATAACTTTTGCACAGGCTGAATCAGAATTGAACAAAATATTTTTGACCCAGTTGATAATCTGCCAGTTCATAAGGTCCAGAAGTGAAAGGTTGTGCGGGAGCGCGATCCCTCTTCTACATTATGACATATATACATATTAATCCTCAGTGGGCACTGCCAGTTATGATGTTTCAGAACATCAATATGTAGCAAGGAACTAATGATAAATGCCATGTCTTATACTTTGTCTGTATTGAATCATGAAAATATTAACCATTATAAGTGGTATACTGTAGCTAACATAAGCATTAAATAATAACAGTGGAAATACCTCACTTTATACATAATTTGGCTGTATAATTGTTAAATATCTAAAAGCCCAAAAAAGAAACACTCAAATTTCATGGACTGTATGATGGCCATCGACAGAGATTGTCAGAAGACCCTGCACTCAGGGCATTTAGTATACAGACTTTCTCTCAGGACAACACTTAAAACTGTGCCTTACCTTACTATTACAGTGGAGAAATTGTGATGTACAAAAACTTAAAATGGTGCAAACAAACAGAAAGGGCTCTCAAACCAAATAGAACAGAGAGAGCTTCTATCCAACAAAAGAACTTAGATTCAGCCAAAAAAAACCAGTATGATTACATGTATAGAAACCACATAACTCTTGGCTTCAACATGAGTGAAATTGCCACACGTATATTACTGTCTTACATTTTCAAATAATTTTAGTAGGTTTAGTGTTATACTTATATACTCACATAGATGATAACTAACACAAAATCAAGATATATTAAAAGTATACAAAATGATGAACAGAAAAATAGAATGTAAATGTATTTCTAATCAAGAAGTAAATTAAAATGATAATAAAAAAGTTATTTGTTAAAGTGCCAAATTCATCTGTGAGGTTTATTTGAAGGCACACTATAAAAACTAGTAAGGCGTTCTTAATGTATATATATATACAAGTTAACCCGTGCATGATACTCATGCATTCTAGTCAAATCAAGCTACTTAAGGTGCTAAAAAGGTTCTTGTCATGTATTTGGGCATAGCCCAGGCCTCCTCAGGGGAAGAGCATTACTTCCAGACGCAAGCGCCCTTTTATAACGTGGTTTTGTCCACATGTCACCACCTCATCATTTTTCTCCATCACCTCATCCTTCATCTTTATCGCCACATCTATCCAGATGTCTATCCAGACACAGGGATCTCTCTCAGCGGTCCTGAGTATCACACTCCTCTCTCCCTGTCACCCCCGGCAACCACCAACCACTGCCCACTGACACCCCTGGCAACCACCAACCACTCCCAACTGTTACTTCTCCTTCAATAAATATATATATATATATTTTTTTTAAATCTTTATAAACACTTTTAACAATTAACAAATTAAATTAACAAATTAAAAACATCTTAGTATACCAAATTTCAGCCCTTTCTGAGTTTTTTTTCCACACACACACTAAGAATTTAGTAGGTCAGTGTATAACTCCACCCAGCAGGTGGCGCTGCAGCTTGGTTTTTTTTTCCCCACACACACACACACACACACACACACACACACACACACACACAGACTAACACATGCCACTAGGCTTTTATATTATATATATATATATAAATAAATATATATATATATATATATATATATATATATATATATATATATATATATATATATATATCTATTCATCCCTTGTTTTCTCAGGTGTCCTTTTAGAACAAGCAATGTGTAGGGAGGAGGTTAGTTGCAGTGCTCTGCTCTAAATTTAGCGTTCAGGGTGGAAGAGGGACATAGAAAGCAATAGAATCCTGTGATTACTGTAACGTAATCCTATAAAGATCGGTCACTTAAAATAGTTTGCTGATTGATTTCTTTTAATTTCAATCTTTTATAGAGTATAGACTTACTAGTAGCTACTGGTCGTTATTAATGCAATTAATATAATAGTACTAGTATATAGACTGAGTTCGATATCATTCTGCACTAAGTAGAATATTTAGTGGAGGAACACAGTGTGCGTTTGCTATGTGACTATTAGCAGCAGATTTCTTTTAAAATATAAAGGTTTTCTAGTAACAGAATGTGGGACAGTAACATCTGAATTATTTCGGAATAAAACTGTGTGTTTGCGTGTGAGGATCAAAACAGCTGCACACCACAAAATAATACTATATAGTCTAAAAAAATATATATTTTATAATGCTTGTCAATTTTGCAAAGGGTCAATCAGTGACATCTATATTTAAAACTGTGTGTTTGTGTGTAAGGGTTTTTTCTGGGCATTTTAGACATTCAGCAACAGCATATAGAACATTGCAGCAGCTGCAAAAAAATGGTGTCTGCCATGCCACCAACTGAAGCAAGCCCATTAGATAAATCAAACAACAACAAAAATTAGCGTAAGGTGAAAGAGATAAAAATGTTGAAATGCTATGCACACTCTAAATTTGGAACGTTAGACAGCATGCATCAGTGAAGAGGCAGTAACAATCAGAGGCAGGGTTGCCATCAGAAACTGTGGGGCCCAGTACTAATTAATCTGGCAGCCCCCCCCTTGGTCCAGTACTAATTAATCTGGCAGGGCCCCCTCTCCCCATACATGTGCCCCGTTCCCCATACATATGCACCCCTCCATCTTCGCCATACATGCACCCCCTATCCCTCATCACAGTACATTCCCACCACTCCCTCATCACAGTAAATATTCCCCTCCCTCCAAAGTAAATGTCCCCCTCTCCCCCCCACAATCACAGTTAAGGTCCCCCTCTCCCTCTCCCCCCTCCATAATTAAGGTCCCCCTCAACCCCCCTTTCACAATTAAGGTCCCCCTCAACCCCCCTTCCACAATTAAGGTCCCCCTCTCCCCTTCACAGTTAAGGTCCCCCCTCTCTCTCCACAGATCAGGTCCCCCCTCTCTCTCCACAGATCAGGTTCCCAGGCTCTCCTTGTCCTCCCCCCTCCCCCCATCCACAATTATGGTCCCCCAGGCTCTCCCTCTCCCCCCTCCCTCCACAGTTATGGTCCCCCGGGCTCTCCCTCTCCCACCTCAAACAAAATAAGAGCTTATTTACTTACCTTCTCCTCAGCGATGCTGCAGCTCTGCCTCCCGGTCACTGATACACTGGGAGTGTGGTGCGCGGTGATGAAGTCACCACGCACCGCGCTCCCAGCCTATCAGAGTCTGGGAAGCAGAGCTGCAGCATCGCGGAGAAGGTAAGTAAAAAAAAAATGTGAGGTACGGTCAGTGACTGCGGGGTCCGGACAGTCCAGGGAGTCTGGACAGACGGAGAGGTCTGTCCGGGCCCCCTAGTCTGTCCGGGCCCCTTACAGCAGTACTGGCCGTACCCCCCTGATGGCGGCCCTGATCAGAGGTCATTAAATGGACAGAGGCATCAGTAGATATTTAGACTAGAAGATACCCAAATGTAAAGTGCTACATAAGTTGCTATATATAGATAAATGATAATTTTGATAGATGAAAGATGCCTGCACCCATACTACAAAACTTTAAAGTCTATGCACACAACACATTTTGAGTGTTACAGGGCATACATCATAGACAGTGAAGCTACAGTAACAGGGAGAGTTCATTGCACGGACAGTGGTAGGAATGAATAGAGTTAGACATTTTTAAATGTAAATTGACAAAGGTGGCCTGCACTGACACCAATAACTTCAAAGACTAGTACTAGGCACTTCTCGATTGGCAGAGCATTTATCAGTAGCCAAGAGCAGAGCTTCTGAATCCAACCAGGAGTTTTGTATCTATTTATGGGGAGGGTTGAAGAATCAGTCCCCCGGCAGAAGCTTCGTCCAACCTTGGGGTACAGACTGCCCAAGACTTGCAGCAGAGGTGGTCTCCAAGACTCATTTATATAAATATGGAATGTATATTAATAATATATTTATATGTTCTATTAGTGAAGTGTAAGAAATATGTAAAACAGACTGTTCGGATAGGCCAATAGTTGCCATTCCCACATACAGGGCCGCCATCAGAAATCATGGGGCCCAGTACGGGCCCCCCTTCCCCCCGGTGAGCGCATCCCCTCCCCATGAGAAACAGTGTAACACAAAATTACCTGGGGGCCCACTGTCTTGCAGTCCGCTGGTCTCCGCTACTCTGCGCTGATGTTTTCAGCCTGGCTGTCACCGTGAGAGCCAGGCACCAGAATGCGATCGCAGGGATGGAGGAATCATTCCCCTGCGATCACGTGATCTGGCTTTTAAGATTTAAAAAGCAACAAAATAAAATTAAAGTGTGTGTGTATTTAGCTAGGAGCGCCCAAATCCTCCCAGTTCCCCCAATTAAAAGATTTTTGTACCCCTTCAGACAATGCTATCTTTATGTGCAAACTCATGTGGTTCTGGTATTCATGGGAGCTAAGTTAGGCACATCACAAATCAGCATATACCTGTACTCTGTGAAGACACATTTTTGCACATTCATGAATTACCATTATTGGAGTTTTATGTTCAGGTATACTGTAACTGATTGATACCCATTTGACTTTTAGGCACATACAGCAGTTTATTTGTACATTACGGTTATGGGTAATCCTACCTGAACCATGTCAGCGCTCTGTTTGTGATTGATGATGTTTCCCTATTTGTCTACTGGTGTTCCTACTTTATATCACTATGCAAATACATTTTCAATAATATCTGTTCTAGTCCATCTACAATTTGCTACTCTATGACCAATTGCTGCAGTTTGGGAACCAGATACTTCCCCTTGAAGTCATCCAGACTCAGTTCCTTGAACTCCCCATTGACTACTCTAGAATATTGATAGGTCTTTCTCTGCTGTATAATATTATTTATTGACTACATATGGTTCACAGATTTTTACATTATCAATTTAAAAAGTTGAAAGCTAGAAATTTACTATTTTGCTTTATATTACAGCTGTAATGACAGTGCATGAAGATTTCTTTCTTTATAAAACTGGGATCTACAGATACACTAGTGTGGCACAAAAGGAATCGGATGACAGACATGGAATAAGAGGCACTCATTCTGTTAAGATTATTGGGTAAGTGCAGAGTTTTATTGGGGTAACACACTGACAGTCTCAAGGAGTCACTCTAGAGAGATTTGGGACCACTGGACCCAGTTTACCTTGCACTGTGTTAAATCTAGTTAATACTATCTACCCAAACAAATTAATGTCAGTTCACAATCATCATGCATACCGTATTGTCCAGATACTCAACCTGTGGCACGTGCACCCAAGAGATACCTCAGACAGATTTAAGGGGTACTTCAGTCCATTAAATATAAGTCAACTGTCAAAAAATATATTAGTTAAGAATAAAACACAAAAAAGGAATGATATTTTATATGGTTTACATTTGCAAGGAGTGGTTTGGCATACATTTATTCAGATTTGGGGATACTTTGAATAAACATATACACATTTTAACATACTTATTATAAATAAAAACACCTAGGGCATAACAAAATACAGAGAAAAGCAATACTTGAATCTTCTACTTACAAAGAAACTGTAGATACAAGCACACAATTATCTGACAAAGAAGCAGGGTCTTTACGCTTTAAATTTTTTTACATTAAACATCTAGGCAGAGAAAATGTGTTTATATATATATATATATATATATATATATATATATATATATATATAATATAAATGTCTAGTGGCGTGTGTTAGTCTGTCTGTGTGTGTGTGTGTGGAAAAAATAAAACCAAGCTGCAGCGCCACCTGCTGGGTGGAGTTATACACTGACCTACTAAATTCTTAGTGTGTGTGGAAAAAAAATTCAGAAAGGGCTGAAATTTGGTATACTAAGATGTTTTTCATTTGTTAATTGTTAAAAGTGTTTATAAAGATTTAAAAAAATATATATATATATTTCTTGAAGGAGAAGTGACAGTTGGGAGTGGTTGGTGGTTGCCAGGGGTGACAGAGTGAGAGGAGTGTGATACTCAGGACCGCTGAGAGAGATCCCTGTGTCTGGATAGACATCTGGATAGATGTGGCGATGAAAATGAAGGATGAGGTGATGGAGAAGAATTATGAGGTGGTGACATGTGGACATAACCACGTTAAAAAAGGGGGCTTACGTCGGGAAGTAACGCTCTTCCCCTGAGGAGGCCTGGGCTATGGCCCAAATGCATGACAAGAACCTTTTTAACACCTTAAGTAGCTTGATTTGACTAGAATGCATGAGTATCATGCACGGGTTAACTTGTATATATATATATATATATATATATATATATAGCGTATTGTTATATTGTTAGCATAATTATTAGTATTCAAAGACACAAATACAAAATAATATGACAAAGGAAAGGCAGAGGCTGAATAGTTCATTCAGAAGTTATGCATGACTCCCAGAAAATTCACACTGTGTTGACTACATTAACTTCAAACACCTGTCACCAGTGTTGAATATACATTAAGTGTGATATGACATGATTTACTGCTAATACTTTAAAATTATGCTGTCAGTAATATTTAATGAGGAAATAGACATTATAAATTTAGTTTGATTTGTCATCAGATACCATATAATTCTTAATGTAGAACTCAAACGCTTAAATACCACATATATTAATAGTATAAACTGTATATTATTGAGTTGTAATGTCCCAGCTGCTGAGATGCCCAATATTTCTCATATATGAATATTCCATGATAATAATATATACTATTGAATTTTGCTTATTCAGAAGTAGTGAAGCAGCATTGAAGCAGCAGTTATCTAACTGCAATACAGCTGTAATATAAAGAAATTTGCATGTATCAAGGGCTCACATAAATCCACAGAGAATGGATCTGATTCCTTATTGAACAGGGAAGTTCAATCCAAAAATATGACATCTACAACAGTTTCAAAGAGGAACAATATAGTATATGTGGTTTCTTCTAAAAGGAGATTCCTTTAATCCATCACCCATGTGTAGTCAACTTCTTGCAGTGGGATAGTACCTAATCCCCAAAAGAAATATGCTTACAAGATGTAGTATGATATAGGGCAAATCAAAAACAACTCCTCTCCTCTGGGATATGATGGCTCAATGACATCCAGTATATTTCCACGATATAAAAGGCAAAAAACACATTCTAGTGTATTAACATTTTATTTTATAGCTTATATAAAGCCAAGAGAGATATCCAATTGAAGTACAGAGGTAGATAATCCTAAAACATTTATAGATTAAAAACTCCTACCGGAGAAAGTAGATAAACAGGAGCACATCAGTATGAAAAACAGGCAGAACAAGCACAGGGGATCAGACTCTCCTTCAATGCTTCCAGTGGGACTCTCATGGTAGTAAAAGTAGGACCAATACCCGATGCGTTTCAACTCTATATCTAGAGTCTTTATTAAGGCTAAAGATATGTCCTTTTCCCAGCTATATATACTCATATTGATCAGTTATCACATGCGTAGTTCAGGTGCAGCACTGAGAGTAAGGCTTGAATCCCGGAAGTCTCAATTAATGTCATTTCCTCCTCACTTCCAAAACGAGGCTTGGACTCCACCAGAATAACCTTGTCGACAACAATACACAATGACAAAACCAGATCGTATTACATAAAATATAATAAAAAGTTTAACAGGACACACAAATTATATAAAAAATAAGTAACAATATATTAACCACCATACTTGCTCCTTATTTTTTTATATACTATGGGCCTGAGTCATTAAGGCAAAAAAGGAGTAAATGTTCTCTGGGACAAACCATGTTACAATACAAGGGGTGCAAATTAGTTTATTATTTTGCACATAAGTTAAATACTAGCTGTTTTTTCATCTAGCACACAAATACTTGCTAGCTTGTTATAACACCGAAATTTAAAGCTGATCCAGGACATGTCCTACCCCAACTATAAATCTGTCTCCACATTTTAAATTTACCTCCCCCTCCAATGCAACATGGTTTTGCCCAGGTGCAAATGTTACTCCTTTTTTATGCTTTGCTCTCCTTGATGACTCAGGCCCTATATATATATATATATATATATATATAAAGCAAACTAATACCACGTACATAATTAAAATGCGGCACTCAAAATGAAGTTTGGAATCCGGAGGTCTGAAACGTTCTCTGATTACTAAAACGAGACTAGGACTAAAGAAATCTTAATTAAACTTCTCATGTAGCAAAATAAGACAAATATATCTTAATATATAACAAAAATCACAATAATGATCTGAAAGTACAATTACCTCATACATATAAACGATAAAACAATAAAATATTCATATTAATAGGGCCTGATCTTGGAAATCTTCATAATCCAATGAATAAAGATCCTCAAAAATAAGGAAAATATTCTCCAATCAGGTAATGCATTGATAAAATAAAATAATGAGATGCATTTATAAGAACCATTTTGATTCAAAATCAGAATTCAGTCCTTGATCTGGAGCAAGTGTTTTTAAAAGAAAAATTCATTTCATCTCAGCTTGAGCTAATCTACGAGGTAAGTTCTTGTTTCTCCTTTGATTTTTCCACTTTCTGAATACCATGAAATCGGACAATATGGCTAGGATTACATTGATGTTTATCTTTAAAATGATTAGAGAAAGGATGTGTAGCAAGGCCTTTACGTACACTGTATACGTGTTCCCTAAGTCTAATCATCAATGGAAGAGAGGTCTTGCCTACATAGAATTTATTACAGCTACGTTCAATAAGATATATAACATTGCTCGTGTGGCAAGTAATAAATTTATCTATACAATAAGTATGACCATTGAATGTAAATGTGGATATGTTATTAGGCCTCCACAAGGCCTCCACACCTACTGAATCAGGTACTGCATACTCAACCAAACAGAGGCCATTGATTGACACTGATTGCAGGTGCACACAATGTACCACACTTAGTAGTTGCATCGTCTTAACTAGCGATCCTCCACTCTCCACCAACTGTCTGCTTAGGCAATGAATATGCTCTAGTCTGAAGAGCTGAGAAAAATATGACTTTATTTTGTGTGCATACTACTCCTTTTTCACTCCACACCTGGTACTGCACCTCAGTTGCAGAATGCAGCAAGGCTACATAGTTGGCTCCCGGTATACACAACATCCCACTGCTGGGATTCGGAGGAACTTTGCATGGCAGTGCCCCATCCACTTATACCAGGTACTGTGTAGTTACTGGATAATCCAGCTAAAATTATCAAATAAAAATTAACAGAAAGAGTGGTCTGCAAAACTAAAACACTAGGTACTAGGTACACAGGAGGGCTCCTTCTGCCTGACATTTCCTCACGACCTCATCTCCTCGGGACGGTCTCTTGGTGACCTCTGCTGCCTGGTCTTCCACCAGCCATCTCCTTGGGACGCCTGCTGCCTGTCTCCCGCCTGCCATCTCCTCGGGACGGTCTCCTGGTGTCCTCTGCTGCCTGGTCTCCCGCCTGTCATCTCCTCGGGACTCCCGCTGCCTGTCTCCCGCTTGCCATCTCCTCGGGACGGTCTCCTGGTGTCCCCTGCTGCTTGTCTCCCGTCTGCCTTCTCCTCAGGACATCTGCTGCCTGGTCTCCAGCCGCCTGATCTCCTGCTTCTGGTCTCCCGCAGCCCGGTCTCCAGCCGCCTGGTCTGCTTCCCTGGACATCTGCTGCCAACTCCCACCTGGACCCTGGGCCTCCCCTGCCCTGCAACCCTCAGGAACTCCTGCCTCACCTGTTCCTTGGACTGTCTCCGTGACCCACCGTAACTCCACACCTGTTCCTGAACTCTGGTCCCTCCGGTCTGCTCCCGCGACTACCTGTGGACTATCCTGATCTCTGGACTCCCTGGACTCTCCTGTTCCTCCTGGTATAGGCTCTCTGCGGCCATCCATTACATTTATTACCATGTGTTTTTCATTTTAAAATTTACCTTAAGTTCTTTTAACTTATTTTTCTTCAATTTAATTTTATATTATTGTAGTGTACTTTACCTTATTTTTCATTTTAAATTTACCTTAAGTTCTTTTAACTTATTTTACTTCAATTTAATTTTATCTTATTGTAGTGTATTCTACCTTAATTGTATTTGCACTTTAATTAATTTATCTTCATTTTATTTTATCTGTACTTTACCTTAATTGTATTTGCACTTTAATTAATTAAGCTCCATTTTATTTTATCTTTAGTGAGAGGGAGATCTTTAGTGTATTTTACCTTAATTATATTTGCACTTTAATTAATTTATCTCCATTTTATTTTATCTTTACGGCACTTTAAACTGTGTTTGCCACTGCCTTTTGTTCCTGCTCCACTTCATTGTTCTCTGCAGTCCTTCCTTTGTTCTTGTTTTACTCTGCTTTGTCAGCCCATATCTAACTCGACCACTCTGGCCCACTTCTGGCCCCCCGTTGCTGCCTTCACCTCGGCGCTAATTGGCCTTACAATCTTCTTGCCCCTTCTCTCATTCCCAGTCCCCCCTGTCTCTCACCATGCCGCCCCGCTCCTTTCCTATACCCATCCTCTCCCCTAGCCCCTTTCTCTTGCCCAACTCTCACTGCCCCACCCCTCCCCCTCCCCCTCCCCCTCGCTCCATCAACCCTGATCATCTCATCCGCATCTCCCCTCTTCCCTCCCTCCCTTTCTCTTGTGCCCTCTGGAACTCCAGGTCCATCTGCAACAAACTTTCCTCCATCCATGACCTCTTCATCTCCAACTCTCTTAATCTTCTTGCCATCACTGAAACCTGGCTTACTTCTTCTGATATCGTTTCACCCGCCGCTCTCTCCTACGGGGGCCTCTCCTTCACCCATTCCACCAGACCAGACGAGCGTCCAGGAGGCGGAGTGGGACTCCTCCTATCCCCTAACTGCACTTTTCGTGTCATTCCTACTTTACCTTCTCCTTCTCCTCCTTTGAAGTACACTCTATCCGTCTCTTTTCCCCATCCACCTCCGTGTCTCCATCATCTACCGTCCCCCAGGCCCCTCCTCCCTTTTCCTTGACAACTACGCTGCCTGGCTCCCCCACTACCTTTCCTCTGACCTTCACTCCATTATACTTGGCGACTTTAATATCCCTATTGACAACTGTTCTGACCCCGCCACCATTAAACTTCTCGCCCTTTCCTCCTCCCTAGGCCTTACTCAGTGGACCTCTTCCCCCACCCACTGTCTTGGTCACTCCCTTGACCTTCTCTTCTCTCATCTCTGTGATCTCTCTGACTTCTCCAACTCTCCCTTCCCACTATCTGACCACCACCTCCTCTCCATCACTCTTTCTCCTCCACTGCTCCTGCCTCGCCCAATGCCTCCCTCACTAGACGTAACCTGGATGCTATTGACTCCACCTCCTTCTCCTCCTCTCTCGAAACTCTCCTTTCACCCTTTCCCTCCCTGACCTGTCCCGACCAGGCCTCCTCTCTCTACAATCACTCCCTCACCACTGCCCTGGACGCAGTTGCCTCGGCCTCTTCTATCCGCCGACGCCGCATTATTCCCAAACCCTGGCACTCAAAACTCACCCGCTTCCTCCAAAGATGCTCTCGCACTGCTGAACGCCTCTGGAGGAAATCTCGCTCTCTGGCTGACTTCCTCCACTTTAAATTCATACTCTCTTCTTTCTCCTCTGCCCTCTCCCTCGCTAAACAATCCTTCTTTAAGTCCCTCATTTGTTCTCAGTCCTCCAATCCCTGCAGGCTCTTTGCCACCTTCAGCTCCCTCCTCTCCCCCCCCTCTGTTCCGCCTTCCCTCTCCGCTTCTGACTTCGCCACTTTCTTCTCTTCCAAAATTGAGGCCATTAGACTGAACATCTCCTCCTCCCCTTCTCCCGCTACCCTCATCGCTTCACCTCCCCCATCAACCAACTGTGGTGCTCTTTCAGCCCTACAACCGGTGAAGAAGTTCGCTCCCTTATTCTTTCCTCTCCATCCTCTACCTGCCTCTCGATCCCATCCCCTCCCACCTCCTTCGCTCTCTCTCTCCAACGGCCTGCTCTTACCTAGCACACCTTTTCAACCTATCACTCTCCTCTGGTGTAGTACCCTCCTCTTTTAAACACGCTCTTATCTCTCCTATCCTCAAAAAACCCAATCTTGACCCCCACCTCTCTTGCTAATTATCGCCCTATCTCTCTTCTCCCCTATGCCTTCAAATTACTTGAGCGGATTGTCTGCAGCCGCCTAACCAGGCACCTCGTGGACAATTCCCTCCTTGACCCTCTCCAATCTGGCTACCGCCCCCTCCATTCTACCGAAACTTCCCTGGCCAAGATTACTAATGATCTCATATCAGCCAAATCCAAGGGTCACTTCTCCGTACTCATCCTCCTTGACCTCTCTGCAGCCTTTGACACCGTGGACCACCCCCTCCTGCTGCAAACTTTTCTCTCTTTCTGCCTCTCTGGTTCTGTCCATGCCTGGTTCGCCTCATACCTCGCTAATCGCTCCTTCTCTGTATCCACGTCTGGTTCTTCCTCCTCCCCCTACCCTCTCCCCGTAGGAGTCCCGCAGGGCTCTGTTCTTGGCCCTCTACTCTTTTCGCTCTACACTTCCTCCCTTGGTGCTCTAATCTCCTCCTTCGGTCTTCAGTATCACCTTTATGCTGATGACATTCAACTCTATATCTCCTCTGATCTTTCCTCCACCTTCCTCGCTCAGGTATCCAACTGCCTCTCTGCCATCTCCTCCTGGATGTCCGAGCGCTTTCTTAAAATCAATATCTCTAAAACTGAACTCATTGTCTTTCCTCCGCCCAGACTCCTATCCCACGATGACCTCTCTATTGTCGTCAACAACACCACCATCTCCTCTGTCACCCAACTTCGCTGCCTGGGTGTCACCCTCGACTCCTCTCTCTCTTTTGCCCCCACATTCATTCCCTTGCCCAAGCCTGTCGCTTCCAACTACGCAACATCGGCCGCATCCGTCCATTTCTCTCTCAGGATGCCACCAAAACTATCATCCACGCACTCATCATCTCCCGCCTTGATTATTGTAACCTCCTCCTCACTGGCCTCCCCCACTCCCATCTCTCCCCCCTCCGCTCTATACTCAATGCTGCCGCAAGACTCATCTTCCTCTCATGCCGCTCCTCCTCTGCCTCCCCTCTCTGCCTTGCCTTACACTGGCTCCCCTTCCCCTACAGAATCCTTTTCAAACTCCTCACCACCACTTACAAGGCTCTCTCCAACTCTACTGCCCCTTATATCTCTAACCTCCTCTCCATTCACACTCCTGCCCGCTCCCTGTACTCGGCCAACGACCGCCGCCTCTCCTCCACCCTTATCACCTCTTCCCACTCCAGAATCCAAGACTTTTCCCGTGCAGCCCCCCTTCTCTTGAACGACCTCTCTCATTCCATCCGTCTCTCTCCTACTCTGTGCTCCTTCAAACGTGCACTCAAAACTCACCTCTTCCTCAAAGCCTACAACCATCTACTTTACCCCATCTCCTCCCTTTGCTTGTTCTCCCTTCTCTCCTCTTGCCTCAACTGGCTCTTCTTGTGCCTGGTCTGTTTACCCTCCCTTAGGATGCAAGCTTATATGAGCAGGGCCTCCTCCCCTCCTGTCTCCATACCTGTTCTTCTGCTCCGTCTTTACTGCATATGACTGGCCTGAGTTTCCGAAGTATTGGTACTTTTTGTTCATTGTTCTGTATGGTTTCACTCTGTATAGTCTACTGTTAGTACTGTGTGCGGTGCTGCGGATACCTTGTGGCGCCTAACAACTTAATGACAATAATAATAATAATAATTTTATTAGTAAAAGACTCACATGTTCTACACGCTATGCAGATACCACATCTATAGAAACCTACTGATTTAACATAGTTTTTGGAACATCAAAAGAGACACTTTTCACTTTTTTGTTCTTTAAGTTCGGAGCTCTTCTATGTATAAAGGTTGGCTTCATAGGTAATATGTTGCCATTCATAGAATGTTTTTTAAGGATATCCCAATATTTATGAAATATATATTCAACTATCTTGTGTTTCCTATTATATTGGGATATAAAAGACCACTCACGCCCAGAAGAATGTAATGAGGAAGGTTTTTTATTCGATGTAAGGCAATCTGATCTATTAATGATTCCAAGTTGTTCTTCAGCTTTATCTAGAATTTCTCTCATATCCTTTTTGAATAGATGATTCTTTTATCTCCTTTATCTGACTGTCTAAAATCTTACTGTCATTGCAATTGCATTTTAAACGTTTCATCTGTCCCAATGGAATATTATTAAGCCAATTACGGTCATGGTGACTATCATAATTAATTTAGCCGACCGTATTTGTAGGTTTTTTTGATGTTTTGGTATGTATTACATTATATTCTACATACACCGTGATGTCTAGAAAATTGACACACTGCGTAGTATAATCAAAGGTCAATTCAATGAACAACTGATTGGAGTTGAGGTAATTACAAAAATCTAATAATTCAATTTCAGCGCCTCACCATATAAAGAAAATGTCGTCTATATAGCGACACCAAGACGCCAGGCTCGCCCCAAAAGTCATGTCCAGTGAACACACTAGATTCTTCCCATGATGCCATGAAAATATTGGCATAACTAGGGGCGAACCTTGTGCCCATAGCCGTGCTTACACACTGAAGCTAATAACAATCCTTAAAAGGAAAATAATTATTTTCCAGAATTAAAGAGATGGCTTCTATAATAAAATCTTTTAATCCCTCGGTATGAGTGCTATTATCCAAAAAATATTTAACATCAATGGAGAAACAAATGAACTTATCTTGTAGATTAGCTCAAGCTGAGATGAAATGGATTTTTCTTTTAAAAACACTTGCATTATTGGGATTTTTTGTTATATATGAAGATATATTTGTCTTATTTTGCTGCATGAGAAGTTTAATTAAGATTTCTATAGTCCTAATAATCAGAAAACGTTTCGGACTTCCGGATTCCAAGCCTCTTTTTAAGTGCCGCATTTTAATTATGCATGTGGTACTAGTTTGCTATTCATATATATATATATATATATATATATATATATAAATGAGGAGCAAGTATGGTAGTTAATATATTGTCACTTATTTTTCATATAATTTGTGTGTCCTGTTATACTTTTTATTATATTTTACTACGATCTGGTTTTGTCATTGTTTATTGATATTTTGTCGACAAAATTATTCTGGTGGAATCCAGGCCTCATTTTGGAAGTGAGAATGAAATTACATTAATTGAGACTTCCGGGATTAAAGCCTCACTCTCAGTGCCGCACCTGAACTACACACGTGTTAACTGATCAATATGAGTATATATAGCTGGGAAAAGGACCTATCTTTAGCCTTGATAAAGACTCTAGATTTAAAATGCGCCGGAGATTTGGTCCTACTTTTACTACCATGAAAGTCACACTGGAAGCATTGATGGAGAGTCCGATCCCGGGTGCTGGCTCTGCCTGTTTTTCATACTGATTTGCTCCTGGTTATCTACTTTCTCCGGTAGGAGTCTTTAATCTATAAATGTTTTAGTATTATCTACCTCTTTATTTTAATTGGATATATCTCTTGGCTTTATATAAGCTATAAAATAAAATATTAATGCACTCAAACGTGTTTTTTGCCTTCCATATCGTGAGAATATACTGAATATTATTGAGCCATCATGTTCCAGAGGAGAGGAGTTGTTTTTGATATGCCCTATATCATACTACATCTTGTAAGCATATTTCTTTTGGGGATTGGGTCTTATCCCTCTCCATGAAATTGCCTACGCACGGGTGATGGATTAAAGGAATCTCCTATTAGAAGAAACCACATTGAACTCCTTTATACCGATGATGTGTTGTGTAGTTTATACAGGCTATACTATGTTGTTTCTCTTTGAGACTGTTGTAGATATCATACTTTTGGATTGAACTTCCCTGTTCATTAAGGAATCACATCCATTCTCTGTGGATTTATGTGAGCACTTGATACATGCACATTTCTTTATATCATATTTTAATTTTGTGGAACTTTTTAGGGACTGAGAAAAGCACTCAAGGTAGAGGGAGGAGTTGTTTTCTTGGACCCACCAGGAGAAGCGTTGGAGCTGTAAAATTAAAACATTGGCACTAGGCTGGGGAATATTCCAGTCATTGCACTGCCCACCAACACAAAAGGGGAAACCCCCAGGTCCTTACTGCTTTTGCACTCATTTCATTTATTTATTTTTTAAATACATTGTACAACTTCAGCACCAAACAGCAGATTGTATTTTGTAAAGGTTCAACCCTAAAGCTGGGTACATACCTATGCAATTAACATGCAGATCACACGATTCACATTCGTTTGGTCGATATTGCAAGAGTGTGTACACTCCCAGATCATGTTTTATCGTGCTAAAACACATTGCATCTGTTGATTTAAACATTCACACTCAATTAAATGTATGTTTTGCATACACCCCAGGTATAGTTTTTTTAAGATTTCTATATTTTTAAAAGAATGTTATAACTGACAGTTACAGGATTCCAGGTGTACATCTTCAAATAAGACATTCAGCCCAATTCGACTCTTGGGGCTAGATTTACTAAGATTCGAGTTTGGCGGCGGTTTTAAACCGCAACACATTGCCGATAGTTTAGTGGACCAAACCGCTGCATTTACTATATGGTGGTATGAGACTGCGATGTAATATTGCTGACGATATATGGCGGATTGAAAACAGCTAAACCGCCCGCGGTTTGGTTAAAACCACCAACAAAACCACCATCCAAAAGACAGGTTTTTAAATAACTGCTTCTGAATGGATTGATAGCTTAAAAATGCTGTTTGAGCTATTTTGCCATTCTGAACATAAGAGGAAGCACATTCACATTTAATTATTAGGGCAATCATTATTAATTGTTTACAAGACAAATTAATTTTTAATTATTTTATGGTGGCAAATTTTATTTTTCATTATTAAAGATCAATAGACTATGGATGAAAAGAATTGAACAGTATAAATGTTTAGTGTGGTAATAACTGCTTTTCTGGTTTTACTGCCAAAATGTGTTATATCATAATCTGCAACACTATAAAAAGACATGTTAAAGCAATTTGTATTAGCTATAGTTAAAAAAAGAGATACAGTTGGCCTGATTCATTAAGAAAAGTAATGCAAAAAAAGAGTACATTTACATTTACTTTATTTTAATGCTCAAATTTAAAGTTGATCTAGGACATGCCCTACCCCAAGTATAAATCTGCCATGACATTTTAAATTTACCTCCCCCTACAAAGCAAAACAGTTTTGCCAAGGTGCAAAGTTACTCCTTATTTTGCTTTCCTTTCCTCACTGAATCAGGCCCTGTATGTGTAAAAGAAAACAAAAGAAATGTTGTACTAAACTTTTCACTGACACATTTCCATAACTCCTGAATTTAGTAATTGTAGTACAATACAGTCATACCTTTCAACACTCCCGCCAACAAGTGCATATATTAATGCCATGCAATTATGCAAAATGTCTTCTCTAAATGTCCCCAGTATTGTTCTTGTGAGCAATTTTCTAGGTACACATTCATTACATCCTACGGCCACAATCTTGAGAGGGCGAGTAGAACCGTTAAGATGAACATATTAAAACTAATTTCCATCAAGCCCTGCATATGGATTGTAAGAATATTTATATTAATTTACTTGAAGTTTTATTTTCTAATATAACATAACTAGACTGTCTTCCTTTGTGCATACTTTTAGATATAAATTCTTTACAAATGGATACATTATTCCATTAAAGATTATGAACATTTAAGATGTTTTCTTCCTAAACAGCAAGTACTCTATATCACATCTCACCTCTTGCTGCACAGCACATGGATACTTTGCCATTCTGGCAACACTGCAATGTCAATGAGCAGTAAGTTTATTTTCTGCAGCATTCAGTGATGAACGCTTAGGAACCACATGAAGTGGAGGTTATGTAAAGTGACATCTTATTAAAATGGGTAGCATTTTCTTTTACAATTCTTATTTTACTTTGCTGTAAATTATTGTGATAAATGGTGAATTTCTTTAAAATGAAACCACTATTGATGTTCGCTGTAAGTGGGATGGACACTAAGGTACTTTCTATTAGAGATGCTCACTGACCCCCGTGTTTTGGTTTTGGTTTTGGTTTTGTATCTGGATTACCGTTGTGTTTTGGTTTTGGTTTTGGTTTTGCAAAACCGTCATTGCGTGTTTTGGTTTTGGTTTTGTTTGGTTTTGTTTTGCTATTTTGATTAAAAATCATTGTTTTTGGGCCTAAAATAACCAAATTTAGTGCTCCACCTGTTTCTTGGATAAGTAATGTAATTGTAAAGCTAGTAAATTATCCAAAAAAACAATTTAATTCCTGGTAGGCCTTCATTAATTCGCAAACAAACCAGATTGTCTTCCTCTCCATCTATGAATATTGGCAATGCAGCCATCGTCTTTGGATGTATATTACACCCTACACTTATAGATTAATATGTAAAGAAATGGACAAAGGCAGTTTGGTTTCTGTCTCTATAGGCCCCCCTCCACTTGTAGAAAATACCAAAAAATTCAAACCAGCCCAGATGTCAAACTCTTGTGGTCTGCCACCTGCGTCATCTCTGCTTGTGTTTGGAAAGTGCAAATTGGTGTCAGAACCTTACGTGCCAGAACTGCTGCCACTGGTGCCACCCTGCTGCCACTGGCGCAGGACTTACACAATCAACCGCATCCTCATCAGAGCCCTCGTCGGCTACCCAAATCTCAACCTCATCCTCTTCTAATTCCAAAGTGTCATCCTCACTTGGTGTATCACCGGCTACACTTGGGCTGTTCAGGCACACATCAGCAGAACTGCTGAAAGGGTCCCTCTTTATGGGTACACTAACAGAATGCTCACGATTAGACATCCCACTGTTGGATGGACTTTCCACAGGGATTGGTGTAATTTCTGATTCAGAGCAAACATTATCCTCTAATGCCTTACTGTTATCTTGCAGGTCGGCTTGACGCGTAACAGTAGTTGTGCACCACTTGTAGGCTCGGTAACATTTTTTGATCTGCCACTAATAGACAAAGGTGACGGTCTAATTCTCTCTTTGCCACTGCGTGTGTAGAATGGCATGTTGGCAATTTTTATTTTATCGGCACTTAACTTTTCCTCAGTTACACTTCTTTTGCGCTTCAACACAGTAAAGAATTTTTGTGTGTGTGTTTTTTTGACTGATTTCAAAAGACTGTGTAGTTTGACATCGCCTTTCCAAGATGACGTACTGGGAACACTACCATCAGGACTGGTGACAGAACCTGGTTGCTGATTCTGCTCATATGTGGACTGCTTTGAATCCATTATGAGCCCAAAGCACTTGTGGTGCTACAAATTGTTTTAGATACTGCAGACAAATATGACTTTTGACAGCCAGAAAAATGAATGCAAAAGAATGGGGGACACCCCAAAAGCACTTGGGAGTGCTAAATATTTTTTTTTTTAGACTGCTGACAAACGGGACTTTTGACAGCCAGAAATATTAATGCAAAAGAATAGGGACACCCCAAAAGCACTTGGGAGTGCTAAATATTATTTTTTTAGACTGCTGACAAATTGGACTTTTGACAGCCAGAAATATTAATGCAAAAGAATGGGGGACACCCCAAAAGCACTTGGAGTGCAACAAAAATTAACCAGATAGTGCTGTTATATGAGACTTTCAGCACCAGAAAAATTGTTGTTTTACACTGGGGGATATGGGACACCCCAAAGCACTTGTAGTGCCAAATATTGAGAAAAAAGACTCCTCTATCCTCCTCTCTTCTCTTCTCTATCAATTGTTATCAGAATTGTAATCAGAATTGTTATCAGAATTGGATGAAGAATACAGTATATTCTCTGTCCCTGCTCTAATCAGCCTGTGACTACACCCTGCTCTGTCCCTCTGTCAAATGGCGATGGATTGCTGTGGAGGTGGGTATTTAACAATGACGTTTTGCCTTGATTTGGAATCCGAGCGGGCGGGAGGGCTCGGTACTCGGATAGGCAAAGTTCGGCCGGGTTCGGTTCTCGGGGAACCGAGCCCGCCCATCTCTACTTTCTATTATCTTCAAAGTAGAGAGGAACGTGTATGTAGGGGTTTATGTTAAGTTTAAAGCAAATTGTGTTCTTAGCATATCATGCATTTTTTATATCTGTGTATGCGCAAAAAACTCAATTTGGAATTAGTTCTTTGTGCAGTTGCCCACAATTAAAAAGAAGCATATTATATGTTAGAATGTAATTTGTCATCAACTTAACATAAGCCCCATGTTTCATAGATAGCACCTAAACCATCAGATGTAGATACAGAAAATGCTTGAATACAGGTGCAATTACAGCATACAGTGCATCCTAAATAACAGGGAAGTGGTAGATTGACATCACCCATACAGGATTTAAACATTTATGCTCCTGATAAACATACCGATAAATTAGCTGAAAACATAATATTTAACAATATATATGAACAATTTGATCAAAGCTTAATTCATCAAATAATGTAGATTGTTTCTCCTAACTAAAATATGACAAAAGGAAGGAAGATAAAGAAATAAAAAAGAAAGATTTTTGTCATTATGTCACATCAGCACAGGCAATAAAATCAGTAGCTTTAGAGGTAACAGATCCTTTTTTTAGGCTTTCTAGACAAGCAGTTTAATCAGCGGGATAATATAATTCTAAAGAAGCTTTATGGAAAATGTATTTTTACTGCATTTTAATTGCCCTAACACTTGTCAGCATATTTTAGACAAATTTAGAGATTATAAACATTGCATTAGACGAAAGTTATTGTTAACGCCAACATTTAAAAGAAATACCCTAGCTCTAAAATAATTTGGTAATTCAACATAAATTCTGCAAATGATTGAACCCTACAGAATCACAATTTTTTCACAATTTGTTGGTGCGAAATTCCAGTTCAGCAATTTGCTAATTAAAAATTTCAATTGCCTACAAGATGATCTTGTCTACCACAGATATTTCACCAGAGAGAGCCTTGCTATCTCTTTAAGCACAGTTTGCATGACAAAACTTAGTGGGAAGTTAAGTAGTTAATTTCTAACTTTGTTTTAAACTTTTTGTGTTTATGATATTTTTTTTCTTAGGATGACATATTTAGAAAGTCAAGAGACTCTGTGTGAGAAGAGAAAACCTATCACAATAAGTATAATTTATACTACAGAAAGTATAGCCTACTCTATATAGAGTGTTGCTTCTCCTCTCAGACAATCTAGGAGTTGGAAAACGGCTGTATTCTACTCTATAATGGTCATGTGGTCTATCTAAAAGCATGCCTCTATGTGATTGGCCGCAGTCTTCATTTTTCAATGAAGGCAAGCCTAAGTGTATCACTATGTCAAAATGTATAAACTTCTTGAAAACATCCTGAAGTATTCGGAAGACCTCATCACAAATCATTTCTATGTATGTGCACAGGAAGAAATATTTAAATTAGATGACTGGGAGAAACTATTTAGTTAATAATCCCCAATTCGTCCAACAAAATTTGGAGGAGCTAAAGTAATCAACAAATAATTTTCCTGTCATCAAACAGACTTCAACCATTGATTTCAGAAGCTAGATGGTGTCTGTTGATGGCTAAATGACTTCTAAAATAGTTTGGTGATCTTCTGAGGCCAACTTTATGCAAATGAAGACTGATCTGCGACACAATCCAGCAGTGCTGAATCTGCACAATTCCTAGAAATGTCATATGCAGAACAATTGATTCTCTTGCTTTTATTAAAACAATATCCACTTTCAAACAAACCTTTTTAAGAATAGTAAAGCAAAAACCACGAAAGTGATCCTAAAAGTAGTAGTGACTTCTAATTGGATTTTTGCAAGTATCATAACAAGGAAATATTTCCAAATCCTGTTGTTAAAAAAAACAAACAATGTTTTAGGGATATATCTCAGACAATATACAGCAAGTTCTTACAACATTGTTAAGCCAAGTAAAGTTTCTAAAATTAATGTCAAAGTGTAATATTTTTCATTTTATTATGATTTTAAGTTCAATTTATGTCAGACTATTAGATTGTGGAACATAATGATATGATTGGTATTATATTTGATTTTGCATTTCCACAACATCATATACAGTTTACACAGTCTGAATGGTATAATCAGGAGCAGAAAACATCATAACCTTCTGGTTTCTCAGCAAAATATTTTCTTCATCTGGTCTCTGATTTAAATCAGTAGTTGTATGTTTATTCTCTATGGTAACCAACACATACAAAAGGCAAATCAGATTGCTGGCATAGTCAAGGACAAACATTCGATAAAAGTTATTCAATTAAGATAGCAAAGATTGCAATTCTTGTTCAGGTTATCTGCAGAGGAAAATATGTCATTCACATAGGCATATATTGAAGTTGTGTATGTATTTTGAAAAGTGATAATGTTGTTTTCAACCTTTCCCATGTAAAAAAAAAGTAAAGCAATTTAGCCAATATAAAAGACATTGAAACAATGTACTTCATTCATACATCTCTTGACAGGAGTATTGGTGGTTAATTCTGCCTCTGAATGTACCTTAATTAAATTGACCCATGCTTGCCCACACCTTCTCTCTCCCATTGCCCCTCTCTTATCATACACAGTAGTAATTCTAAGATCAGCAGATATTTATAAGATGACATAAGAACCTCCTGAATCTGCATAGGGACTTACAAATTCATACACAGTACGTAAATGTTTTTTTTTTTTACACCCAAAAATTTACTTGAGTCAAACATGAACCCCAAAATCTTTATTTTGCATTTTAGATGAAAAAAAATGTGTGATATACTTGAAGCATACAAGGCAACTTTTGAGATCTCCCTTCCAGAAGGGGAGATCACATTAGTGATTTTTTTTGGGGTGTGGTCAAGCAAAACACGTAACGTGGCCCCACCCCCAATCTGTCAGAACCATTTTACCCTATTACAGCGGGGGCGGGGGCGCGATGATGCGAGAATTGCATCGCAAAGCCCCGTCTCCACAAGTTAACTTAATGAACTGGCCAGGAACCCGGGAGGTTGGGTGAGGACTCCCAGAAATTCGGGAGTCTCCGGATATTCCAGGAGAGTAGGTAACTATGCTTTAAGTATGAATTCATACTCTATAAGCTAGCGTACAGTAAAGAGAAAAACATATCAACATAGTAAAGTTTTGGGCATTGTGCCCTGTGATATACAATTGATAAAGCTAAATACATATTTAGATGATCATTGCCAAAAATATTTGCGTGCAAACAGAGCGATAGCATGCACTGTAAAGTTGATTTTATCATATTACAAAATGTGTTCTGTATATGCAAGTGAAAAGTCACTTTGAAACAAACGTCCTCCTTTCATATAATTCATGCTAATTACTATATGTCTCCTGGCATGCTGTTGCTGCAATTTAATCTCTATTTGAGATAAATAAAGTCTTTCACTTTTAATATCAATAGCGACATTCTCCTTCACTTGTTTGCAACTTTGGTTATATTATATGATACAGCACTCAGCATCCTTGTTCAAGAGCTCAGGTGCTGGGATAAAACCTCAGAAGATGGTACAGACTGAGGCAGGAAGAGCATTCCTTATATTGTGTATAATATGATCTTATATTTATACAGTAGTTTTATTTTTCCCTTATCTATTGAATAAAGTTGCACATTAATGTACAGCTCTTGACATTTAAATACCTAGCATGACATACATGAATGAACTACCATACAATCTTGAAGAGCTGTCAAGGATTCTCGAAGGCTGACATTCTCAAAAATATTTTTTTTCATGCTTAATTTGTTCAGGTATATGTTAACAAAATTAGCAATGTGAGCAGGATATAAATGTTTTATTTTGCAATACCTGCATTTGAAAATTTCATATTTTTAGCGATTGTATTTATAAATGACATCTAAAACACTGGCACCCTATTAAAAAGGAAGCTTAGCAACACAGATGAGTAGGTTGGGCTGTAATGAAATGGTTCTTACACTCCAGTCAATAGATCTAGATTAGAAACTGTGCTAATCAACTGAAAGTAATAACATGATGGTCCTGATTCATAAAGGCACAAATCTGTTGATTTTAATCGTATTATGCACAAAATTACTCTGTACATGGCCAGAACTGGCAGATATGGCTAGGAACGCAGCCCTGTTCGGTGCGACAGTGTGTGGAAAGGCCACTTACTACCCCGTCCGATTTCAAGGAGTCACCTGGCTGCGGCCATGGCAGACAGCCATGGCCAAAAAAAAAAAGGCTAGTAAAATCAGGGAGAACAAAGTGTGGGGTCCCCCCGATTTTACCAAAATGTCATAAACTTACCTGTCCTCAATCCAGCACTGTCTGCTCTCTGCTATCGGAAGTGTCACTTCCGGGTATCGGCTGTCACATCATTGCTAAGCTCGAGGCAGGGATTTTGAACTACTGGTTATTTTAAACTCGCTGTGACACTCGGTGAGTGTCAGAGCAACTTGTATGCTTCTTGTCTCCTAATTCCTCGTGAATCTCTGTGACTTCTCTCTTCCTGATCTGATTCCAGTGTACTAGTTCTGCCTGTCTGACCATTCTGATTCCTCTGCGTTTGTGTACCGACTCAGCTTGCTGACTATCCCCTACGCTTATCCTGTGTTCCTGACCCGGCTTGTTTGACGTTGCTTCTGCCTCCTGCTTGTACCTCTGCCGAGTGTCTGTGTATCAAACCTAGGAATTCGCTCACGCTGAGACTGCCTGCTGATTCTGTACTGTGCTGCCCGATAGTGTACCAGTTCCGGTTAGCTGACAACGTGTTCCTACTTGCTAATCTCAACCGCTAGTGCTACATCTAGAGGCAGACCAGAGGACTGAGACCTACGGGCTCCCGGCAGCTAAGCCCATCCCGTCTTGCAACGGTTCTTGGCAAACACCGGGGAGTCCGTTAGACTCCGCAACTCTGGTAGGCCAGTGTCAATCGTGATTAGCACTATGATCCAGCTTTATTCGTTACAGAAACCAGCACTAGGTAACTATAGTAGGGGAACCCACAGCAGTGGGTCCCCCTACCATAATGACAAACCAGCCCAAGGCTGTTCGGCACAGAGCTGAATTCCCTAGGGAGGGGGATCTACAAAAAAATATGTTTGGGCCCCCACTTCTAGAGACACCCAGCCCCGTGCTGAAAGCAATAGGGCACTTACTACAGCCCTGGGCAGTGGGTGTGAGGTAATGAAAAATAAAAAAAATGTCTAAAACACTATTTTACTTTGTGGAACTAAAGTCCCAGCCAACCCAACTGCCATTAACTGTATGGGCATGCTGGTGCTTGTAGGACTACAGGCACCAGCATAACCATGGCAACCAGGGCATGCTGGCACTTGGAGAACCACAAGTGCCAGCATGCCTTGACACCCAGGGCCCGCAGAGACATGTAGATCTACAAAATAAAAAGTAAATAATCCACATCGTTCTTTGACACCACATTAATTTATTAAAAATAAAAAACCCTAACTAAAATGTAAATAAATCACACGCTTCGTTGTAACCACATAATTTTCTTAAAAATAATAAATCCCCATATACTTTCCTACTGTTGTCTTCATCTGTAATTGATCCAATCTTGTATCTGTTAGGAACCCCTCCAGCCGGCACAACACAACCCGGAATCTACTCTGCCAATCAGGTGTTCAATGGAGCCCCTGATGGTGGGGACAGACTGGGCCGCAGACTGACAGAGGGTCGTGAAGTGTGTACCGGCTGGGGAGAACCCAGGCAAGAAGAGTCAGGTCCACGCAGAGGTCAAGGGCCGGCAGCAGACAACAGTATCGATAAACAAGCTGAGGTCAGGGGTCACAGGCGAATAGCAGAACCGGTAAACAGGCCAGAGATCAGGGTCACAGGAAACACCACCGAAGTCCAATTCAAAGCCAAGAGTCATACAAGGGGAGTCAGTAGTGGTATTAGAATACAGGAACAGGAACTAGCAGGTCAGCAGACTGGAGCACAGAAGCTATAACCGTCAATGAGGCAGCAGACCTCATTGCCTTAAATACAACCCACAGCCAATCAGAACCTGCCCCTAGGCAGAGCCCCACTTGCAGGTTAATTGCCAGACCCTACAAAGACCAATCAGGACTTAGCCCTGAAATCACACTTGCAGGCTAATGCCTGCTAATTCAGCCACAGGCTGAATCTTGATTATCTGTCCCTAAAGCGCATGCACGCCCGGCTGCCGGGACGCGGCGCTGAGGAGGCGTCCGACCGTTGCCTTGTCAACGGTCGGGAGTTGGAGGGAAGTGACGTCCCGGTCGTCATGGTGACGGCCGGGACGTTGGGGCAGAAAGGAAGCGAGCCATGGCGGCTGTGAGTACCGCCGCGGCTCGTGACAGTACCCCCCCTTGAGGAGGGGTTAAGGAACCCCGACATCCAGGTTTCCTTGAAAATTTTTGAAAAACTCCTTCAATTGCTTAGGGGCATGGAGTTGTCTCCGCGGAACCCATGACCACTCTTCTAATCCGCGGTTCCTCCACTGTACCAGGAAGTGCACCTGCCCTTGCACTCTTTTGGAATCCAGGATCCTTTGGACCACATATCTCCGTGGTCCATTCGAATTTCTCCCAGGCACATTTGGAGATTGGCATGGATACAGTACAGGCTTCAACAATGAACAAGGAAATGTGTTGGGGATCCTTAACGAAACCGGAATTTTTAACCTAAATGCTACGGAATTAACTGTCTTGATAATGGAGAATGGTCTAATGAACTTAGGGCCCAACTTTTTGCAAGGCTGTCTGAGCCTGATATTTTTTGTAGAGAGCCATACCTTCTGACCCACCTTAAGAGAGCAGATGGTACGGTGGCGGTCAGATTTTTTTTTTGCAGCAAATGAAGCTCGTCTCAAAGATGAGTGTACCTTCGTCCAGATAAGTCTGAGGTCCCTGGCAGTGGAGCGGATCTCCTGGATACCAGCAGATTTGAGTGAGTATAAGGAGTTAGATCTGGGGTGAAAGCCATAATTGCAAAAAAACAGAGAGACTTTGGTGGATGAATGGCATGAGTTATTACAAGCAAATTGGAGAGAAACGGAGATCTGGGGGTAAATGTATGAATCTCCGGATTCTTCATCTCCGGCGTGAGAGAGAGAGTTGGAGGGAAGTGACGTCCCGGTCATCATGGTGACGGCCGGGACGTTGGGGCAGACAGGAAGCGAGCTGTGGCGGCTGTGAGTACCGCCGCGGCTCGTGACAGTATCCAATAGAGCTGATACAAAATCAATGAGGATTCCCCCTATCCTTTTGTCTCCAGATCCCCAATTTACTCCAGACCACCACCCCCTTCTCCGGACCTCGTTCTCTATATTCCCCCGACACTTGTCCCTATGTTTGGAATAACTTCATTACCTTCATAGCTTCTTTTCTTTTCTCTTCTTCTGCTTCTTCTTTCTTCTCTGTATAGTCTTGCATCTTCTTATGCCTGCTATTCGGTTTCTTCTTGCCGCCTTTATCCTCTTCCAGGAGCCTCTCGGCTCCTCTCCACTGACAGCGTCATTACAAAAGCAACTCTGTAAGTAGCATTGAGCTTGATCCGGGTGCCAATTATTATGTCTGCGGCGACCTCCAATGCTGATCTGCGGAGGCGCCGCATTCATTTTGTACCTGCGGGGCTAAGCGCTTGGGCAACCAGTGTACGGCCATTAAACCCTCACTGGCCTGTGCCCTGGGTGGCCACACCACCCTCATTACGATTAGAGCCCCTACCACTACTCCAAGAAATCTATTTTTCCTATTTTAGCTCATGTTGATCAGGTTCAGCAACTGGACAGTCTCTACCTCAGATTAGTACAGAGCCAGATGTTTCCTCAGCATCTGCCGCTAAATGCTCAATCACTGGTTATCATTTCTGAACACTTCAATGCCGCTGTAAATGACTCTACTTCTTAGCAGTAGCTGTGATACTGATTATTTACAGTACTTAGTAAGAATACACATGAGGATGAAAACACAATTTTATACATATGCATTTGATGCATACTGTGAATAAAATACTACATTAGTTTTACAAAATAAACACGACTCTGTAAGAATATTGAATGGCAAAAAGAAAACCTTCAGTTATTGAAACATATGTTACAGATAAAAAAATGATGTAATTTATTATATGCAAGTAAATGAAATATGTATGAATGCTTTGGTTACAATAAATTAATATTTAATTTGGTTGTTCTTTGAAAAAAAGTACATATTCTGAAAATGATGTCTTTTTTATATTAATTTTATTTATTAAATTATTTCAGCCTTAACATAACAAAGGAAAAACTGTCTTGCCAGATTGTACATTTTAGAACATAATATAAAATAAAATAATTCCATATTCAGGGATGCACAAACACCAGAATGAAGAATGTATGAAGCTGAGAGTTTTCCAACGGGTTTAAAAAGTGCAGATGTTGCCTATAGCAACTAATCAGATTCTAGCTATCATTTTGTAGAATGTACTAAATAAATGATAGCTAGAATCTGATTGGTTTTTCAAACCCGCCAGACAACTCTTAGCTTGATACATTTAACCCCTGAGGGTAAATAGTGGGTTTAAAAAACCAATCAGATTCTAGCTTTCATATTTTTTGGTACATTCTACAAAATGATAGCCAGAATCTGATTGGTTGCTAACCCGCTGGAAAACTCCCAGCTTGATACATTTACCCTCAGGTGTAACACAGTATGCAAAGAAAAGAAAACATACATTTATATAGTCATATAGAGTTAAATCACACTAGTAACATATTGCCTTATTTATCATCATCATTTATTTATATAGCGCCACTAATTCCTCATTGCAGTGCAGAGAACAAACTCACATCAGTCCCTGCCCCAATAGAGATTACAGTCAAAACTCCGTAACACACACACGCAAATACTTGTTTTTATTGCATCGTGAGGACCCATGTCTAAAACATGGTATATAGGAACACCCCTTTTCTAATGCCCTGTCGACAGAACAATCATAGGAGTATGTGTAGGAGCGGTTCTTTATGTAGAATTTCACCCCCGATAAGTTCCAATCTTTCAGTTTGGATGATTCAGCCGTGAGGCACGCAACACAGTCTCGCTTTCCGGGCTCCCGGCATGTCTGTATAAACCTCATCAGGTGTTTCTCCACAGCCTGGACCTCCTCTCTGTCCCAGGATTTCCTCCACACTTCTTTGCAACCTGAAAGGAAGTAGAGTGGTCTATTATGACTCTGCAAAGAGAACAGTGTGCTACACCTACCTGTGGAATCCATGGCTGGGCACTGGTTTTGTGTTGCCAGGTCCATATAACGCTTCTCTTCTGACGTGGAAGTGTCTACTAAACGCTTGGCCACTTGTTCCTCTGTCACGGGGGATTGCTCATCATCTGACATATCACTCTGTAGCTGGACCAGTTATGAAAAGAAATGGATATGTAAATGACCAAGGTAAAAGTCAAAAGCATACATCAGACACCAGATTATCCACTTACTGTCCGGATCAATGTGCATCTCATCTAAATTTTTGCATTTATATTCGTCCAGTCTGCCACTCTCGAGAGCCATTAACAGTTTGCTAATCTTGGCGAGTTGGAGGGTACCTTCTGAGAGGCAGTAATACTGCCTGGGCACCCTTATGTTGTTCCCAAGGAAGTATTCTATTGGTCCATTTCTTTGTCGTTTAGGTTAAGGACCTTGAGAGAGTGACAATGTGCTTTCAAAGCTCCGTGGAAGACAGAATGTGGGGATGCTTGGCCCCACACTCTCAGGCAAACAGTCGTATGCAATCGGAGCATTTGAAGTGTGACAAGGCAGCTGGTATGGTGAACATGTAGACATTTTGGCTATCCAGTCCACATTTGTCACGCTTTTCTGCGAGAAGATCCATTGCAGCTTGCATGGCTGGTGTCAGCAGGATGGGGATTTTTCTTCCTCATTTTCCTCGGAATTCAATGCGAGTGAAGTACCGTCAGAGCTTCATCTCAACCTCGGAAAGCACTAGGGACACATCTTCGTGGAGATCAGAGGTATCTCTTGAGGAAATTATAGTCACCAACTTTGTTGAAACTTCCCCTCCCTTTCTAGGATTGAACAAGATCACCTGTGCCAGGGTGACTTTTGCAAGTAGTGCCCAGTGGTTAACCGTAGGCTCGGTGGATAGCCCACTTCGGTAGGCTTGCTGCTTCTCGTCGAGGCACAAGTGCATCTTTTTCACATCTTCCATGAAAGGTAAGAGCTGAGGCATTTTCCATTTGGACTCCTTAATAGTTTTCAAGGCAGCCTATGAGTTCAACCTGTTCCATTATGCCTCATATAGCTTTCTGAAATATTGTGTGTTTTCAACCGCAGCAGTGCAGCCCTCCATCACGACTTGGCACTCCACAATGCTCACTATCTTTTGCAGGTCGTGCTTGATCTTGAGTGCCAGCGAAGGCATCTTAAATGTACCTGTCTCTTCATCATAGCCAGCTACCAGCTTCACAGTGTCTACTGCGTACAGAAAGTTCACTGGGGTGGTAAAGTCTTCCATTCTCTCCAAAGGGGTAGCTTTTCTGGCCTGTAGCAGTAGCCTGCCCATTTATCTAAACTTCTGAATGATGTACTCATGCCTGCCAATATCTAATCCAACCCGTTTGAACAGATGCTGTCCCATCTGCATGATGAATCGATCATTTTTGAGTGCGAGTAAGACTTCATCCTGGGTCATGTCACTCAAGAGTTTCCAAAAGCCATCACTGATGTCAAGTGGAACAGGCTGCGCAAAGGTGCACATTGACTGGACTCTGTTCTTGCCAGGTGTGAACTTGTTGCCCCTTCGGTTTAGCTTTCAGCTCTTCATGTGTTGCCACAGGTATTTGTAATGGATTACTGGATAACACTACTAATCTTGACTAGCACTGGCTTACCTGAGGTGCGGAGTCTAACGATCTCCCCGGTGTTCACCAAGAACTGCCGCAATGCGGGATGGGCTTTGCTGCCAGGAGTCACAGGTCGCGGTCCTCAGGTTTACACCCAAGATGTAGTACAGCGGAATAGGAGCAGGATGAGAATAGTCGGACAGGCTGGGTTGGTTCACGGGAAGGCAATGCAGACAGAATCAGAAGGCAATCTCGGAGTCAATCAAACCGGGTCGGTACACGGGTCACCAGAACAGATGCGTAGTCAGTTAGCTGGGTCGGTACACAGGTATGGCAGATAAACGCGTAGAGAGAGGAACGTGAGACAATCCGAGTCAGGAGCACAGGCAATCAGGGTGGTTAGCAAGCCGGGTCGGTACACAGGAGAAACGGGATCCAGAAAGGCCAGCAAGCCGGTTCGGTACACAGGAGGTCAAACATACAGGGAGCAGGCACAAGGAGGAACAGGAATCAGGAGCCAGGGACAGGTAAGTTGCTCTGACACTCTTAAAGTGTCAGAGCGCTGATTTATAGAGAGCCCCTGTTTGAATTCCCCGCCCTTAGGCCTGGCAGTCACGTGACCACCGAACCCGGAAGTGCGGCGGGGGAGCGAGGAAAGGTAAGTATCGTTACAGTATTTCCTTGCAAACAAGCCCTGGCAGGCTACACAGTGCATGACGCCTTCAGAATCCATCTCTTTGTCTGGAAGTTTGCATGGGACCAGAACAACATGGCTTGCCCTCATTGCCTCAGCATTGTGTGCAAAGTTGCTCCTATTGCGAACATGTGCCATTTGCATGTACCTTTCTTTCGAGTGCTTGGGGAATCTCAGGGCCCAGGCTACTTCAGTCTCATTGTGGTGAACATGCTCCATGTGCCAGGCAATTTTTAAGAGGGGCTCCTCACAGTACAGGCAGTACTGCTTTTTGTTATACACCCTGAAGCCATCACTGTTTCTGGATAGCATTTGGACAGGCACCGCGTAGTCTCTCCAACCCTCTGTGTTAAAAACACGGCTAGCAGAAGGTCAAAAATGGTAAATAGAACTCATCTCTGGGTACCTGCACTCTGCTGCGCTGGAGGGCAACACCGCTGGTGTCTGAACCGCTCTCCTCCGAAGTATCAGTGGCATACTCATCTCCTCTGCTCTCTGGGCTATAGTCGGAGCTACCGGTGGGCTCTGTCATGTTTCACTGTCCCAACTTTACCTTCAGCAGCTGATGGATTCGACTGTGTCTTTACCCACTTGGTGTACAAAGAAAGCACCTGCAGGATGCAGTCATTTCCATTTCCTGCTCCTGCTATACATTTGGACGGAATACTGGCCTCTAGCAGTGGGATGCACACACACTTTCTCCCCTCCACATTGGACACACAAACACTTTTGTTCCGACAAATGTGACTCACGGGGAGATGCCAGATTTTTATGCTGAGCATATCATCAAGATCCCCTGCATTGATTAGCTTTGAGAAGCTTTGTGGGAACCTCAATTTTTGTCTCCACTACTACTCAGGTCCTCACAGTGTTGGTGTGTAAACAGGTCAATGTCCCCACAAGCATATGATTGCAAGCACACACATACGCACACACGGGTCAAATTGATAGCAGCCAATTATCCTTCTAGTATGTTTTTGGATTATTGCCACTAGGAGATGGCGATACTCAGATGGAGTTCCCCTTAAGAGTTCCCCATGCATTGTTAGGTAACAGGTGACCATATAGCTGCATGCGGCCCTCCGATCTTTCACATGCGGCGGCCCCCATCTTTATCCTCTGTTATTGCCAGATATGATTGTTATAGCTTGTAAGACTTGTTGAAAATATATTCTGATATGTTAAATCTATTGTTTTAACATATTAGTGAGATTAATGTTAATGTGCAGCCTCTTGGAGTTTAAAGGGCCACACATGTGGCTCCTGAAGGTTGCCTATCACTGCCTTAATATTTAACAAAAATGATTGGGGGGGTGTAGTGAGCATCATTAGTAACAGTAAATGGGGAGTTGTGCCACACCCCCAGATTCTCTGTAATACCACTTTCATACTGCCGCCCCTGCAATATCCCAGGTTTTTGAAGCCGGGTTTTTGCAGGGGCTCGGAGCGTCCCAGCTCAGAAACACCATTCATACTGCAGCTTGGATGTGGGAATTTCTTGGGTTGACCCCATTCATACTGCACAAGTCTGTGCCCTGGCATCTCTCTCTCTCTCTCTCTCTCTCTCTCTCTCCACCATTCATAGTGCAGGCAACCCGGGTTTGACCCGGAAATTACCCCTCGATAAATCCCGGGTATTTAGACCCAGGATTTTTCACTTGTACCATTCATACTGCACCAAGACCCGGGTCGTTTGAGCTCGCTCCGGGAAAAACCCGGGATTTTGGTGCAGTATGAATGGGGTATAACTTATCCAGACACATACAGTAAGGTTCTTATAAATAACTGTTTTGAAGGGGAGTACATAATTCATTTGTTTCTTCTTGCTTGCACTAGTGGGTGAGGGGGGGGCATCCAGCACAAAACAATGGATTTATTTTTTTTCAAAAAATGGAATTCTGCTAAGAAAAATTGGCTTATTATGCATAATAAACTTCCTTATTTAGGAAGGCAAAAGGTCGATTAGCAAAGGTACAAAAATACTATCAACCAGTACAATCTTACCAAGAGGGGCAGACTACAGCACATCCTCCCAGCCATTAACTACTGTATTGGGCTGTCAGTAGGCAGATTCTTGGAAGAGATTTTAGCCATGGTAAGCCTGGTGTATACACTTTATATTTGTATTTGAAAACCCTATGTTTTTAAGATGCCAATAACTGTAAGTGTGCAATGTTTCTCTTTTTATTGCTAAATTGGGTTTCTAAGCAGTGACATAACCAAAGGTAACTATAAAAATGGTGTTGTATATAGTTATAATTCTTTGTAACCGAGAGATTTTTAATAACATTTATTTCTATAAGCCAGCATACTCCGTAACGCTTTATACTTGGGGACAAACACAGTAATAAGGCAAGACTGGATATTAACAGACAGACAAAGTTGTAAGCTTAGAATCTATAGGAAAAGATAGTAGATTGTTCAAAGGTGGTTTTATTTAACCTAACCCTGAGACCAGTGTCTTAAAGGAAAATTAGATGTAGCAAAATAGGGTTGACTCAGAATGTGATCTCATGCATGATACCAGTATAGGGTTAAGTATTTTTGTGGAAGAAGTTCATATGGAAGCAGATGGTTTATGAGGGGTGATTGGGCAGCAAAGTAATTATTTACAATGTAACTTGTTTTTTTTTTCATCTGTTACTTTATTGTTTTACTTTAAATAATTATATTGGCTACATTTTTAGGTGGGGTACTCTGGTAAACCCAAACAAAGAAAAATTTTGGGTAAGTTCATTCGTTCAATTTGATTTAAATGCCTTCAATGTAGATTTGTAACCAATTCCTAATGCAGTGGTTCCCAAACTGTGCGCCTATGCTCCCTGGGGTGCCTTGGAGATCTCACAAGGGTGCCTCGGCCAGGGCCAGTGGTAAGCAAGGCGGGGGACTACTTGGTAATTATTTTGGCTTAGGGGTGCCTTGAAAAACTTTTGGAGACCCTAAGGGTGCCTTGATTGGAAAAAAGTTTGGAATCCACTGTCCTAATGTATTATTCTTTCTAATCCCTTGCTTACAGCGTTTCTATAATTACAAATTAATATTATTTTAGTGGAATTAGATAAAGTTACTAGCAATTGCATTATCAGAATGTGTAGTGAAAATATTTTTCTTATTGCAGTACCATATCAGCCAGAAAAATCTATGTGATGTTCAATACTTTCATGTTAAAAAAGACCAAAGTATTATATGAGTGATACCTTTATTGGCTAACCAAAATATTTTTTTTTATTTGCTAGCTTTCAGAGCACAGGGGCCCCTTCAACAGGCAAGTTTACAAATGAATAACTAAGAAAAGGGCACAACATTTAAGAGATGTTACATCAAGCAATTTGTACAGGGGGGGGATATATCATAAAGATAACCTAAAGTAATAAAGCAGAGGTTTTCATTACGCCCCCCCCTTCCCCTGTACAAATTGTTTGATGTAACATTTCTCAAATGTTCTGCCCTTTTCTCAGTCATTCATTTGTAAACTAGCCTGATGAAGGGGTCTCTGAGCACTGAAAGCTAGCAAATATAAAAATTCATTTTGGTTAGCCAATAAAGGTATCACTCCTATAATACTTTTGTCTTTTTTGACACCACAAAAGTATTCAACATCACAGCAATTGCATTACAAATTCCACTAGGGGGCACTAAGGTGCACTGAATTGCAGTCCATAAATGTATTTATTATTTATAGTTGTTCATGTTTTATGTTAATAATTGCTCTCAACCAGGTCCATTTTGGTGCTATGAAAGCCATACATTTTAGACAGTCCAATTGTAAAAAAATTCACAAGACAGGCATAAAACAGATAGCATGGTATGCCCCTTTTCTCCAAAATACACAGGGGACAAAGGGACATTTAACATTTTTGGAATAAGTATTGTTGCAGATATTAACTTATAATAGCAAGACTTCTAATAAAGAGACTAATGTGTATAAATAAGAAAGTAAATATGATACAGGGAAAGAGAGCTATTAAGCTAAAAGTATATAAATATAAGGAACGTGACAAAATATGTACACGAGAAATCAGACTCATACAGTCAGAAATTTAAAAAGGAATTGCTAAAAAATACAAGTCTAACCTGAACATCCATTTTTCAACTATATAAATAGCTACATATTCAAAACTGATAGCATTGGTACACTAAAAACATTAACTAAGGAAATTGAAAATGCAACGAACCATAACACTATTATATTTTATTGATATATTGAAGGAGTAAGTACATTTACAGTTAAACAAGATTAAGATTGATAAAGCATCTGTTCCAGAGACACATGGGGATATAGCTGACTGAGGCATAGGAAGTAAATGGAGTTTTCAATGGCACATTCTTAGATCTGGATAAAATTATTAAAAAGTGGTGTATCTCAGGGATCAGTACTGGGTATTGCCTTTTCCATAGTTGTATTAATGATTTTGCAGAAGGCCTAGGAAGTAAGGTCTCCATAATTGCAGATGACACTAAGCTTTGTAAGGTTATTGACACAGAGCAGGACATCACCACAGAAGACGTTGGCAAAATGAGTTGGACACAGGAATGGCAGATGATGTTCAATGTAGACAAACGTATTCAATGTTCTTAGGTGATGGTAAAAATGTTGCTACCTATAAACCACTTGGTAGACCACATCTTGAATATGGGGTAAAGTGTTGGGAATCTGCTATAAGAACAACACATGAGAACTTGATGGGCTATTTTTTTAGTAGAAAGAATAGAGGTGTTTAATTATAAACAAAAACATGAGACAATGGAAATGTTTATGTTGGAAAAAAGTTTTTTTAAGATTAGCAAATAAAGGTCTAGAATTATAAAGACAGTACAAATATTTGTTTAACAAGCTTTTCACACTCAGAACTCTATACGTAACAATTGTGCAGCGACTGTGACTAGAGGGACAATGTTTTCACCACCAATATACACAGGGATGTTTCACTGAAAGGGAAGCTAGACTGGAATTCACTCTTATAAACAATTATATTTTTTTTAAAAAGGTGTGCACCCCCTCCCAAATAGTGTATCCAACCCTAGTGTTGTTTGGGGGGAGAGAAGCACAATTATTTTGTACATTAATGTTTTTATTCATTTTACTGCTTTACAGGGCCACTGTGACTGATACACTTAAATGTATCATACACACCAGCCCATAAGGCACATAAAGAGGTGTGTTTGTGCAATTTCTGTAGTATTCTAAATACTGTAATCCTGTGTAAATTACGGGATGCAATTTACACTTACGATTTCAGTGTAAATTGCATCCAACTCAGACCCCTAGAGTTTAAAAAAGGTTTAACAAGATGGATTGTATCTTTTTGCAACTTCACTAATTAGGTAACATCCCGTTGCCAACCCTCCCAGCTGATTGCATTAAATAATGCAATTCTGCAACTAAAACTGAAAATAACTCAGATATATATTTTTTATTTTCACTATTAGTGTGAATTTACTAGATAACATATGTATTAATCATAATTTATAGAATACATGAAGAAATAAGTACTTTTAATCTGTTTCAGATTGCTGCAAATTCATGGGGAAATACATGGGGTGAAAATGGATATTTCAGAATTGTGCGTGGAGAAAATGAATGTGGAATTGAAAACTTGATAATAGCAGCATGGTGTCAAGCGTGATGACATAGCAAGTCATATATTAAAATTTAATTTTATGCCTAATGTAGAATTGCATTCATTAACTCATTTGGTTAACTAGTTACTATATGATTTACTTTACACAGCCCTTATTTAATGTTATGATTGTGGTAAAGTACAAAAAATACGATATAATTATATTTTATTTTAGTGAAGTATGTAATTATAAAATGTGTTTGTTTATTCTAAACACTTGTTATTGGACTCCAAAATGTATATTACATAAAGCATTATACTTCTTTACCTCTAGAAATGTCTCTTATTCTAAGGAATTTTTTTGTGAAATTGATTTTTAAAGTGTTAGTGAGCAACTTGATTTGATTTTTTAGGAAAATGCATTTATTACTATCACAGTACAATTGAAGGAGGGTGATTCCAATCAAACTAGTTCAGATGACATAGAAATATAATCATTATCAGCTACTGTCTTGCGAAGTCTCTTAATTGCCTTATAAAGAATGCTCATGAAAACTGTCAAGGGTGAATAATCATGGTCTGCAAGTATTTTGTGGACTGTATAATAGCTTATACAGTCCACAAAATAATTGCAGACCATGATTATTCACCCTTGACAATTTACATGGTAAGGGTTGTCGAAGTCAGCAAATTGGATAAAGTCATTTCAATTAATATCGAGCAAACTTGGTTGTCTTTGTCTGAAAATTTGCGTAGAGCACGCTACGCCATGGAAGGGCGTATCCAGCCGTAACATGTGGCAATAATAGTTTTTACACTTTTACACACATTTACAAGAACACACACATTTGTAATTAGTACACATTAATTGTAGTTGCAACACATAGTTATTTATGTCAAAACATAGCAGTATTTATGTTTAAGATTATAAGTTATATGCATGTTAGGGAAACTCAAGGTTCAGGTTGCAGGAACTGTGTCATGTTTAGTATCATTTTAACCCCCTATTCATCAACAGCTGTCCGATTCATTCGCCAAATAGATCGCATGTTGCATATTCTAGTTATTGATGTTAGGGAATAAATGAGTAAAGTGACACCAACTGTAAAATGCTAATAGACTAGTTGAAACTGGATTCTTGGCGGGAAAGTCGGAGCATATACCCTGGAGAGATGACCCCACCTTTGGATATTATGGTTTGAACTGGCCTATGACCTGCAGTACACTGGACCTTCCTGAAGCCTGGACCAATAAGAGCAAGCCACATTATCTGCATTGTTTTACTGTATTTCTGACTGCATATAAGCGGGAGCTCTGAGCTTAATGACCAGTCTTCTTTGACCACAGACTTCAGACCTGAATTACTGTTCACTGGATCCAGGGCGCCTGCGATAACTAACGGCTGTACTTATTATTATTTCGCTTGAATTATTCTGCTACTTTTGGATAATAAATTACTTTGTGCTTTGGAAACGCAAATCAAGATTCGACAATCATTATTGGATAGCGACAAAACGTGCATAACAGGGTGAATAACAATAAGGATGAAGGTAATCATAGGTGAGTGACATATAACTGGCTAGTGCTGCCAATAGTTATTTCATACTATCTATGTAGGAGTGGTTGCTAGAATGTTTAGCCCTTCAACTTTCATCTCTAGTTACCTTAACTTGACCTTGCAGTCTAATAAGACAAAGTAATATGCCATTAAAATATTAAGATTTCCACAGTGAATCCAATTGCTATAAAAGTATATACAATGTACAAGATAATGGATCCAGTAAAAGTAGTTTGTGTCTGAGTAATGTGCCTTGCAGTAATTAGTGTTAATGACTATTTGATCTTTATAAAAATCCTAAAATATAATATTTTCATTTGATTAGTAAAAATCCATCTGAGATGGAGGAAGATTAATATCTCTATGAAGGATTGCATTTCATATGAAGCATAAAGGTTTTATTTATGTGTGAATGTAATTGATGTCACAGCATTAAATTACAATTTATAGGATATTTCAATGTCATTGAATGACATTGTACAATGTCATTGTATGAGAAATAATATAGTGGAATTACCTGTCTGTAATAAACATATTTAGGCCACTTCACTTTAAATTAAAGTATCAAGAACCAGCAAAATGACCAGTGTATACGCAATTAATGTAAATATAATGATACCTGCAGTGCATCACACCATGGATTCAATACTTTCATCAGTGCATTCTTACACGGACCATTATATAGAAAGCCACACTATTCATATCAGAATGTTAAGAGGTTTAATTAACCTTATTCATAATATAGTATATCATACGATTGCAGAAAAAGGTATTCATTTTAACTGCAAACACACATCCATCTTTGACTCCAGCTATCATGGTTTTCACCTTTGACAACTATTTATTTGACACCAGGATTTATGAGTATACTGTCAATAGAAGCCAGAAACTCTTTGGCAGCCTTGGGTAAGATTGTAATTGAAACCTGAAATATATACAAGTACAATGCAAAATTGTGAACAACACGCAGTTTAGAGTCAAGCTGTAGCTGGTATACACATACTACACCTAAGTTTGGCGAATACAAACCCATAATGGACAATGTTGCTATGTCAGGTTTGGACTTACAAAGGTGTAATAGATGAATATGTGCATCAAGTGTTCCCCACACTTCTGAGATTGTAACTTCATTTGGACAGGGCCATCTTTACCTTCTGTTTCATGTCATTGTATGTAATTGCTTTAAGTCATGATTCCCACAATGTACAGACCTCCGAAGTGTTTTAGTGTTTTATAAAATAAAATGTAATAATAATATGTCTGCTTGTGCATAAATAACTGAGAGAATAAGATGCAGCACTCTATGCACACATTTGAAGATTTAACAAAGGTAAGAACCTCATGGGAAACACATTATTATTATTATTATTATTATTATTATTATTATTATTATTATTATTATTATCATCATCATATATTGATGGACTCTTTCCAAAGAATAGTAATTCCCCCACATCAGTCCATGCACCATTGGAGCTTACAGTCTAAATTCCCTACAACAGAAGCGCATACACTAGGGTCAATTTTATCAGAAGCCAATGAACCTACCAGTATGTTTTTAAAAGAAACCAAGCACAGAAGGGATCCCATACAATCATGTGATACATGCTCCACACAGGTAGAAGCTCATTTATAGTTTGTAGTGTGTCTATTTTATTGCATAAGATATTTATTTCTGTGTTGTACATGTGCACAAAAAATGCATATGAATGTGTCTGTATGTAAACTTTGCGGTTCTTTGACTTGAATTTCCTTTTGCCTAGAAAGGTTGAGTGGAGGCTGGCAAGGGTAGGCAAGTATAGGCCAAATATAGGAAGGGCATGTTCCCAAAATTGCAATACAATAATACATGTATGCATACATACATACATGCATACATGCATACACAGATACACCTTTTAGGAATCAATAATTACTAAATTACAGGGAAAATGCAGGATATCTAGAGGGGGGATTTCATATATGTGTTTCTGAAGAAAACTCCTTTTTGCTGCCGATCACTCTAATACTACATAATGTCTCCTTGGTGTGCTCAGACAGCACTTCAATTGGTTTATGTCATTAGGACACTATATAGGTAACTCAGTCTGTGTGTCTTGCTGCTCAAAACACCTAGGGCAAGGCTTAGCAATTTTGTAGAACTTAAGTGGAGACGGTATGCAGAAGATAGCAGCCTTGTATATAAATAGATGTATCCTCTTTTGAGACAATGCTGACAATGTCTATTGCATACCCCTTAGGGTGTCTGTAAGTGTATGCCATAGAAAGCCCACTCTAATAGCTCCATGTTTGGGATTGGAATGCCCCATCACTAATAAACTCTGGGCGCTGTAAATTGGCTTCCATACTTAAAGCTGATTTCACTCATGGGTAGGTTGGATATGTGGAGGATGGCAGACTAATGCAAAGAAGAGCTACTCCTGCTACAATAGCACGATAATTGCAATACGTTTTCTAGTTCCTGGCTTGTTTGTGGCTCTTCTCTACAATGCCGGTGCTGTGGGACACTAAGGTATGTCAGGCGCCGTCCCTGTGCTGTGTCCGTCACACAGGGACGGATGCCTGCTTCCTGGAACTTCCGGATAGACGGCAGCAGCGCTTCCCGTTGCCTAGCTACTCACTAATTCCGGCGGTGGTGATCAGCGTCACCACCGCCAATAGGTAGCCCTGCCCCCCTATGCTATTTATAGGCAGCTCTGACACCCAGTGGGTGCCAGAGTATTAGGTCCCTGATCTCCAGCGTTCCAGTGTGTTCTAATCTTGGTGCTTTTGTGTATGACCCGGCTTATCCTGACTATCCCTGCTTCTGTGCTCCTCGTGAATTGACCCAGGCTACGTTTGACCATTCTGCTATCTCCTGCACTCCTGATATTTGACCCGGCTAAGTTCTTGACTACGAATACAGATTCTCCCACTGGCATCTCCTGATCTCTCGGCTTGACGCGGACCGCCTGACACTTCTTCCATCCTTTCGCTTCACTGGTTGCTCCCTCTGAGGACCGCGACCTGCGTGTCTCACGCAGCAAAGACCATACTTCCTTGCGGGGGTTCCTGGCGAAGACCTGGGACACGTTAGACTCCGCGCCTCTTTGATGAGTAGTGCTGAAACCAGTAAGCTGAATATTCCTGAGTTTCGTGACAAGGTATCTGTCTAGACCCTGGAATGCAGCCTCTAGCCCCCATCCACAAATGCTATGGCCTATATAATAGAATGATTAACCTTTCTGTGTTTAATAATTTTATCAAAGGTTTTGTTTTTTAATTGCTTTAATATTTCTCTTACTATTGTGGGATTAATGGGCATCATTTTGTAAGGCATATTTGTTTTGCAGTGGATGTTTAAGATGTTTAACATTTTGGGTTTTATGTTAAACTTTTGGAACACTTTTTCATAACTGCATTTTGATTGGCTCTCTATTGTTTTGTCCACCTTTATACTGACAGAACATGGTTGTGGAGCCATGTAACAATGATATCTTTAAAGTAATATGAGAAGTTTTGAAGTAACAGCTTTTAATATTAAACAATTTAAGAAAGAAAAAAAAAATTCTTATGGATAAAGGCTTCTAGCTGTATGAAGACCTTCACAGAAAAAAATGAATAGTTTAAAATTATCATGTACACCTTTCTTGTGGTCTTTTGTTAGAAAAAGCTTCAAGAGTATGGTGTGGGAAGCATAAGCTGCAAGTCCCATCTGTATTATGGTATGATGAGTTGTGCCTAGTTTAGCAGCAATATTGTATTTAGCTGTTTGTTGATTGCCTCTTACTCTATAAGTGACAAACTCAAAATTCCCAGTTATGAATCGTCTGTTTCTGATCACAGAACCATTATTTGCTAAATATTATTTGGGTTGCTAATTCTTGACATACTCACCAAGAATAGGTCACAACTTAAATAATAACCAGTCGACTCTAGCAGTATTGTTGTTCCTGATACACCAAGACAGATGCATCTGCCTCCTACATTCTTTGTCACACAGACAAACACATACAATGCATTGGCACATGCTAAGCTAATAGCATCCTCTCTCACAGCCCTTAGCCCAAGGCACAGGGGAAGTTTAATAAGTATCTCTAGTCTTGAATATTGTGAGGGTGGTGCAAAGTGAGACTCTGTGCATGCCAGAAAGTGGGTGGACACATATGGACTTATGCAGACTTACACCCATCTGTTCCTGGAGAGGCAGAGCACGGGAGAGAAAGGACGTTCTAATATTTACCAAGCATAGTAAAGATGTGTTTATGCAAATGCAGCTCATGCAGACCTGCAGATACACGCATATATGCCTGTCGGGCAGGTGCAAATACTCGCTGATGACTTGTCATAAACCAGGTATGATGCAAAGGCAGAGGCATCTCAAGGTGTGTATGGCTCTGCAGAGCAACAAAACTACACTATTTTTCTGTTAAAGCTGCATGAGACCTATGCTCGAGGTAATACCTATCGAAACCTTTCACATCTTAGTGTTTCAGGAATAATGTTCCTATTGCTGATTTTATAATGAAAATTATTAAAAGTTACAAAGGGTCCACCCAACATAGTGTTGGCTCCACCCATCGCTATGTTGGGTGGACCCTTTGTACCTTTTCTTTTATTATCACCATTTAATAAAGTATCTCTATCAAGCTTCCTTACAGTAAGGAGCCTTGATAGAGATACTATCAAGAAAATGCCAGCCATCGCAGAGCATGGAGCCTCACCCAGGACTCGCACGGCAATGAGGAGAGGCAGTGAGCTGAGCGGCAGTAATTGGTGAGTCAGTGAGAGGAGAGGCAGTGTGCGGGCCGGATTTAATTAAGGGGTAAGTTGCAATATAAGTAAAACAAAAGCACAATATTATAAATACAGTGTATTTATATTATTGGGCTTTTGTTTTACTTATAGTTTAATGATGTCAAAGTGACCAAATGTGCAGGATATGGGGTGATTGTGTGCATTTATATTATTAGACTTTTGTTTTACTAAGCTATAATGAAATCAAAGTGACCAAACCTGCACATTTGGTCACTTTGATTTGATTATAGTATTATAGTATAAGTAAAACAAAAACCCAATATTATAAATACACAAACTCACTCCATAGCATGCACATTTGGTCACTTTGATATCATTATAGTATATGTAAAACAAAAGCCCAATATTATAAATACACACACTCACCCCATATGTCTGCACATTTGGTGACTTTTATATTATTATACAAATTTTGCAGCAAAATGATGCAAGTAACAGATATAGTTGCAGGGCACGCCCATTGGACAGAGCAGGGCACGCCCATTTCACGTATCAGGACACACCCATTGTGCGGATCAGGACACGCCCACAGTGCTTTTTACTTTTCCCCTGAAATTAATATTGCAAAAGTTGGCAAGTATGACATATATATTTCTCTCACACATCCGCTCATGGCATAAACGGTTACTATGGTAAAGTCTGTTTGGAGAACATATGTTTATCGATTTACCTGTTCAAATTAGGGATATTTTGTATAGGATGTTTGGAATGTTTGTTTATTATCTTATTGAACATTATGTGTATCAATATTATGGACATTTATATACTTATGGTATAACATTTCTGATTGGAGAGGAGCTGCTATAAATAAAAGTATGGAATGAATACACCCTGAAAAAGATCTCATTGTAAGACCAAAATGCGCTGGTTTATGGAGGAGTGTTTTTTGGACCATTGATTACCATCTACCCTTTGGAGGATCTACCATTACAGCCTGTAATGTGTGACCAACTTTAACCTGGCTGAGTGATATGCTCTCTTGATGGATAGCTCTGGTATGAATATTGACTGAATTAAACACCTCATAAGGGGATGTATATTGTTTTTATGAATTTTAATAAATTGTAATATATTTTATAAGGGTAGATGGTTTTGTATTTTTTTTATGTTTTTGTGTACATGCATTCCTGAGGGAAGTCTGATTGACGAAGCAGAGGAGGAATAAGAAAGATTTTATATCAATGCTGATTCTCTCACAATTACATGTAAGCATATTACCATTAAGGGTCAAGAAGATCCATCACTGTTATATATACTGAGTGCACACATTTGGAAGGTCAGATTTTTCATAAGGTGCAAGTCTCACTGTGCCAGACCTACTTCATTATATGTGATATATTTTCTCTTTCATGTGGCACTGCTGCCTCAATTGTGAATTGGTGAATGTACAGAAAGAAAGAAGATATTTTCATGTGATTTGGACTACTTCAAGGGCACTATTTATTGATTTAATTTATATGAACATTATCTTTCTAAATTCCAGCGCCAAACTGAAAGATGCGCACATTCATATTTGCAACATACAGTCCATCAGAACGCAAGCAGAAAAATAAGTTATAAAAATAACGTGAGCCTATCTTTATCACTGACCGGCTTGTTGGTAGACTGATATCTCTGACATCCTGTCTGCAGCTGCTCTGTGTGTTGAGTCGGAGGTGAGTTGTTGCGGTGTTCCATTTGCTAGCCGAACATTGAGGCTGGGATCCGCGGGTCTTCTTTCCATCACTGGTTGTTGTGGGTGCCATCTTGGAGCCCATTGTGGTAAAGATCCCATTCAACCTACAGGATATGAGGTAAGTGAGGCCTCCACCTTTCTCTATGGCCATGCAGAATTTGTTACATAGACTCTGCCCACACCCATCATTGTGTGTTGAATTTTCCCCTGATTGGATTCTATAGCAGTAGGTTGCTGGGGCCTGTGAGCTATCTACATATATATGCTACAGATAGTATAATATCCTCCTGACCTCCTGTCTCTCCCAGGAAGTAGCTACTCATGAGCTAGAGTGACAGTAAATTGCATAATTTTTGGCCTAATCCCCTGTCATTTTGGATATCCTCTGAACTATAGTAATAGCATTGGAAACAGCTGGGAGCATGTCTTTCCCTTAAAAAATCGGTTTACGATTCTCTAAATCACCTCTGTTGCTTTCAGGGACACTTGTGTATTTGTCCCTCAGGGTGATTATAAAATTATTATACTTATATATTTGGATTCAACAAGCTGCTGACTGACTGCTGTTTATTGCTATACTCTGCTTGTGCACTCCACCACTGAGTTATCAGCACATATCCTGATTTTGTGGCCCTGTTTGCTGATGAAGTGCCACCAATTAACTATGTCTAATTGATTCCTCTGTGCCCACCAAACATTATGTGCAAGAATTCTGCTGATACTACCTCTGGCATATTGTTATGGCCACCAGTGCGGCATTAACACATAGAACAGGTAGAAGAGGTCTTCACCTTTTGCAGCCGCCTTTCCCGTAGAGACTGGTTATGCTCACAGGTGCTCAGATGCCCCCAGGTCTTATGCTCAGAGTAGTATGAGTTTATGCTTACACGGTAGCACACATGTATAGGAGATTGCACATGGAGTAGCGGCAGGCCAGAGACCAGCAGACTGGACAGGGCACCTGAGGGTATGTCAGGTACAGGCAGAAAGGTCAAGGTCACAGGCACAGGTTCAGGATCCAGGGACAGGCAATAGATCAGGGTCAGAAGCACAGGTTCAGAATCCAGGAACAGGCAAAGGTCATACAAGGGTAATCAATCACAGGTTTCAACACCAAAGATAGGAACAGGAGCAGGCAGCAGTACTGGAGCAGAATGCTATAACCGGCAGTGAGGCTCAGTCCTCACTGCCTTAAATAGTACAAATGGCGAATCAGAACACAGTCTAGAATGTGTCCCCAGCTGCAGAATAATTAATATGCAGAGCCTGCAGCCAATGCTATACGCAGAGTGCCAGCGGTAAACTAATCCCTTAATCAGCCTTGATTGGCTGATCATACCCAGCCTTGAACGGCTGGCCCTGTCTCACCCTGTGTGCACGCGCCCGACTGTTTGACAGCTGGCCGGGCACGGCGTCAGGAGCTCCCCAGCGTCCCGGTTGTTGCCCAGGCAACCGGGACGAAGATACCGGAAGTGACATCCCGGTCGTCATAGCGACAGCTGGGACGCCCGCAGGAGGACTGCTAGGAACTCCCCAGCCAGCATAACAAAACTCGGAGTCTACTCTGAAAGCCTGGTGTTCGCTGGAGCCCCTAGAGGTGGGGACAGACTTGGCCGCAGGCTGACAGAGGGTCGAGAATTGTATACCGGCTAAGGAGAACTTAGGGATGGAGTGATTGGAGGACAGCAGCATGGGTTTCAGGCAGAGTAGATGCCGGCAGCAGACAGCGTAAAGTACAGTGTAAACCAAGGTCAGAGGTCACAAGCACAGGTTCGGAATCCAGGGACAGGCGAAAGGTCAGGGGCACTGGCGGAGGAGCAGAATCCGGTTTCAGGAAAATGGTCAGGGTCAGAAGCGTAAGTTCAAGGTCCAGGAACAAGCGAGGGTCATACACGGGAAGTCAATCATAGGTTAAACACCGAGCACAGAGAGAACAAGCAGGCAGCAGAACTGTAAACAGGACGCTATAACCGGCAGTGAGGCCCAGTCCTCACTGCCTAAAATAGTACAGATGGCCAATCAGGACACAGACCAGAATGTGTCCTCAGCTGCAGAATGATGAACATGCAGAGCCTGCAGCCAATCGGAAAAGCAGAGTGCCAGCAGTAACCATGATCTCTAATCAGCCTTGATTGGCTGACTGAACCCAGCCTTGAACGGCTGGCCCTGTAATCATCTGTGCGCATGCGCCCGGCCAGCTGTCAAACAGCCGGCGCGTGAAGCTCCCCAGCGTTCCGGTTGTTGCCCAGGCAACCGGGACGAAGCTACAGGAAGTGACGTCCCGGTCATCATAGCGACTGCCGGGATGCCTGGATGAACACTCACAGAGTCGCGGCGGTGCCCGCGGCCAACGCAACTAACATGGACACAGAGAGTCGCGGCGCTGCCCGCGGCCGCCGCGACTGCTAACACAGATTGGGTCATTTTGCTAGATCGGCTTCTACCACTGCCCCCGCTCAGCTGCCATAGCTATTCAACAGGGACCCAGGCTTACGACTGAGCCTCCAACTGCTAATGTCCCTTCGATTACTCTACAGGAGGTGCTACATGATATTAATTCCTCTGAAAAGAGGGTGACTGACAAAATTGAAGGGGTGCAGGTGGACTTGTCCCTACTATGCCAAGATATGCAAAAAATAAGGGAGAGAAATATAGAAACATTGAGGGTCTGAGAAGCATTTCTACTTTGGAGGATACTGCTGTCCCTATGAAGCAGCAGATTGATAATTGGAGTGGTCTCCTGTCGGCTATTGAAGAGCGCTTCCACTGCAACAATGTTAGATTTGTGGGCCTTTCTGAGAGGGCAGAGGTAGATCTGCCGAAAACCTTCTTGGAAGCCTGGCCAGGTGCTCCACCATGTACCTTTATCACTAAAATTCTTAATTTTAAGGACAGGGATGCTATTCTCTGGCTTGCTCGGACCAAGGGTCCTCTGCTGTACCAAAAACAGCGGATCACAGTTTTCCTGAATTTCTCTATGGATGTTCAAAAGGCTAAGGATTAAATGTGTCAAGCTGCGATTTCTTCAGCAATTTAAAATTGCCAGTGATTTTATGTGCAACCTGCGATTTTGACATTCCAAAATCCAATCTCTGGCAATTTGTGTCCATTTTAAAATACCCATCCCGCCCGTGTTTTAGTCAAACTTGACGGAAATTAAACACAAACTCGCCCCAGTTTCAACAGAAACTGAAAAATAAAGTATGCTGTTTGAGCTATTTGGCCAATGCTATCATAACAGGAGACCCAGTGCAAATTTTAAATATGAGGGTAATCATGGTTTTTGCATTAGAGGTGCATAAATCATTGTTAATTATCTTATGGGGGGGGGGGGAATACTGAATGTTTTTTCATGTAGCACACAAATACTTGATAGCTTATTTGTACACTGAAATTTAAAGTTGATATTTGTGTGCTACATGAAAAAACAGTCAGTATTTAACTTATGTGCAAAACTGAATGCTAATTTGCACCCCTTGCATTGTAACATGGTTTTGTCCAGGAGACTGAAATAAGAAGTTTCTTCAGTTAAGATCCTTAATGAATCAGGCCCATGGAGGCTATCTATTTGGAATCTCGTTGTCCCGCCTTTCATCTTAATTGGCTTTCTGCTCAAAAAGTGTGATTACCTGAATACCTGTTCAATAAATCTAAGTGTGGATGACATGGGAATTAAACCGTTCCAGATGCCTAAAATAGCTGAAGTTTTCCACAATTTCTATAGTGATGTGTATACATCTTGGGCACACTATATATCTCAATACTTGGACAGAATCTGTCTTCCCTGGCTGTCTGCTGACAGTAGACTCATTATGGACTCCCCATTCACGGTGGAAGAGGTGGATGATGCAATAATTTCCTTCCCAAACGGTAAGGCCCCAGGTGTGGGCATCCTTCCCTTAGAGCTTTACAAATAGCACAAAGCATTTTATGTGCCGAAATAATTGTAAACTTTTGCTTCTCTTTTAAAATCTGGTGTATTGTCTGACTCTATGGCTTCTGTGTAAATACTGGTACTACCAAAATCAGGAAAGATAAATCCAGAATTATATAGGCCTATCTCTCTTCTCTCCACCAATGTCAAAATCTTAGCTAAAATGTTGGCCTATAAACTTAACAAAGTGATCCTGGAGCTAAATCACCCAGATTAAACATGCGTTATGCCCAGGAAGTCCACCTTTTTATATTTAAAGCACTTGTTAACTATTGTGCAAGAGACCAGTCTGAATGTTTAGGAAGCGGTAGTTTCCCTAGATGCAGCTAAAGCATTCAATTCCGTGAAATGGATATATTTATAGGAAGTGATGAAAATGTTTGGAATGGGTCCCATATTTGTTAATTGGATTCAACGCCTCTATTCTAACCCAATGGCACAGGTGCATGTTAATGGCTTTGTTTCTCATTTTTTCAAATTAGGTAGAGGCACTCTACAAGAGATTCTTCACTCACCTTCCCTGTTCGCCTTGGCCATAGAGCCTCTTGCCTGTTTAATCCATAACACTCATACAATTAGGGGCCTTAGAACAACTACTGGGGAGGATAATGTGGCCTTTTATGTGAACGATATGTTGCTTTTCCTCTCCGAAACTGGAGGCTCTGTGGACAAGGTAGACAAAATAAGTGCAGACATGAAAACAAAGGGTATGAAGGACCCTGCTCATTAGAGAGCTTACATTCTAAATGGAAGGGGGTACAGCTAAAACAAGAGGAGCTAGTGTGGGTTAGAGTGGAGATTGGGATAGTTGTGAGGGTGCATTCGTGTGAATAGTGTTATCAAGGATAAGATCACCTCTAAAAAAGAGATGTGCTTTCAAAGAGCTTCTAAAGATTTGAAGGCTGCGGGAAAGTTTAATTAAGCGTGGTAGGTAATTCCATAAGTGGGGAGCAGCACGGGAGAAGTCTTGTAGTAGGAAGTGAGAGGTGGTTACCAGAGATGAGACAAGGCGAAGGTCAGAGGTTGATCTAAGAGGGCGGAAGGAATAGTATTTTGATATGAGATTTGAGATGTATGCAGGGGTAGTGTTGTTGAGGGCTTTCTAGGTAAGAGTGAGTAATTTGAATTTGATTCTGGAGGACATAGGCAGCCAGTGTAGGGATTTGTAAAGTGGTGCAGCAGATTTGGATTGGTGAGAGAGGAAGATCAGTCTTGCAGCAGCATTTAGGATGGATTAAAGTGTGGATATATGGGTGTCAGGAAAGCCAGATAGCAGGAGGTTGCATTAGTTAAGATGGGAGATGATGAGAGAATGGATAAGAGTTATGGTAACATGTTGAGTAAGAAAAGGGTACACTCTGGCAATGTTTTTAAAGTGCAGTTGACAGGACTGGGAGAGAGTCTGGATGTGAGGAATAAAGAGGATGGAGTCAAGTGTGACACCAAGGCAGCAAGCTTCGGAGACTGAGAAAATTGTGGTGTTATTGACAGTGAGGTAGATCTGAGGGCAGGTGGTGACTCTGGCAGGGGGGAAGATAATGAGCTCAGTTTAAGACTTGCTGAGCTTTAGGTAGTGCTATGACATCTATGTGGAGATAGCAGAAAGACAGTTGTTTACAGAAGATAGTACAGAAGGAGAGAGATCAGGGGAAGAGTTGTACATTTGGGTGTCATCAGCATAGAGGTGGTATTGGAGGCCAAATGAGCAAATTAGTGCCCCAAGAGAAGAGGTGTACAATGAAAAAAGTAAAAGGCCAAGAACAGAGCCTTCTGGTACCAGAACAGATAGTGGAAGTGGAGGGGAGGATGAGCCAGAGGTAGAAACCCTAAACTAGCGGTTCGATAGGTAGGAAGGGAACAAGGAAAGAACTGTGTCATAGTATCAAAAGCAGCAGAGAGGTACAGAAGAATAAGTATGCAGAAATTACCCTTAGATCTTGCAGTAAGTAATCATTTGTCACTTTTGTTAGAGCAGTTTCAGTGGAATGAGAATGAGAGGAGAGAAAGTGAGACATGCATTTATACACTTATCGCTCAAGTAGTTTGGAGGCAAAGGGGAGGAGTGGAATAGGGTGGTAGTTGGAGAGAGAGGCTGGATCAAGAGATGGTTTTGAATATGTGAGATGAGCGCATGTTTAAAGTTGAATGGAAATGTGCCAGTGGAGAGAGACAGGTTGAAGAGGTGAGTTAGAGGTGGGCATGCAGTGGAGGAGAGGGAGCAGAGAAGTTGGGAAGGAATATGGTCGAGTGGACAGGTTGTAGGGTGAGATTATAAAATGAGTTCAGAGACTTCGTCTTCAGTTACTGGAGAGAATGAATTAAGGGTGAATTGGGGAGAATAGGTAAAGGTGGGTAGAGTGAGCGGACTGAGTGGAATTTTGCATGAGGAAATATCTTGATTGGTGTCAATTTTGTCTTTGAAATAGGCGGCAAAATCATGGGCATTAAGGGAGAAATGAGGAGGAGGTGCAGCTGGTCAGAGAAGTGAGTTGAAGGTGGCAAAGAGGCAACGTGGGTTAGAAGACTGAGTGGATATTAGAGAATTGAAGAATGTTTGTTTGGCAATTGAAAGGGCAGTGCTGTAAGATGAACGGATGAATTTATAGTAGGAAATCGGAATGGGAACGAGATTTCCTCCATTGGCGCTCTGCATTGCGGGAGCACTTTCGAAGGTAGCGGGTCTGTTTGTTGTGCCATGGCAGGTGCTTGGATCGACGGAGAATATATGTAGTAGCTGGAGCTGCATTGTCTAGTGCTGAAGTAAGTGTTTTGTTAGAAACACTTGTTCTGATAGAAAGGTGCAGCCTGATTAGGACAGGACAATGCAGTCATTGGAGAAAATAGTTGTTTTAGTGAAAATGATAAGTGGATTGGGTTGCGAGTACTTAGGTTTCGTAGTGTACGTGTGTATTTGGGTGCAGTGGAAAGGGCATAAGGTAAGGTGAGGCTGAAGGAAAGGAGATTATGGTCGGAGAGCGGGAAGGCTAAATTGGAGAAACTAGAGATGGAGCAGTAGTGGGAGAATGTCACAGGCACTAGGAGTCTTGCCCAGGATTTCACCAGTTGACTATGCTTACCAGAGAGGCGGAGTTTGCACAGCGGTCCTCTGGCAGCAGGGTGAATAGTGGAACGTATATAACAGCAGAGGGAGAGAGGATGCCAATGGAATTGATGATAGTCAATGACTTGCAGCTATACTGGTAAATGAGTCAGCGACTTGCATCTATAGTGGAAAGGCAGGTTTGAACCATGGAAACCAGGGTGGGCGTGAGCAGGTGAGGGAAGGTAACAGGAGAGTCAGTGGTCTGCGGACAGCAAGTTGTACCACTGCTGTGAAGGGAAGACTTGTCCAGGTGCAGGTAGGTAGCGGGGAAGTCAGTGGTCTGCGTATAGCAAGTTGTACCACTGCTGTGACGAGAAGACTTGTCCAGGTGCAGGTAGGTAGCGGGGAAGTCAGTGGTCTGCGTACAGCAAGTTGTACCACTGCTAGTAAGTGAGGAGTTGTTCAGGTGCGGATGAGTGGAGGCATGAAAAGAGTCAATAACTGTATGAAGACAATGAGAGCACAGAGGAACTTGTTCCAAACAGATATGCAGCGTTTACAGCTAATAGTCTATAATGGTATGTATACCGCTGCTGAGTAGAGAAGCTTGCACAAAGCGGATATGCGGGATAATAACGGATAGTCAATCACAAGTATGCATATCACTGCTGAGTAGAGAAACTTGTTCCAAACAGATATGCAGCGTAACAACAAATAGTCTATAGCGGGTATGGATGCCGCTGCTGAATAGAGAAGCTTGTCCTAAGCGGATATGTAAGGTAACAGTTGATAGTCAATAACGAGTAAGCATACCGCTGATGAGTAGAGAAGTTTGTCCACAAGGATATGCAGGCACAGCAGGGGCGCTGAACGGCTGTAGCGGGTATGGGAACCGCAGGTGAGCAGAGTAGGTAATCAGAAGCCAGCTGAGGACACGAGCAGGATACAGGAGTCTGTAGCGGGTATGAGAACCGCTGATGAGCAGAGCAGGTAATCCAGAAGCCAGCTGAGGACACGAGCAGGATACAGGAATCAGTAGCGGGTATGGAAACCACCGATGAGTAGAACAGGTAATCAGCAGGAAGCTGAAGACACTAGCAGGACACAGGAGACACCTTCAGAGACTCACAGGGAATGAGACTCAAGATCAGGCAACGATGTAATGAGCACAGGTGCCTTAAATAGGGAGAGGTGCCTGATCCACCAATTAGATTAAAAGCAAAGGTCATAAGTTCTTGGATGCTGCGCATGCGCAGTCCATCAAGATGGCGGACGGCCGCGGCTCAGGACAGGCGCCGGCAGGAAGGCTAGAGAACCACGCACCAGCGCAGAGGCACTCACGGTCCGGTGAGTGACAGAGAAGTCAAGTAGAGGGAGTGCCCATCACAGTGGGTGGGAGATGAGGTCTATTGGGAGAGACCAAAGGAGGAAGTAAGTGAAAGAAGTTTAGTGGCAGAAGAGAAGATTATCAATGGGAATGTTGAAATCGCCAAGTATGAGTGTAGGCAGATCAAAGGATAGGAAATAAGTGAGCCAGGCCGCAAAGTTTTCAAGGAATTGGGAAACTGAACCTGGGAGCAGATAAATGACAGTAACATGGATAGTGTGGACTTCAATGGAAGAGACTTGGAAGGTGCAACTTGGAGAGAGTAGAATGCTTACTCCACCACCCTATTTCCAGGTCTGGGCATGTGGCTCAGGGAGAGTCCCCCATAGGAGAGCGCTACAGGGGATGTAGTGTCAGAGGAGGTGAGCCGAGTTTCTGAAATGGCAAGGAGGTTGAGGGATTTAGAAATTAATAGATCATGGATGGATGTAAGTTTGTTACTAACAGATCTGGCGTTCCATAGTGCACAGGAGAAGGGAAGAGAGGGTAGTGGAGATATGTGGATAAGATTGGCGGGATTGGAAGTACGGGATGGATGGAAAGGTTTGGGTTGGAGTGATGAGCGTGAGCAGATAATGGGTATTGTATGGTGCCCAGGGTTAGGCGAGATATCACCTAACTCTGGTTTAGCCCTGAGCTTTTGTGACAAGTTACCAGCCAACATACTCTCTTGCAGAATTTTTCTGTTAGGGGTTTACCCTAGATGTTCGACCCCCCTGCTCATACAAGTGGTGAAAATTTGGAAGGTTGCTCATGTGAGGTATAGACCCTATTGCGCCTCTATGGGGCATACTGAATTGAATGAACTGAAACTGCTGAATGGGAGCTCTTTGTGGATAAAGCATGGTGTCTCTGTCCAGGTCAATTATTGTAACACTCACTGCTCCTCGCTTCGTTCTCGCTCTCTGCATCGGAACCACACATCTGGGTATAGACAGTTACATGACCGCAAGTTGGGGTGGGGAATTTGAAACTTCTACATATATAAACCACATTCTGACACTCGTCTAGTGTCAGAGCAACTTGTGTGTATCTTGACTTGTTCCAGAGTACCTAGCCTGTATCCTGATTGATTCTTATGTACCAGTTCCAGCCTGTTTTGACCATCCCTGCTCTCCAGCGTTTGTGTACCGATCTCGGCTTGTTGACTACCCTCTGTCTTAGTGTTACCCACTTATTGTTACTGACCTTGGATGCCCTGACCTTGATTCTGTCTGTCGTTTCTGCACTCTGCTGGCAGTTTGTTTTACCAGACCTGGCTAGACCAGACATTACTCCAGCCTGCTGATTCGGTACTCCATTGTCAGATTGTGTACCAGACCTGGCTTGTCCTGACTCCGTTTCTGCTTGCTGACTCTGTACTTACCTGTCAGTTGTGTACAGGACCAGGCCGTCTGACTACTCTCTTCATTACCTACTGTTGGCCACCAGTCACTCCCTCTTCTGCAGTGCTACATCTAGAAGCAGACCAGTGGACTGCAACCTGTGAGCTCTCGACATCAAAGCACATCCCGCCTTATGGCGGTTTTGTGAACACCAGGGGGGGGGGGCTCATTAGATCCCGAACCACTGGTCAGCCAGCTCAAATCTAGTCTAGCACAAGGATCCCATCTCGTCTGTTACAATTATATGCCTATGAGGTCCATATTCTCTTTTTATCTCCAACTTAGGCATGCGTTGCTAACGCAATTTGAACAGGAAGTCCCTTCTCTTAAAGAAGCCCCTAAGAGGATTCTTTATCAGGCTTTAGGGTACTCAAAACTAACCTCAGTCACAGAATTATATTTATGTAGTCAATTTGATGACTCATTCTTTGAGGTTCCAGTAAATCCAGATATTTCTTGTGCACAGGGCATACCTTACTCCTCGTAGATAAGCTAAATTTAGATGAAATCAGGCTACTAACTGTCCATTTTGTGGAAATCCCTCTAACTCATTATGGCATCTCCTGTGCAATGCCCTAGAATCCAGCACTAATGGTCTTGTATCATTAAATGTGTTAATAGAACCTGTCTTTTGGCCTACACCTTGATGATATGTTGAACAGATCAACGCGCCAATACATAGTGAATGTGTTTATGTCGGCTAAGGTCTGTATAGCTAGGTTATAGATGGCTTCATCTAGTCCTATGTTCATGACTGGATTAATGTAGTCAGTGATACACTGGGTCATGAATGCTTTGTATGCACAAGTAGGAAATGTCCCTTGGCTTATGAGAAAATGTGGGGGCAATGGCTGGACTTCCCGAATGTCTTAAACTGATTGGCAAGACCATCATTGTTGGATTAAACCAGTGAACGTTGTTGTTGCTGTTTATGTACTTCATGTATTCTTTGTTTTTTTACAATGTGGTTATGTGATGCCTGATTGTTTGCAGTCTATGTTGTAACTGTATGTTTAGGTTTCTTTTGTGTATACAAAACCAGGATTTTCTGAAAATAAAAAAAACACACTGGATTTAAAAAAACAACAATACATACTTAAGAGATGCACTGAACTTGAATCAGGGCATTTATTTACTTACTGTACATTATCTATGTTCATCCGCCATTCCTTTCTCTGTTCCGCCCTTAAAGTCGTAGGCAGTTGCAAGTGTCATTTGCATTCGGATATGAATTTCATTCAATTGTGTTAACTGGCATAAAGCCCATTCTGGCACAAGAGCAGAGTTATTTCACGTACGAATACAAAAGTGGAAGCTGCTCAAATCAATTTATAGGCCATAACAGGTGCTAGAAAGGGTGGGGTTATCCTGCAAGGAACATACAAACAACATTTTTTCCCCCAGCACACTGCTATAGCCAGCAACAGATCTGCCATTTCTACTGTAGATAAAAATGCAAAAGTCTTTGTTGCACACATTTGCAAATGTATATTTAAGCCATCCGCCACGCCAAGGCGCTTTTGCTAATAGGATGTACGATACAGCACACAAATGGACTTTAGATCAAAGATTAATCAGGCCAAAATATGTAGATTTTTGAAGATAAAGATCAGGTGTCTAGGACTTTTTTTGTTGCCTCAAAAATTTATTATTTGTGCTAGTCTAAAAAGTAAGATTTTAAAGTGCAAATGAAAGTATAAAGAAATTATTTTAGTCAGTGGTTATAAATGTCAGCAACAAGCTACAGTATGACAATAAAGAAGGCAGGATGTTTTTATGATGAAACTCTTTAAGGGCAAGGCTCATTGCCTTAGGTTCGTAAAAAATGAAAATCCTGTTTCTCTGGTAAATTAGAGCATAACTCATACATGCTACTAAACTTTAGTTTTGCAGTTGCCTCTGTTGCCATTGTTGTATATTTAATTATTGTGTTACATTTAAGTCATCTGTTGTAATTGATTGAACAAAAACATATATATTACATAATCATGACTTGCAGATTTAAAAACTGGGATTGAGAGTTTGTGAACCTGAAAAATGAACAAATGGAACATTTAGCTTTTTATGTATATGATCACTCATAGCAAAATGAAATCATGGGATTAATATACTCATGTTTAAACTTGGTTTTGGAATTTGTAGAAAAAAAAAAAAATCTAAAAGATTAGTATGTAAAATAAATCCATCACTTTCCTCAAAATATTATCTGAACAAAGTGATAATAGATTACATTTACTAAATTAAATTTGAACAGAAGGGGAGAATGAGTTAATTTTGTGCGACTTGTGATTGAGTGCTTGTGCGTTGATAAACACTTACACAATCACCTTCATAAAGCAAGAAAAGGAAATACGGTATGTCAGAGAAAAATGTGTCAGTGTGTTCACAACAAACTCATGTCAGAGAAAGTAATAATGAAATTCAGCAGACTGTCTCCCAGGGAAAGAGACAATCCATTAAACCGGCGGTTCCCAAAGTGTGCACCGCGGCTCCCAGGAGTGCCGCGGCGCTGTCACTGGGGTGCTGCGAGCCAGCCATAGGAAAAAACAAAGAGCTTATAAACTTACCAATCCACGCGGCGCCGGGACCCAGCAGACTCCTCTCTCCCGCAGCTGTCACTGACGTCGATATTCAGTGACTGCTGCGGGAGAGAGGAGTCTGCTGGGTCCCGGCGCCGCGCGGATTGGTAAGTTTATGTGCTCTTTGTTTTTTCCTATGGCTGGCTCGCGGCAGAGGAGTGAGAGGGAGCGTGACAGCGGGGCAGGCAGAGGGGTAGAGGAATGTGACAGCGGGGCAGACAGAGGGGCACAGCGGGGCAGACAGAGGGGCACAGCGGGGCAGACAGAGGGGCACAGCGGGGCAGACAGCGGGCAGACAGAGGGGCAGACAGCGGGGCAGAGAAGTGTGACAGTGAGGCAGACAGAGGGGCATATGAGTGTGACAGAGGGGCAGACAGCGGGGCAGAGAAGTGTGACAGTGTGGCAGACAGAGGGGCAGATGAGTGTGACAGAGGGGCAGACAGAGGGCCAGGCAGAGGAGTGTGACAGAGGGGCAGACAGAGGGGCAGAGGAGTATGACAGTGGGGCAGACAGAGGGGCAGATGAGTGTGACAGAGGGGCAGACAGAGGGCCAGACAGAGGGGCAGAGGAGTGTGACAGAGTGGCAGACAGAGGGGCAGAGGAGTATGACAGCGGGGCAGAGGAGTGTGACAGAGGGGCAAACAGCGGGGCAGACAGAGGGGCAGAGGAGTGTGACAGAAGGGCAGACAGAGGGGCAGAGGAGTGTGACAGAGGGGCAGACAGCGGGGCAGACACAGGGGCAGACAGAGGGGCAGACAGAGGGGCAGAGGAGGGTGACAGCGGGGCAGAGGAGGGGGACATCGTGAGAGGGGCAGTGGAGAGGGGGCATCGTGAGAGGGGCAGTGGAGGGGGACACAGCGTGAGAGGGGCAGTGGAGGGGGACACAGCGTGAGAAGGGCAGTGGAGGGGGACACAGGGTAAGAGGGGCAGTGGAGGGGGACACAGAGGGCAGAGGAGGGGACAGCGTGACAAAGGGTGGAGGAGGGGGGGACATCGTGAGAGAGGGCAGAGGAGGGGGACACAGTGTGAGAAGGGCAGTGGAGGGGGACACAGGGTAAGAGGGGCAATGGAGGGGGACACAGAGGGCAGAGGAGGGGACAGCGTGACAAAGGGCAGAGGAGGGGGGGACATCATGAGAGAGGGCAGAGGGGGGGACATTGTGAGAGAGGGCAGAGGAGGGGGAACAGCGTGACAGAGAGCAGAGGAGGGGGGACAGCGTGACAGAGGGTAGAGGGGGCAGTGTGAGAGAGGGCAGTGTGTCTGGATGCAGAGGGGGCAGTGTGTCTGGATGCAGAGGGGGCAGAGTGTCTGGATGCAGAGGGGGCATTTTTGCATACAACTAAATAAGTATTTCTGTCCTGACCTAAATACTTATTACATTTTTTTGACCCAACTACTTCTAAAACAGGACTGCTCAATAATTATTTTGGAGGGGTGCCTTGAAAAAATTTGGAGACTCTGAGGGTGCCGCGAACTGCAAAAGTTTGGGAACCACTGCATTAAACAATTCAAACAAATTTATTTTTTTTAAAGGAATTAAAATAGTGTACAGTAAAGGACTTAGGAACGCTTTGGTTTATATTATCAATTCAAGCCTTAAGGATTAAAAGTTTACAAAACATACTTTTCCAGATGTTGGTAAGTATAACTTGGGTTTTATTACACCACCCTGGGGTCTAGTAAGAGCCCTACTGTTTTCAGCATGGGGCTGGGTACCCTTAGGGCGGGTACCCGAACATTTTTTTGCAAACCCCCTATGGGATCCAGCCCTGTGCTAACTAGCCTGGCGATGTGGGTCATTGTGGCAGAGGGCCCCCATGCTCTGGGTTCCCCTGCTATAGTGCCTCCAGCTCCAGCTGGCTTGCCTAGTGCTGGTTATTTCCTCCCCCCAATTTTGCGACTACCAGCACAAGTTTGGCAGCACAAGGGTTAATATCATGGAGAGGGGGAACGCCACACTTTTTTATTTTAACATTTTATCTTTTACACTGTATAAAGCCTGCTGATCCGGCGGCTGTAGTGCCGCCGGACCTGTCCGCCAGAGGCGGATTGGGAGCTGGCTCTGGAAAAAGTTCTTGAAGTGGTCTCATGTGGGCGGAATCAAAACAACTGTAGGTGGGACCAACACAAATGTAGGTGGGATTTAGAACTACTGGAAAATGTTACTACAACTATTGGTTGTAGAAACATTTAGGAAACCCTAAATGTGATGCATTAAGACACAGTGGGTCATCTCTAAAGAAATGCAGGGCAAAAGCTGCCAGTCCTGTATTATAAAATTACATGAATCCTTTTGCATTATCTGCGACTGGTTTATAACCTCTGTGCTCCATCTTGTTTAGTTGTCTACTAACACATTCTTCCAAAATTCCCTTCATAGAAACATATCTGAATTTGTTTAGTAAGTTTAACTATTACAAAACATGTTAGCACAATTGTATTTGATCAGTTTGCCAGAGCAGCATATGAACACCTCATGCACTGTTGCATGTTTCCCTGACATCATGGGATGCAAACTACCAGTTAACGCTCTCTCTAGATAATATATAAATATATGCACTGTGTTTTTTAAAAAATGCTTTAAAGGAGAAAGAATTAATAAAATTGTCAGTGCAATGGGGGCTGGCCACATGTTCAAAAAAGTGATCTGAGAATGGGACCAGAGCAAGGTAGAATGCAGGCCATGGAATCAATGGAATAACCACTAAAGCAGTGTTTCTCAAATCCAGTCCTCAGGACCCACTAACAGTGCAAGATTCCCAGGTGACCAGTGAAATAATTATACCACCTGCTACACTGTGTCAGTCAGTAATGACTACACCTGTGCTCCAGCAAGGAAATATGGAAAAAAAATGTACTGCTTGGGGGTCCTGAGGACTGGAGTTGAGAAACACTGCACTAAAGTATCACCAGATCTGGAATAATGCTCTGGGGGGGCTGAGGAGAGTTAAGACAGGGGGTTATCATTTTAGACACATTTTAGACAAATACACAGGTAAAACTGTGAACACTACTGTTAGATGCACACAACTCTGCCTTCACAAACAGTACAGTGTGAAGCAGGACCTCCCAACTGTCCTTGTAGTCAGACCAAATCCTGACTAAGAGAGACAGTCACCAAAATTTAGGACTGTCCCGCCAGATACAGGACAGTTGACAGATTGTCCTGCTCTCTCCTACCTGTTCTTGTCACTTTCACCACCTGTGGTTGCTGGTTTCTTTATATCAGTTGCTGCTTCTCTGGATCGTTGAATGCTGGAGGCCCTATTTGGAAAAAGTAATGGGTACATGAAATTAACAAAACACCAACCAGCCCCGGCATAAATCAATCGCACCCACGTTTAATAATAAGACCTTGCTCCAGTCCCAACATTAAAATAATAGAACTCACATTTAATATTACATTTTCCCACAATCATTCCTAGTATTAACTATTTCATATTCACATTTAATAAATAGCCCTTCTCACCAAACTCAGCCCCACAATCAATTAATAATCCCAATCCACCCCAGCATCAAATTAAAGGTCCTGTTACCCCATCCTAATTTAATAGGCCCCACTATTAAATGGCCCACCAATAAATTCAATTGCCCCACCATCACCCAACAAATAAATAAGCACCCATTAAATAATTTGCCTGCATCTAAACTCCACCTTTAAATGAATAGTCTACCTCCCACCCATGTACTATTAATACAGCCCCACTCACTTTCCTCATATCACACATTATAGTAGCCCCCCCTTCAATTCTCTCACATATTATAGCAGCCCCCACTCCTTCCCCTAACAACATAATAGCAGCCCCCTTCCTTTCCCTCACACATTATAGCAGCCCCCCTTTCCCTCAAACATTATAGAAACCCTCACACTTAAGTTGTTGCTACTGCTACTGGAGACTCTTCTTTCTGCACACTTAGGATGGCACCTGTCACATGGTGTACGTCCCATTTGATTTCTAACTGGACGGGGACTGGCAAAGGCCACAGAGATAGGGAGGGGAGGAAGGGAGGGAAGGACCCTTAGATTTGCAGGCACAATATGGGAGGTGGCTGGGAGGTGGCTGGTTATGGAGGAGGGGCCAGCCACCCACTACCGCACTGCCCCTCCAGATAGCACCTGGTTCAGGAGGGCTGCTACCTGTACCCATCTCCATCACTGGCTCTTGGAGACCAAGGACTGACCACTATGCAAATTTTTTTAAACCCCCTCCCCCAATTAGACATTCAGTGGGCTCCTGAGGCCACTGGCCTACCAGGAAAAGTCCCGATAGGTTCTATGGTCAATCTGTCCCTGCACCCACACTACAGGAGCTGACAGATACATATCCAGCAGTGTGTGTGTAGTAATGGAAAACCAAAACAACCATGCACCCATATTCATCAGAGTAAGAATTTTGAGATCTATGCCTTGAAGAATTTGGAAGTACGCGAAGCGTAGATATGTGTGTATAATACTTATTGCAGTTTGCGCTTATAATTCATGCCTTGATGAATCAGGCCCACAATATCTCTAACGATTTCACCCAATGAGCATGCCGCTTCAGGCGTACACATCTTCACAATTTACCTGCAGATCTGTGATCTTAATCTCTCAAAATCATCTGCTGAAAAGATTATAATAGCATAATGATGATCATATTAAAGTTTAGAATGAATTCATGTTTATAACTAGTCTGGGACTTTTTGTAATACAGAGTACAGACTTAAGTAGTAGTTAGAACAGCATTAATGGTGTTTTTTTGGGAATGTAGTTGAAATGGCGACAATGAAAATGTCACCATTCAGAATGTTAACATCATACTGTCGACAATCAGAATGTCAACACAGGTAAAAGGTTAAGATTCAGTATGTCGACATGTTCATTATGGCAAAATCTCAACATTGTGACTGTCGACGGGTTGTAATGTCGACAATCACAATGTCGACATAATGCATTAGATTAAAATTGGCACTGCCACCAATATTACATTAAAAATAAGTAAATCAGAACTTCCACGCTGTCCCACTAGTGCAACACCAAGTACAGCACAAATAAGGCACACACAGAGCCGTTTTAACGCATGGGCACGCTGGGCGATTGCTCAGGGGCCACATGAGCATAGGGGCCCCATAGGCTTGCCAACTTTTCATTATATTATTACAGGAGATTTTTTCAGAACCTTCAAACACAACTATGCAGGAGAACGTTCATTTTTAAAGCTGAAACTGATAAAAAATCAGCTTTGCAGCACAATGGGGCAGCAGCATTTGAACTGGCTTTCACTCAAGTGTATGGAAAATGACATTCTGAAGACCATTGATTTCAAGACAATTATAAAGCAATTCTCTGCAAAAAAAGTTTGAAAATGTTTGTGTTGAACACTTTATTAATAATAAGTAATTCATAGTAATTTCTTACTGTGCCATCTCCATCTGTATGATTTACCAACTGAGTACCATTTTTATGTTGAATTTCTTGTTTTTCAACCTGAAAGCTAATGTTATATTGGCCAAATTTTGTGTGGATTAACCTCTGCTGTACAATATGTTTTTTAATGTTTTAACACTGTTTTTGTTGGAGATACCAATAAATATAAGCTTAATTTTATCGATAATTTACATTTTTATTCCTGTGAGTGGTTGTTTAGGTAGAGCCCCAGCGCACAGCTTTGCCCAGGGGCCTGTAATCTTGTTAACACAAAGGCAATAAATGAGACAGTACAGCCTTGTTCACTGAATTTTAGGTAGCCATCATCTCTATAGTATGATCATCTTGTTCAGCACACCAACCTGGTAGTGAACTTTGGGCTCACATATAGAAATCCCATTGCAGATTACATTGGCTTGTCTGCTGTGCTGCAGAGGGATGCATATTCCTCTAGGTATGAAGAGGTGCTACTCATCTGGGAGCTGGACTCTCTGCAAGCAGATAGCCAGAGATCTTACTGTACTCAACAGTAGCCATGAAACCACTGCAACAAAAAAAAAAAACAGGCAGACACCTAGCACCTTTTGTGTAAACTCCGTACCGCAAACTCACAGGCAAAAACTAGAATGGTAGATTGTTTATGTGAATACGTAAATTAGTATTAATATCTTACAGATCACCAACATTATAGTGTAACAGGCTTGATGACAATAGTGTATCACTAAGAACAGATAAATGTATAATAATCCTAGTAGAATCTCAAATGGAGCAATGACCAGTGTTACATGTTTTCCAAGTGGGCAAACTAACATATGTGTATGTTGTGACAGTACAGAAATGGAAGTTTGTCAATTTATAGGTTCAAAGCAGGTGCTTTAAAGGGTGGGGTTATCCAGGAAGAATAAATACAGTGAAAAATCTCTCAGCAACACTGCTGTGAACCAGTAAAAGAGCTTCTAATCTACTTGTACATAAAATTGCCAAATTTTCAATTACACACAAATGTATGGTAAAATACCCGGCACATGACTGTATTCTTAGATCGCTTCTCGACCTTTTGGCTAAGATCAAGTGTAGTATCTGTTCTTATCAGTTTACCAACTACCCGGTGGAGGTTATGCTGAGTGTGGCTCATCCGATAGCGCGCTCTAACATCGGTGAGGGGCTGATGTGGACTCTGCTGCATGGTGCACTTGTCTCTCTCCTGCCCAAAACCCAGAGGACATACCTGAGTGTGGCTCATCCGATAGCACACTCTAACCCTGGTGAGGAACTGTTTGAGACTTGTGTTACCCGATCGAAGCCGGCCAGGAGCAAGAAGACCGACCCCGGGGAAGAAGCGCTGCCGACCCCTGCTTGCCGGGAAGAAGACGCCGGGAGCACCTCCGGCTGAAGAAGCCCTCCTCTCTTCGGGCCCTGCTCCAGCGGAAGAAGCGCCTCCTCTTCAGCGGAAGCCCCTGCTCCTTTCTACCCAGCGGGAGGATATCTGCACTGCTTCCTCCACCCCGGAAGACCAGCCTCTCTGCCCCAGGAAGAGCCAGGACGATGGCCTCAGCTACTGCAGCTCCTGCCTCCACCCCTGCTCCTGCCCCTGGGAAGAAGGGAGGAAAGACCACCGCCCGAAGCCTCTCCCCGTGGCCGGAACCTCTGCCTCCACTGCCCCTGCCACTGCCGGACAAGGCCAGCCCAGCCAGGACACCCCCCAGAAGACCCCCACTCTGGAACCCTGGATGGGGCAGACCATGGTCCTGAAGTTGAAGGAAGTGGAAGGAAGGGTCCCAGACATGACGGCTGAGACTTTCGGTAAGAAGATGATCCTGGACCAGGGCTTCTCCAAGGCTGAAACCCTCAGCATGCAGAATTACCTGAAAGGGATCTGGTACATCACCTTCGCCTCCATTGCCATCTGTAAGAGGTACTGGGAGGCAGTGAAGACTGCGAGACCGGAGTCTCCCTTCTCCCGCTTCGTGGGGAACTGCCCCATCCAGAGAGAGGAGAGAAGAGTCACGGTCTCCATGAGAAATCCTCACACCCCTGGTAAGGACATCGCTACCTTCCTGAGCCGCTTCTGCTCCATGGTCAAGGACCCCTCCAAGATCCTGGATGTCAACGGCTTCTGGACAGGCAAGTGGTCCATCATTATCAGACTGAGGAAAGACAACACGGCAACTGACGGACTCCAACACCTGCCATCAAGCTTTGCCCTGGGCGGCTCTGCCGGCCTTCTTCACTATGTCGATCAGCCGAGGAACTGCAGGAAATGCGGTGAAGCTGACCACATGGCGAGAAGCTGCAAAGTCTCAGCCTGCAGGAACTGCAAGGTGGCGGGGCACGAGACCAAGGATTGCCCACGAAAATTGTCCTGCAACCTCTGCAGCCTGGCCAGCCACATCTACAGGGACTGCCCCCACAGGGCCAGAACCTACGCTGCAGCTGCCGGGATTGGACTGTCGGAAAGCGGAACCGCCCCTGCCCTGCAGCCCAAGCCAGCCCAGAGGAAGCAACAGAAGCCCACACTGCAGCCAAGAGCTGGTAAGACATCTCCCACCCCTGTTGCGACAGCACCCCCCTCCCTCCCCGCTGTCACAACACTCCCCCCTCTGCAGTAGCACTAACCCCCTCCACCGCTTCTGCAGCTCCCTCCCTTTCCCTGGAGGATTTCCCCCCCCCTCCCCCCTCTTGTGTCTGCAGGTGATGAGAACAAACAAAGGAGGAAGCGGAAAGAGCTGGACAGCCCAGCTGGCGACTCTGACCCTTCCAAGAAAAAGGCAATTGAGCTTGAAGAGGACCCTCTCCCATCGGAGGGGGTCCTGGTAGAGATGGTGGATGAGTTGCTAGATTCCCAGCATGAATAGGAAGAATTCCTGCAACTACCCCACATCTGCCTATTCGACCAGCTAGAGGAGAAAGGTCTGCTCCCACCCGAAGGGGACACGGGCAGACCGGACCAAGTCCCACCGGACGAGGAGGGTAACTGATGTATTGACTGTGCTAACTCTCTTTTTTCTCCCAACTAATGGCTAACTTTTCTCTTTTTACCATTAATGTGAGGAGTGTGAAGGATAAGATTAGACGTCAGTCTGTGTTTACCTTTCTTGACAGTCAGAAATGTGATGTTTACATGTTGCAGGAATGTTCTCTCCCTTTCTCTAGTTCCTAGAGGGATCTGGGGAGGCAGTGGTCTCACGGGCCCTCCAATTGGTCTGGGGGGAGTGACTGTAAGTCTGCAGGGGTCGCCATTCTTATCAGGGGAAGCCTCTTCACACTAGATTCCGTTCAGGAGTTTGTCTGCGGCAGATTGCTTATCGTAGATGGCTCCTGGGCGGGTGAGCCTATCAGGCTTATCTGTGTGTATGCATCCCCGGGTAAGAATGAGCGTTTGGAGCTTTTCCAGACCCTGCGGGCCCAGCTCACAACCACCAGGGCGGTAGTGATGGCTGGGGACTTTAACTGTCCTATAGAGGAAGACGGTAGGAGTTCCTGTACTAATGCTAAACTTGATGTTTCTTCCAGGTTGTTGCAGGAGATGGTAGCCGAAGCATCCTTGCGGGATGCAGTGGGATCCATGGGGGCCGGCTCTGTGAATTATACTTGGAGTCGCCCCGATGGCTCAGTGCGTTCCCGGATTGACTTTGTGTTTACATCGAAAGCGGTAAGACAAAACAGGCATCTCATGGTTCCCTGCTTTTTCTCTGATCATAGGGCCATTCTCTTTGAAGGTGTTCTGGGTCACGGGTTTCCTCCCGGCCCTGGCTCTTGGAAGTTGAACTGCGCTCTGCTGGGAAAGGAAGAGGTGATGGTTGAGCTGAGGGATGCCTATGTAATGTGGAAAAATGACAAAATGTATTTTGACTGTATGTCTAACTGGTGGGAGTATGTCAAGGGCAAGTTTCGCAGTTTCTTTCAGGCTAAAGGCCGCCAACAGGCGTGTGAGAGGAAGAGAAACTTTAGGAGGCTTCAGCGTCAGCTGCAGTCCCTGCTGGATCTCCAACTCTGCGGCTGGGATGTGAAGGATGATCTGGCTGAGGCCAAGGGGGGCCTGAAAAGGCACTTCGAGGAGGAGTCCAGACGCATCATCTTCCGTTCCAAGGTGGAGAATCTGGAGAAGGGTGAGAAATGTAATTCTTTCTTTTTCAGAAAACTCCACCCCTGACTGAACTGCGGGACGAGTCGGGCACCCCCAGGAGGGGGAAGGAGGGCGTCATGGGAGTCGTCACAGACTACTATGGCAAACTCTACTCCCCTAAGACTACAGACGACGACGTGGCTGAATCTTTCCTGTCAGGTATCACTAACCCTATTGATCCTACAGGTAGGGCAGCTATGGATGCCCCCCTCACCTTGGGGGAGCTGCACTCTGCCGCTAAATCCTTTAGGCCGGGCAGGACCCCGGGCAGTGATGGCCTCCCAGCCGAGCTCTATGTAGCGCTGTGGGACCTCATTGGCCCGGACCTGCTAGAGCTGTATGAGGAGATGGTGGTGGAGAGCAGGATGCCTCCTACTCTGAGCGAGGGCTTGATCACGATTTTGTATAAGCGCAAGGGAGAGAGATGTGACCTCAAAAATTGGAGGCCCATCTCCCTCCTGAACGTGGACTACAAGATTTTGGCCAAGGTACTAGCCAACAGGCTAAAGGTTGTCATTGGGCGAATTGTTCATCCTGATCAGACTTGTGGCATTCCTGGGAGAAGGATTGCAGACAGCCTTGCGCTGCTGAGGGACACGGTTCATTATATCAAAGACCGCCATGCACATGTGGCCCTGGTCAGTCTTGATCAGGAGAAGGCCTTTGATCGTGTCTCTAATGGTTTTATGCGTAAGGTTCTGTGCAGGTCTGGATTGGGTGATATGTTTTGTTCTTATGTTAACCTGATGTACCTTGATATTTACAGCTCGGTGTTGGTGAACGGCTGGAAGACTGACCCCTTTTCTGTATTGTCTGGGGTCAGACAAGGCTGCCCTCTTTCACCTCTCCTTTTTGTCTGTTGTATAGAGCTCTTTGCGATGTCCATCAGGCGAAACCCAGAGATCAGAGGGATCACCGCACCGGGTCCAGACCGACTAGAGGCCAAGTGTTCGCTCTACATGGACGACGTCACTGTCTTCTGCGCTGATCAGCGTTCGGTGGCAGCACTCGTCCAGACCTGCAACAACTTCGGCCAAGCTTCAGGGGCAAAGGTCAACTGCGGGAAGTCAGAGGCAATGCTGTTTGGTCAGTGGCACCTGTCATCCCCCGCTGCATTCCCCTTCACAATCAAGCCGGACTTCATCAAAATCCTTGGAGTTTGGTTTGGTGGAGAGGAGGCGGCCCTGAAGTGCTGGGAAGAGAGACTGGCAACAGTCAGGCAAAAAATTGGACTGTGGAGCCTCAGACTCCTTACCATCGAAGGGAAAGCACTAGTGCTGCGCAACGAGATTCTTCCCGTTCTTCAGTACACGGCCCAAGCTTGGCCACCTCTTGCTGCCGTCTGTAAGACCATCACGAGGACAGTCTTTCACTTCATCTGGGGCTCCAAAATGGACAGAGTGAAGCGGTCAGTTATGTACAAGGAGCCCCACAAAGGTGGGCAAGGGATCCCCGATATCCCCACCATGCTGCGGGCCTTCTTTGTTTGCAACTGTATCCGCAGGACACTCCTTGATAGGAACGTTTGCTCTGCTGGGAAGTCCATGTCACGCTTTTTTCTTCTTCCTCTTTGGAGGAAACTTGGTTGGGACAAGTGGGACAGCTCCTTCCCTTACAACTGGACTACACCATGGTTTTACCTGGATGTTGGACAATTTGTGAGGGAGCACCATCTGGAGGGACTTAAACCAGACTTGTGGAAACCTAAAACTATCCACAAGCTCATCAGAGCTAAGGACATTATGGAGTCTGTTCCAGGGCTCCCTGTGGCCATGGCCAAACATGTTTGGGAGAATGTGGCCTCTAAGAGACTGACTTATGGACATAAAGACATTGCATGGATGGCCATTCAGGGGGGTTTGCCTCTCAGGACATTTATGCACTCCCGGAACCTGTGCAGATATGTTCACTGCCCATTTTGTATTACCAAAAGGGAGACTGCTCAGCATATCTTTTGGGACTGTCCCACTGCACAGGCATTGTTGGATGCCCTGGAACATGAACTTAAGGACAGTGTGCCCAGGACTTGCCTTTCATACCATTCAGTATTTTATGGATTATTTCCTGGGACTCACACAGTTGAGGCAATCCAGGAGGCCTGGCGCCGTATGAACTGTTTTAAGGACGCTATGTGGCTTGCCAGGAACCGCCTCATCTTGAAGCGGGAGAAGATGACCATCAGGACTGTCGCAGGCTTATCCATAACCTGTTAAGAGACTATAACACCCTTGACAGTCCTGAGAAAGATGAAGACGACGATTGATTGTAATTGATTGATTGTTGTCTCCTCTTCACCTTCTCCCCATTGTGTCTATTTCCAATAAAAAACTTTGGTTTGTGCTCCCCTCCCTCCCCCCCTCCAACCCATTCCCCTTCACAGCATGAAGTATTATTGAATGTAATGTCTATTTATGCACCCTTCCCTTTGTGTCTGTTCTCAATAAAAACTTTTTGCTCATGACTCCATCACCCTACCCCTCTCACCTACCTCCCCCTCACATCCAATGTTATTTTATTGCACTGCGATACGCTTTAAAGTTTGAATGGTTAGTGCAGTACTTGATGTATATAGTGTAGGACGTCATGTCTTGTACTTTATGCCCTATATTGTACTAAAACGTATGCATGATCATGTCTTACGGTGTACTGTGTACACTTGAATGAAACGTATGAACTGTGTTTTTTGTATTTTATACAAAATAAAGCTACCTTTTCAATCAAAAAAATGACTGTATTCTTAGATAGCAATCCGTCTCCTTATTCTCTGAGTTATTCTCTGTAAATATGGTGCCAGATCTTCTTTGTGTCTTTGCTGTACCACTGATTTAGACAGTTTGGCTTCTGGTATATGTTCCAGCATCATTCCTGGTAAATCTTCCAGCATCATTCCTTTTAAATGTTCCGTCATCATTTCTGGTATTTTTTTCACCATCAATCCTGGTATCTGTTCCAGCATCATTTTTGGTATCTCTTCCAGCATCAATCCTGGTATCTGTTCCAGCACCATTCTTCGTATCTGTTTCACCATCAATCCTGGTATCTGTTCCACCATCATTCCTGGTATCTGTTCCAGCATCATTCCTGGTATCTGTTTCACCATCAATCCTGGTATTAGTTTCAGCATTAATCCTGATATCTGTTCCAGCATCATTTCTGGCATCTGTTCCAGTATCAATCCTGGTATCTGTTCCACCATCAATCCTGGTATCTGTTCCAGCATCATTCTTCGTATCTGTTTCACCATCAATCCTGGTATCTGTTCCAACATCATTCCTGGTATCTGTTACAGCATCATTCCTGGTATCTGTTCTAACATCCATCCTGGTATCTGTATGACCATCAATCCTAGTATTAGTTTCAGCATTAATCCTGATATCTGTTTCACCATCAATCTTGGTATCTGTCCCAGCATCATTGGTGGTAACCCTTCTTGCAGGTGAAGACCTACTCCACTTTAGACTCAGCGCCTCTGTTCTGAGTATCACTAGATCATGCATAAACTTTGAACCCAAAAGTCACAATGCGTTTCCTGACTATAACCATTTATTCAAACTATCAAAATATTGAAATACTTTATATAAAAAGTGGCATTTCCTTTGATGTTTTAGGCTAATTTATTTCTATTTTAGCATTTATTTCTGTTACTACTAAACCTGCAGACTGCTATATTATCTCCATTCACCTGTGATCATTATCTCCAACAAGTATCAACTATGCACACAGCTTGAACACTGGAGATCCTCACTCTTTAAAATTATTGGTGAGATCTGAAAAACCCTTTTATACTTACCATCAATATCTTTGGAACTAATCATTGGGACAGTTTGTTTCTAAAGGGGTGTTTCCCTAGTCCTATATATACCTTTATTAACATCTCTGGAAATTATGGGACAATTGTTTTTCTAAAGGAGCCTTTTTACTATCAATTCACACAATCCACATATATACATTACTTCTGCTCTATTGATTGTATGATTATAGTGACATATATATCTAATAAGAAAGTAGTGTATTGGAACAATGTGTTCTAGTTCTTTTTAAATAGATTCCTTGATAACATCAAATATTAATCATTTTAATAAATGGTTATAATGCAACACTTGACTTGTCTCTAGACTCATATAAAATATAATATGTTTATAGCCAGCAGTGTTTTTTCTTTGTTTTGCAAACTGTTTACTGCTGGTCGTGTTTGTAGATCAATGTTTAAAGTTTACTCGCTCTAAGCACTTATGCAAGATTTTTATGACTCTGGGTGGTTGTAGCTTGTAGTGAATATGTGCAGTAAGTGTCTGTTTAAAAATGTTTAATATTGGTTACAATAATTAATAGAAGTATGTCTTCCTGCTGTGCTGCTCATTCTGATGGATGAGTGTGCAGTTTAGGAATAAATAGGATCTACAGTGGTGTGTGTTGCTACAATTCAATGGGAAGTATTCAACAGTAGTGGTTATTGTTTAAGGATTTTACCTCCTTATGGGTTTCAATCTCCTTAATATTCTGGCAAATGTATATATGACCATTTAATACCATTAAATATATATGACTATTACCGTCAACCAACTCCTCGCAAAAGGTATTTCTAAATTAACCCAAGAAACATCATTCTTATATTCCCTTAAATCGACAAGCTTCAAGAATAACCACAACAAGATATAACTTCATTTAAAGTGTGTTGTATTATATTATAGAACAATAAACAGCGTAACAATATTTTACACAAAATATAGATTTTGATGCCATATTCCACACTTATTGCCTGTGTCAAAGTCAGTAAATTGGATAAAGTAATTTCAATTAAAATCGAGCAAACTTGGTTGTCTTTGTCTGAAAAGATGCATAGAGCACGCTACGGTGTGAAAGGTCGTGCCCAGCCGCAACACATGGCAACAACAGCATTTACGCTTTTACATACATTCGCACAAACACGCACATTTGTAAAATAGTACGCATTAATCGTAGTTGCAACACATAGTTATTTATGTCGAAATATAGTAGTGTTTATGTGTAATATTATAAGTTATATGCATATTAGTGATACATATGGTTCAGGTTAAAAAAAATGTGTCATGTCTAATAGCATATTAATCCCCTTTACATCAGCAGCTGTTCGGTGCATTCGGCGAAGAGATCGCACATTGCATACTCTAGTTATTGATGTTGGGGAATAAACTTTTAATATGATATTAACTGTCAAATGCTAATGGACTGATTGTAATTGGAGTGTGGCGGGAAGAACAGAGCAGTTTGGCGGGAAGAACAGAGCTAATCCCCTGGAGAGACCCCACATTTGGATTCCTTAGATTGAATCAGCCTATGATGTGTAACCCCCTAGACCCTCCTGATGCCTGGACCAATAGAAGCAAGCTATACCATCTGCATTGTTTCACTGTATGTATGTTTGCATATAAGCAGTAGCTCTCATGTAGTGTTCAGTCACCTTGACCACAGACTTCAGGACTGAAAGACTGTTCACTGGATCCAGAGCGCCTGCGATAAGTAACGGCTGTACTTACTATTATTTCGCTTGAATTATTCTGCTACTTTTTGAGAATAAATCTTTGTGCATTGGAAACACAAATCGAGATTCGACAATCGTTATTGGATAGCGACAAAACACTCATAACAATTTGGGGGCTCATGAGTTTGGAGGTTTCGTTGCCGGACGATACGCAAGACCAACGGATTTCGGCTCCCCAACAAAGGGTGGAGACGCGTCATATACGGGTAAGAACACAATGTGTTCAAAACCTGAATTTTACTCTGTGTTATGAAACCGAATGTCCGTTTTGCATTATCTAAGGTACGCTAACTGAATCTAGGGACAAAAGAGAAAACTGTTTCTTTTTACTGTCATTGTGCGTTTTAACTGTATTGCATTGCTTAGCATAAGTGTACTTCCTGCTTTGCGTATGAGAACTTCAAGTAGATTTGCCACGTGGTTAAACAATCGTTTTGATAGTTGTTATACATGCATAGTATAATTACTTGACAAAACCTCTGGGACATTATTACTATTGTTGGGAACTTTGATTTTCTGCGCAGAAAAGGTGTATGTCGTGTGATTTGTTGACTTTAAATACACTAGGGTTTGATCTATTGTTGAATAGAGTGTCAGTTGCTCTCTGACGAGGCAGGTGCCCAACTGGTGTACGGTATACAAGGCAGGAATACCGGGGGCGGAAACTAAGCGAGTTTTCGCGACGTGCACCCAAGGGTAATCGCATCGCTTACTGATAAGCTTTAAGCGTTGCGATTGCACCGCACGGCAAGGAAAGCCGGGATTGCGACTTGGGGGTAACGGGGAGGAATTACGTTGGTAAGGCTGGTAACTGACTTTACCGGATGCTGCCAGGCGTAATAAACTCAACAGATTTTGTTGGAGAGTCAGGGGTAATCGAGGAGCTGATAACCCTTTAGTCCGCATTGATATTTCTGTATTAGGGGTCCTCGTTCAATACGAGAAGAAGCGAGTGGACGCGGCTTGTAGCAAATACGTTCACGGGCCAGTAAAATATCTCTAGCGGTAGATTGCGGGTAGCAGAGTGTTGAAATTAGTGGCAGGATATTGTGATATTTCTGAAACCCTATTTTTGTGGCAGGATATTGTGATATTACTGGGACCCTATTGTTCAACATGGGTGCTAAGCAGGCGCTAGAAATGGCCGAGGTACTGCCTAAGGAAGGGCCTGTTGGTTCAACGAGATTTCTCATGTGTAAGAAATATGGTGCATACGCAACTGCGTATTGCGACACGTGGGTCAAGTTGACCAAAGATTGTGTTAGGCCTTTCCCAACAATAGGGAGTTTTAGTGCAGAGGTACTAAATACTGTAAAGGATAAAGTATGGTTGATTAAGTCAAAGAAAGTGAGGAATAAACATAATGATTGTTTGAAATTGTGAAAAATGGAAGGTAGCACGTGGCAGAGCAGCGAATGCACAGCAGAAGTAGGCGTGGCAAAAAGCGTGCGCACGGCGGAAGTAGCCATTGAGAACTCAGCACAAGCGCGACCCCGCCACCCTATGTGGCGGGGGGGTAAGTACAGCCATTATTAAAAATGAAAAAAAGGAAATTGCTAAGTTATATCCTGTTTTAAGTCAGTTTAAAGCAAGTGTTTCTGAAGAAGAGGATGAACCCACTGTAATTTCAGCCATTGCCCATGCTGTTAATATGTTAGAGGTTCAGCGTAAGTATGGAAAGGGGGGGGCAATGGCTGAGATAGGTGAGAGTAGTGTGACCACTAGGAGAGATAATATTCAAAGTACTGAAGTAGCTAACCCTGAAGATAGTGAACCGGTGGGTACGTATCCAGTCCGCATAATATCAGTTCCCAATGGGAAGGCGGATAAGGATGGTGTAGTTCCTTTAAGAAATGTTACAATGCATTGTCCCTGGACTAGATCAGAATTACGTTCCATTATGACTGAATTCCCAGATCCTAGAAAAGAGTTGGCTAAGTGTCAGAAGTTTGTTAAAGACTTGGGAAATGCACACGAACCAACCGATAAGTATTGGCGTGTAGTGTTGAGGGCGTGTCTTCCTCCCAATACTAACGTACAACAATTTATTAAAGATTGTTCGTTGGAGGAAGACGACACCTTGACAGATGAGATTAATCAAGAGAATATAGAACAGATTGTCAAACATTTAACCATCTATTTTCCAGTAGTAGCGAATTGGAGTAAGATTTTCATCATAAAACAAAAAGATAGTGAAACAGCATCAGATTACTTTAGTAGAGCTATAGCAGCTATAACATGGTTCACTGGGATATCAAACATAGGTGAGGACCCACATCACAGGGAAGTAGCTGTAGGAGTACTAATGGATGGTCTTAGGGAAAATTTAAAAACCAGAGTACAAACCTCATTACCTAATTGGAGAGGCATCACGGTAGATTCCCTTAGGGAGTCTGGTGTGGAGCATGATAAAAATATTTTTAGGAAAAAGGAAGAAAAGAGTGACAAGTTGATGACGGTGAGTATACAAGCATTAGAGGGAATGCATACACGACCACCAGCCTATAACCCACATAACAGGAAATGCAGAATGTTGAGATGTTATAAATGCAAAGAAGAAGGACATATGAGGAAAGATTGTACTAAGGGAAGATATAATCCTAATGAAGGGTCGCATAGATATCCTCCAAGGAGGGATTCACATAGACTAAAAGACTCACACCTGCCCGCGCATATTACAGCAGCAAATGCTGCGTGGGAAAGCAATAGTCAGTGCTAGGGGTCAGGTCATACCTGTAGTCTACAGCCAGTGAGGTTAACTGAGTCTGAGAGAAGAACCAACAATGATAGTTGACATAGCTGGTAGGAAGCAAACTTTTCTTGTAGATACAGGGGCTGCCAGATCTGTGATAACCTCTCCTTTTAATCTACAGGTGACCAGTAAAACTATTCCAGCTATGGGGGTAATGGGAGGAGTGTTACATTATCCTCTAACTAAACCCGCTGAAGTTACTATCTGGCCCCTGCATACTAAGCATTCATTTCTCTTAGCTGCAGCAGCTCCTACTAACTTGCTAGGGAGAGACTTGTTATGTAAAATGGGATGTGTCATATACTGTACTTCAGATGATGTGTTCTTAGATATACCAGAGAAGGTCACGCATGAGGTACAGGATATATTGGACACCCCTCAAAGGTTAATGTTACACTCTACCGTTGTAGAACAAAGTCCATCTCAAGTAAAGGGGATGTTGCTGGAAATACCGGGTTCACTATGGACCAGAAATGGACAGGACACTGGATTGATGGCAAACGTAGCCCCTGTCATGGTAAATCTAAAAAGTGGTAGGATAGCTCCAAAAATCCCACAGTACCCATTGAAACAGGAGGTGGAATTAGGGGTATATCCTGTTATTGAAAGGCTGTTGCAACAAGGGATTTTAATTCGTACATCGAGCACAGCAAATAGTCCCATTTTCCCTGTGAAGAAGAGTGGGGGGAGGGGCTATAGATTAGTCCAGGACTTAAGGGGAATTAATAAAGTTGTTGCGAGCCAATTCCCAGTAGTGCCGAATCCAGCTGTCATCCTCATGCAGATTTCACCGTCTGCTAGTCATTTTACTGTCATTGATCTATGTTCTGCTTTCTTCTCAGTCCCTCTTCACCCTGACTGCCAATACCTATTTGCATTCTCCTACCGGGGAGTGCAATACACATGGACCAGACTACCCCAGGGGTTCATTGACAGCCCCAGTATTTTCTCCCAAGCCTTACATGAATGTTTGCAATCCTTTCAACCCTGCAATGGGTCTGTTCTAATTCAATATGTGGACGATTTGTTGCTGTGCTCTGATTCTTTTATGTCATGTTTACATGATACTAAATTGTTGTTGCTCCATCTCTCACAAACAGGGCACAAGGTGGCAAACGACAAGTTACAGCCATGTCAGACTAAGGTCAAATACTTAGGGCACTGTCTCACCCAGGGGCTAAGACATCTGACGACTGACAGAATTGAGGCCATACAACACATGACTCTGCCGCAGAGCCAGAAGCAAATTCGTACCTTCTTGGGGATGTGTGGATACTGTAGATCCTGGATCCCAGGTTTTTCTATTCTGGCATTACCATTGCAGGAGCTAGACTCTTCCTCAAAACCAGAACGTGTCGTACACACAGAAGAGTCAGAGCAAGCGTTCTTTAATCTCAAAGATAGTCTAACTAGAGCACCTGCATTGGGAATACCTGACTATGAAAAGCCTTTTCAACTAGACTGTACGGAAGCTGATGGTTGTGCAGCAGGTGTCCTCACACAGAAACATGGTGACGCTAGCAGACCAGTAGCATACTACAGTGCACAATTGGACACTGTGGCAAGATCACTCCCAACATGTCTCAGAAGTGTAGCAGCAACTGCTCTTCTGGTAAGTAAGAGCGATGACGTAGTATTAGGACATAATTCAACTGTCTATACACCCCATGCTGTATCAGCTCTGTTAAATTCAGCTGAAACCAGACATGTTTCTTCAGCTAGATTCACAAAGTGGGAACTAGCTCTGATGGCACCCTCAAACATCACAATCAAACAATGTAGCACCTTAAATCCAGCTACATACCTTCCATATGTGACTCTAGAGACACAAAGGGTGGGAGGTGAGGAGACCCTGGTTGATGATGAGTTAGGCAAGAGTACTGATACGCATGATTGTATGGAACACACCTGAACCATACCTTTACTGCAAGGCCCGACATACGTGACACCCCCTTAGAAAATCTTGATTTTACGTTTTATACAGACGGCAGTTATCATAGACAGACAGAGACGGGAGAACTATGTACTGGTTACGCTGTTGTAGACGATCAGGATGTGGTAGAAGCTGAACCCCTTGGCCCACCTCACTCAGCCCAAGTGGCGGAACTAGTAGCATTAAGGAGAGCGTGTAAGTTGGCAGAAGGTAAATCAGCTAATATATATACTGACTCTAGGTACGCCTTTGGGGTAGTGCATGATTTTGGGGCCCTTTGGCGTCTTAGAAACTTTACGACAGCAGCAGGTACGCCAGTGGCACACTCACAACACATGAAAGGACTTTTGACAGCGATACAGTTACCCAAGACGGTAGCCGTCATAGAATGCAAAGCCCATACCTCTTAAGAAGACCCGGTGTCATTGGGCAATAATAGGGCGGACAAAGCTGCTAAATGGGCAGCAGGGCAACCTATGACTGTATCGACCGAAACTATGATGGTTTTTCAGACATTAGACATGCAGAAATTAATTGAAATGTAGGATTTCTGTTCCCTGCAGGAAAAGGCGGTCTGGAAGGCGAAGGGATGTGGTCAAGAGTCCTCAGGACTCTGGAAGGATGGATAAGGTAAGCCTGTAGCTCCCCGAACATATTATCCAAGCCTGGCTGAAGCAGCACACGGTCTGACTCACCTGGGTAAAGAAGGTATGTGCAAACTGGTGAGAGCATACTGACTCCCCTCAGGCTGGTAAGAAAGCAATGTCATGTCTTACTTGTTTGAGGAAAAATGTCGGGAAAACCATTCCAACCGAGCCATCCCACATCCCTCCTACAGACGGACCTTTTCAGGTAATACAAATTGACTATATCCAATTACCACCATGCATTAATCTAAAGTATGTGTTAGTATGTATTGATGTGTTTTCCGGTTGGGTAGAAGCATATCCAGCAGCCACTAATACTGCTGTGTTCACTGCAAAGAAAATTGTACAAGAGTTTGTGTGTAGGTTCGGTATCCCTAGAATCATTGAAAGTGATAGGGGTACCCACTTTACTGGTGATATCTTCTAAAATATGTGTAAGCTCATGGGAATCAGTAGCAGACTTCACACCCCTTACCGACCACAAGCCAGTGGTAAGGTGGAAAGAGTAAATGGTACTATAAAGAACAAGCTTGGTAAGATAATGGCTGAAACTGGGTTTGGCGTGGCCTGAAGCTTTGCAACTAGTCCTCCATAGCATTTGAACCGCTCCTAGACCTCCTCTTAATCTGTCCCCCTTTGAGATACTGTTCGGACGACAACCTCATTTGATCGTGAGTCCACAAGACGACTTGAAGTGTAATAATGAAGTGACTGTGCAATATCTTATAAAAATGAGCAGACAGCTAAAGCAACAACAACAAAAACTAAAAATGCTGTCACCTGGCATGCCAGAAACGAACTGTCATGATGTTGAACCTGGGGACTATGTTATGATCCGCAATTTCTTATGTTCAGGTTGTTTAACAGACTGTTGGGAAGGCCCGTACCAAGTGCTGCTGACCAGTACTACATCACTGAAGGTTGCAGAGAGAGACACTTGGGTCCATTCCACCCACTGCAGGAGAGTCAGTAACCCGGAGAAAGTGCGAGATAAAACTGAGACCGACGACACAGATCTGTCACTCGTAAATCAGTTCCGGGAGACCTAAAGCCTGCAGTCAAGACACCTGAGCCAGAGACGTTGCATCAGAACTATCTTTCCAGCGATGGAGTGGCGGTTTTTGTTTTTCTTTTGTTCCAGGATTTTCTTTGTTTTTACTTTTTCTAGGACTTTCTATTTTTGTGAAGGAGGATGGAGGACAGAGGAAGGTTCTGGCAGTGATACGGATGAGATGGAGATCGAGGAAAAATTACTAGAGTACTCAGAGCAGCCCATTATCAAGCTTGGTCCAGGGGTTATGAAAAGGTCTGCTAGCTCAGGAACTCGGAGACAGCGTGAGGGGCTATTGTCTGATGAGTATTGTATCTGCAAGTTCTGTGACTCCCTAGTTGAAGAGAGATGCATCCAGCGATGCCAGTCCACCGGTAATCTGAATGTGGGCGGGCATCCTCTGGAGGATTATCACTCCTTGGTGGGTAAGATTCTAAACCAAACCGAGTGCTGGGTGTGCTCTCACGTGCCGCAGGGGCAGCATAACATAGGACTAGTGCCATTCCCTTTAAACATCTCTGATGTACTCGAATTGAGGGGTGGAAGGCCCATAGAAGGGAGGTACAATAACACTAGGTCTCCTAGTCTGACGCTTCGACAATACTCCGTAGACAGATCTTTGCTGTGCCTAAATATCTCTCATGCAAAGCGTCTGGAGAATTGGGAAGCTGACCTATCAGATCAGACAATGGCTCGCCATGCTCATTTTGGAGGGAGACGTACAAGGTCACCAATAGGCAGGAATGTTGATGGAAGTCACAAATTAGGGCGTATAACCAAACATAAGAAAGTATCCATTGAAAAAGTCTCTATAGGTAACTGTAAGAATGTCATCCATGCTGACACGTGTCTTGAGCAAATGGAGACACTAGGCATGGGTAGTTTTATCAAAACCCTGTGTGATATAATTAATGGGCATACTGTTCCTTATGTTCTCCCTGATGATGTGTACTTTGTGTGTGGGAGGAAAGCTTATTCCTGGGTGACTCTGAGTTCCAAGGGCTTGTGTTTCTTAGCTAAACTGGTTCCTGAAATCATGACTATTACTCATGAAGAAATGGTTGGTATTCACAAGACTACATCACCACCATACATACACACACAGTATGAACACCGTGGCAAGAGAAATATGATTCCTGGGGAGGAACCCATAGCTACAAATTTGATTAGTGAAACCGCTGGTTTTCAAGTTATGGTTGCTCTAGATCTCACCAGGACCGCTCGGGGAACATTAAACTTTAAATATATAAAAGACCTAGCTAAATTGATAGACAATATCACCAAGATGTATGATGACACTTTCAGGTATACTGGAAGGGAGCTACAAGTGTACAAGAAGGAGTTGGTGCAACATAGACTGGTACTAAATGATCTCACCTCTATTACTGGTGGGTACTGTGTGACGTTGGCCACCCAGTTTGGTGTCAAATGTTGCACGTACATCACCAATAATACGGATGACCCTAAGGAGGTTATAGACTGGAAGATGGATGAAATTCTGCAACTGAAATGGGAATTTCGAAGGAACCATAATTCTTCGTTATATGACATCGGGGAAAAGGTGGCAGGATAGTTCTCGTGGTTGAATCCTGTGAAATGGTTCTCTGGTCTGGGGGAATGGGTACAGGAAATGGTTGCTAGTGTAGGTAAGCTCCTTCTCCTTATACTGGGTGTCATCTTAGCAATTGGTTTATGTGTCAAATGTGTTCCTACTGTGTTGAAGTGTGGAAAACAGTCTTCTAGGAGAAACACTGAGAACGAGACTGAAAGGGAGGGGCAAGATACAGAGATCATGGTCTGTGAAGTAGTGTTATATAACCCTAAACTTGAAACAGTGATTAGGTGATAGTTTATTACACTATCAAAGGGTGGAACTGTCAAAGTCAGTAAATTGGATAAAGTCATTTCAATTAAAATCGAGCAAACTTGGTTGTCTTTGTCTGAAAAGATGCGTAGAGCACGCCACGGCATGGAAGGGCGTGCCCAGCCGCAAAACACGTGGCAACAACAGCATTTACGCTTTTACATACATTCGCACAAACACGCACATTTGTAAAATAGTGCACATTAATCGTAGTTGCAAAACATAGTTATTTATGTTGAAATATAGTAGTGTTTATGTGTAATATTATAAGTTATATGCATATTAGTGATACATATGGTTCAGGTTAAAAGAAATGTGTCATGCCTAATATCATATTAATCCCCTTTACATCAGCAGCTGTTCGGTGCATTCGGCGAAGAGATCGCACATTGCATACTCTAGTTATTGATGTTAGGGTATAAACCTTTAATATGATATTAACTGTCAAATGCTAATGGACTGATTGTAATTGGAGTGTGGCGGGAAGAACAGAGCAGTTTGGCGAAAAGAACAGAGCTCATCCCATGGAGAGACCCCCACCTTTGGATTCCTTAGATTGAATCAGCCTATGATGTGTAACTACCTGGACCCTCCTGATTCCTGTACCAATAGAAGCAAGCTATACCATCTGCATTGTTTCACTGTTTCTCTGTTGGCATATACGCAGTAGCTCTCATGTAGTGTTCAGTCACTTTGACCACAGACTTCAGGACTGAAAGACTGTTCACTGGATCCAGAGCGCCTGCGATAAGTAACGGCTGTACTTACTATTATTTTGCTTTAATTATTCTGCTACTTTTTGAGAATAAATCTTTGTGCGTTGGAAACACAAATCGAGATTCGACAATCGTTATTGGATAGCGACAAAACACTCATAACACCTGTAATATAAATATATAAGTAATTGTGTGTGTGTTTTGACTAGAGATGGGCGGGCTCGGTTCCCCGAGATCCGAATCCTACAGAATTTAGGGTATCCGAGTACCAAGCCGAGCAGGCTCGGTACTCTCCCGCCCATTCGGATTCTAAATTGAGGCAAAACGTCATTGTGACGTATTCGTTTTTCTGAGCTCGGTTCTCGCGAGATTTAAAAAGCATAAATACCAGCCTCCACAGCAATCCATCGCCATTTGACAGAGGGAGAAAGCAGGGTTAGGTCACACTGGCTATATCAGCGCAGGGACAGTGATTGATTATATTCAATATCATTGTAATCAGTTGTTACAGCAGTAAGAGGAGAAGAGAGGAGGGTTTTGTTCAGTTTCTGGCACTCCAAGTGCTGTTGGGGTGTCCCCCATTCTTTTGCAGAAATTTATCTGGCTGTCAAAAAAGTCCTATTTTGCAGCAGGGCAAAAAAATATATTTAGCACTCCCATTTGTTTTTGGGGTGTCCCCCATTCTTTTGCAGAAATTTTTGTGGCTGTCAAAAAAGTCCTATTTTGCAGCAGTGCCAAAAAAATATATTTAGCACTCCAAGTGATTTTGGGCTGTGCCCCATTCTTTTGCATTAATATTTCTGGCTGTCAAAAGTCTTGTTTGTCAGCAGTCTAAAAAAATGATATTTAGCACTCCAAGTGCTTTTGGGGTGTCACCCATTCTTTTGCATTAATTTTTCTGGCTGTACAAGAAACTAAAGTCCTATTTGGCAGCAGTGTCAAAAAAATATATTAAGCATTCCCAAGTGCTTTTGGGGTGTCCCCCATTCTTTTGCATTAATATTTCTGGCTGTCAAAAGTCCTGTTTGTCAGCAGTCTCAAAAAATAATTTTTAGCACTCCCAAGTGCTTTTGGGGTGTCCCCCATTCTTTTGCATTAATATTTCTGGCTGTCCAAAAAACTAAAGTCCTATTTGGCAGCAGTGTCAAATAAATATATTTAGCACTCCCAAATGCTTTTGGGGTGTCCCCCATTCGTTTGCATAAATATTTCTAGCTGTCAAAAGTCCTGTTTGTCAGCAGTCTAAAAAAATAATATTTAGCAATCTCAAGTGCTTTTGGTGTGTCCCCCATTATTTTGCATTAATTTTTCTGGCTGTCAAAAGTCATATTTGTCAGCAGTATCTTAAACAATTTGTAGCACTACAAGTGCTTTGGGCTCAGAATGGATTCAAAGCAGTCCACATATGAGCAGAATGAGCAACCAGGTTCTGTCACCAGTCCTGATGGTAGTGTTCCCAGTACGTCATTTGGGAAAGGCGATGTCAAACTACACAGTCTTTTGAAATCAGTCAAAAAAACACACACCAAATTTTGTTTTACTGTGTTGAAGCGAAAAAAAAATGTAACTGAGGAAAAGTTAAGTGCCGATAAAAAAAAAAATTGCCAACATGCCATTCTACACACGCAGTGGCAAAGAGAGAATGAGGCCTTCACCTTTCTCTATTAGTGGCAGATCCAAAAATGTTACTGAGCCTACAAGTGGTGCACAACTACTGTTACGCGTCAAAGCCGAGCTGCAAGATAACAGTAAAGCATTAGAGGATAATGTTTGCTCTTAATCATAAATGACACCAATCCCTGTGGAGAGTCCATCCAACAGTGGGATGTCTAATCCTGTGCATTCTGTTAGTGTACCCATAAAGGGGGGCCCTTTCAGCAGTTCTGCTGATGTGTGCCTGAACAGCCCGAGTGTAGCCGGTGATACACAAATTGAGGATGCCACTTTGGAATTAGAAGAGGGGGAGATTTGTGTAGGCGACGAGGGCGCTAATGATGATGTTGATGATTATGATGCAGACAGATACCAAATTGCCTTTCTCAATTTCTATTTATATTCTAGATTATATAAAGGCTGAATAGTTTTCTATTTTACTCCTAGTGGAGATGGGATCTGATGCAGACAGATACCAAACTGCCTTTGTCCATTTCTTTGTATATTCTAATTCTACAGTCTATGCAGGCTGTTTTTTTTCTATTTTACTACAAGTGGATGGGGGGGCTGATGCAGACAGATACCAAACTGCCTTTGTCCATTTCTTTTTATATTCTAGTTCTACAGTCTATGCAGGCTGCTTTTGTTCTATTTTACTACAAGTGGATGGGGGGGCTGATGCAGACAGATACCAAACTGCCTTTGTCAATTTCTTTTTACTTTCTAATTCTACAGTCTATGCAGGCTGCTTTTTTTCTACTCAACTACAAGTGGAGGGCGGGGGGGGGCATAGATAGCCACAAAACTACCTTGGTCCATTTATTTTTACTTTCTAATTCTACAGTTTATGCAGGCTGCTTTTTTTCTATTCCACTACAAGTGGAGGGCGGGGGGGGGGGGAATAGATAGCCACCAAACTACTTTGGTCCATTTATTTTTATTTTCTAATTCTACAGTCTATGCAGGCTGCTTTTCTTCTATTCAACTACAAGTGGAGGGTGTAATATACACCCAAAGACAATTGCTACATTGCCAATAATCAAAGATGGAGGGGATAGACAACCAGGTTTGTCTGTATAATTTGCAGGCAAGTGTTCAAATTAAGGACGGCCTACCAAGGATTAAACTGTTTTTTTCATAATTTATTAGCTTTAGAATTACCTCACTTATCCAAGAAACTGGTGGAGCATTAAATTAGGATATTTTAGGCTATGTGTATGCATTGTGTAGTGAAGGGGGAGGGGAGAATCCATAAAGACAAGCATGCACACCTCACTCAAGTCCAACGGCCATTTTTAAACACATGGTTACAACCAGATCAATCTGCACTACTTTCCCTTTAATCAAACACAGCCAACAAAACGTTATATTTAACAATCTGATCACTTCCTGCACTTTCTATGCATAAACCAACATAGCCAACAAAACGTTATATTTAACAATCTGATCACTTCCTGAAACCAACACAAAACCACACAGGACTATGTATAACACAAATGCTTCCATGACCAAAGCTTAACCAATACAGAACCATGTATAACACAAACGTCTCCATTTATATCAACAATCTATCTGTCACTCACCGGACTGTGAGTGCTTCTTCCCGGACATTTAGGAACCATGGCCGTCCTCCATCCTGAGGGACTGCGCATGCGCAGCCCTTTCCATACCTCCAGTGTATGTTCCTTTAACTAAATTGGCAGATCAGGCAACCTCCCTATATTAAGCACCTGTGGTCAACACCACGTTGCCTGATGTTGGAGTCTCATTCCCCATGAGTCTCTGAAGGTGTTCCTGTGTTTCCTCGTTTATTCAGCCCAGCTGATTCCTGTGGTTTCCAAACCACTTCTACCGCTGTGGTTTCCAAACCACTTCTACTACTGTGGTTCCCATACCACTTCTACCATCTACTGTGTTTCATCGTGACTGTTGAGCTGATTCCTATCCGCTGCCTCCGTGCACTACAGTCTTCTAATCACTTCAACTCTACCATGTATCATTGGGACTGTTAGCTGATTCCTATCCGCTGCCTCCGTGCACTACAGTCTTTCATTCACATCCACTCACCTGTTCATGATTGTGACTGCCAGCTGATTCCTACCCGCTGCCTCCGTGCACTACAGTCTTCAACCTGCAACTCGTCTGTGTTTCATCATCGTGACTGTTTGGCTGATTCCTATCCGCTGCCTCCGTGCACTACAGTCTTCAACCTGCAACTCGTCTGTGTTTCATCATCGTGGCTGCTAGCTGATTCCTATCCGCTGCCTCCGTGCACTACAGTCTTCAACCTGCAACCCGTCTGTGTTTCATCGTGACTGTTTGGCTGATTCCTATCCGCTGCCTCTGTGCGCTTCAGTCTTCAGCCCTGGTCAACTCTCCCGTGTTTTCTTGAGTCTGCTGCCGCTATTGCTACCCGCTACTCTCCGTGACCAACTGTTCCAGTTCATCTCTGCTCCGGTGTCCCATCGTTACTGCACCTGCTGGTTGCTATTGGCTACCTCCGTGTTCCCGCAGAGACCCGCTGCTGTTACTTCTCAGCGCTACTCATCCATCTACTGCTGATCCGCTCTCCACGCCTTCCTGTGTTCCCTGCTGGTCTACCTACCTGTGCGCTGCACCTGCTAGACCACCGCTTCACCCATCCAGGGACTTTGGATCCTGCCGGCCTCCTGCCCTTCAGGTATCTCTGCACTCCTGTCTGACTGCCTTCTCCTGAACCACGGTATGCATACTTCCCATTGACTGTGCTGTGTATTGCATACCTTGCTGGACTGTGTTGGTTCTCCTCTGGAGTGTACTATCCGCTGAGTCTATTGCCATCATTGACTGTGTTGGTTCTCCTCTGGAGTGTACTATCTGCTGATTCTATTGCCATCATTGACTGTGTTATCTCATGCTGGATTACTTCAAGAGACTTTCTATATTGGCAGTGTTGTTCAGTCATTTATACAGTTATATTGTGCATATTACTGTGGATCAAAGTCAAGGTGCCCCTGTATATATTGTGCATATTACTGTGGATCAAAGTCAAGGTGCCCGTGTATATATTGTGTTGCAGTCTCTCCCCGTGCACCTCCTCACATATATATTCAGTGGTACAACTTGCTAGTAGCAGACCACTGACTCCTGTTTACAGTTTCACCCGTTCCAGTATCCTCTCACATAGCAGTGGTACAACTTGCTACCGCAGACCACTGACTACCTTCACGGGTCCTTTGTCCATACAGTTCCTCGTGTATTACTACTTCCATATTGCCAGTGCTGCTAGTCATAGACTTTCCTGAGCATCTCATCATCTGCTATTTCCTGTTCCGTGATCACCCTGCTACCAGAGTACCATATTACCACCTATACTGCTCTGGTAAGCCTATCACCTGGTGATCCCTGGGTAAAGACTCCTAGTGCCCGTGACAGTAAGATCAGGCCATGACAGACCCAGATACGGAACCTACCGCTAAAGAGATGCTGCAGCATCTGGTCAGCCGTGTGGAGCAACAGGATGCTCGCCAACAGCTGTTACTTCAATGTTACCAATCTTTAACCTCCCAAGGAACATCTGGACAGACCGTTACAGCTAATGTTGAAGCTCCTGTGCTTTCCTCCGTTTCCCCAGTGCCATCCCAGGTGTCTACAGTTCCTACGCTACACCTGCCTACTCCGTCAAAATATGACGGGGACCCCAAAACTTGTAGAGGTTTCCTTAACCAATGTTCAGTCCATTTTGAACTTCAACCTCAAAATTTTTCTACCCATCGTTCCAGAGTGGCCTATCTTATCTCATTGTTTTCTGGACAAGCCCTGGCTTGGGCCTCCCCTCTGTGGGAGAGAAACGATCCAATTCTACAAGATAGTGCCAAATTCATTTCCACGTTCCGAAGTGTGTTCGATGAACCAGGTCGTGTGACCTCCGCTGCTTCCAGCATTCTTCGTTTGCGACAAGGCTCCCATACAGTAGGACAGTATGTCATTCAATTTAGGATCTTAGCCTCTGAACTTCAGTGGAACTCTGAAGCATTAGTTGCCGCCTTCTGGCAGGGGCTCTCCGATAAAATTAAGGATGCACTGACTACCCAAGAACTTCCTTCGTCACTAGAAGATTTGATCTCTCTTTGCCATCGTGTAGATATGAGATTTCGTGAAAGAGAGTCTGAGAAAACAACGGCTGTCAAAGCACCTCTTCGTTCTAACCCTCAATTTCGTCCAGCTCCATCTTCTGCGATTCCCATGGAGATAGGACGTTCCAAATTATCTTCAGAGGAGAGGAAACGAAGAGTAAAGAATAGACTCTGTATCTATTGTGCTGATTCCACGCATATGCTCAGCTCTTGCCCTAAGAGATCGGGAAATGCCAGGCCCTAACTAGTTCTGGAGAGGTGAAGTTAGGGTCCCTGGAGTCCTCTCCATTGTCTATGAAATCTAAAGTCTGCGCTTTCGATGTTACGATTTCCTTTGCTACCAAATCCTTTGAGTCACAGGCATTGATTGATTCCGGAGCAGCAGGAAATTTCATTTCTAAATCACTAGTGAATCAATGGTCCCTACCAGTGATCACTTTAAAAACACCCATTACTGTGACGGCTATAGATGGATCACGCCTCATCAATGGTCTCATCACCCAGAGTACGTCTCCAGTAACCCTTCAGATTGGTGTACTACACCATGAAGAAATTTCGTTTTTAATTCTTCCAGTTACGACAAGTCCGATTGTCTTAGGCCTTCCATGGCTTCAGTGTCACTCTCCCCAGATTGACTGGCGCACCCCTCAAGTTACGTCTTGGGGGTCTGAATGTCACCATCGTTGCCTCTCTCAAGTCATTCCTCTTAAAGTACAGCAATCTTCCATCTCATCGTCCTCCCCGGGACTCCCTCCTCAGTATGCTTCATATGCCGATGTCTTTGATAAAGCTCAGTCTGAACGTCTTCCTCCTCATCGTTCTTGGGATTGTCCGATCGACCTTCTACCTGGCAAGACTCCTCCCAGGGGCCGGGTCTATCCTCTCTCGTTACCTGAAACTCAAGCTACATCTGAGTACATACAGGAGAATCTCCAGCGTGGGTTCATTCGACCTTCCACCTCTCCCGCTGGAGCTGGGTTCTTCTTCATCAAAAAGAAGGATGGATCATTACGCCCTTGTATAGATTTTCGTGGACTCAACGCCATTACTATCAAGAATCGGTATCCCATTCCGCTGATCACTGAGCTATTTGATCGCATCAAGGGAGCTCGGATATTTACTAAGTTGGATCTTCGTGGTGCCTACAATTTAATTAGAATCCGTTCCGGTGACGAATGGAAGACCGCGTTTAACACCAGAGATGGGCATTACGAATATTTAGTAATGCCCTTCGGGCTGTGTAATGCCCCCGCGGTTTTCCAGGGTTTCATCAATGAGATCTTTCGGGACTTATTATATGTATGTGTCGTTGTCTACCTGGACGACATATTGATCTTCTCACAGGACCTGCCTTCTCATCACCAACATGTGGCAGAGGTCCTCTCCAGACTACGGAAAAACTCGTTGTTCTGTAAATTGGAGAAATGTTCATTCGAGTTACCCCAGATTCCATTCTTGGGGTATATAGTTTCCGGAGTTGGCCTGAAGATGGATCCAGACAAAGTAAATGCTGTACTACATTGGCCTCAGCCAACTACTCTTCGTGCCATCCAGCGTTTTTTAGGTTTTGCCAATTACTATAGACGCTTCATTCAAGACTTTTCATCCATTGCATCTCCCATTGTGGCCCTAACTCGGAAAGGGGCTAATACTAAGCAATGGTCATCTGAGGCTCTCCAAGCCTTTCAAATCCTCAAAGAGTCCTTCTCGTCTGCTCCCATTCTGCGACAGCCTGATGTGACACTCCCCTTCTTCCTAGAAGTAGATGCCTCTAATGTGGGCTTAGGAGCTATTCTCTCCCAACGCTCGGAGCAACAAAAATTACACCCTTGTGCCTTCTACTCTCGGGGTCTTCTGCCCGCAGAGAAAAATTATACTATCGGGGACAAGGAGTTGCTGGCCATCAAAGCTGCATTAGAGGAATGGAGATACTTGTTGGAAGGAGCTCGCCATCCGGTGACGATCTTCACGGATCATAAGAACTTGTCATATTTGCAATCTGCTCAATGCTTGAACCCTCGTCAAGCAAGATGGTCTCTTTTCTTTTCCCGTTTTGAATTAATTATAACCTTCAAACCAGCCGCTAAGAACAAGAAAGCTGACGCTCTATCTCGAGCTTTTGTGACGTCCTCTGATGTAGAAGAGGTTCCCAACCATGCTATTCTAGACCCCAAATGTATTTCTCTGGCTGCTTCATCCACCAAAATGCTACCATTTGGGAAGACCCTTGTGCCTCCTACTCTGAGGAGGAAAATCCTTTCGTGGTTCCATGCCTCTCGTTTTTCTGGACACGCCGGTGAACACAAGACCTTTGAGATTCTCTCTCGTAGTTACTGGTGGCCTTCAATGAGGAGAGACGTCAAAGAGTTTGTTGCTTCCTGTGATTTATGTTCTCAGTTCAAATCCTCCCGCAGAACTCCAGCAGGGTTGCTGCGACCACTACCCATTCCGTCCAAGCCTTGGACCCATATTAGTATGGATTTCGTTACGGATTTGCCACCAAGTAAGAATCACAATACTATTTGGGTAGTGGTAGACAGATTTTCGAAGATGGCTCATTTCGTCCCTCTGTCCGGTTTACCTTCCTCGTCTACTCTGGCTGAACATTTCATTAAAGAAATCTTCCGCATCCATGGATGTCCGTCTGAGATTGTGTCGGATAGAGGAGTACAATTCGTTTCCAGATTCTGGCGGGCCCTTTGTAAAACCTTGGGCATACGATTAGCACTCTCATCTTCTTACCATCCGCAATCTAACGGACAAACGGAACGAGTCAATCAAGATCTTGAGACCTTTATTAGGATGTTCTCTTCAGCCAACCAAGACAACTGGGTAGAACTGCTCCCTTGGGCTGAATTCGCCCATAACAACATGTACCATGAGTCATCATCCAAAACTCCATTCTTTGTGGTCTACGGTCACCATCCGTCTTTTCCGGAATTTCCTGCCCTCCCGCCCACCCAAGTTCCTGCTGTGGAGACTGCTTGTCAGACCTTCAAAAATATCTGGTCTCAGGTCAAAACCTGTTTAAAGAAGACATCTAACAAATATAAGTCTTTCGCAGATAAGAAGAGGCGGGCTATTCCACCACTAAAAATTGGAGATCGTGTCTGGTTATCCACCAAAAATATTCGTTTGAAGGTTCCATCTATGAAATTCGCCCCTCGTTTTATTGGTCCATATAGGATCATTCAAGTTATCAATCCAGTATGTGTTAAACTTCTTCTTCCTAAGAATCTTCGGATCTCCAATGCCTTCCATGTGTCCTTGCTCAAACCTCTCATCATCAACCGTTTCTCGACTCCTCCCTCAGCACCGCAGCCAGTTCAAGTTCATCAGGAGGAGGATTTCGAGATTACTGAGGTATTGGATGCAAAAATTTCGCGAGGAGTCCTCCGTTTCCTCGTTCATTGGAAGGGCTTTGGTCCTGAAGAGCGTTCATGGATCAAAGCTGAAGATCTTAATGCTCCTGCCCTTCTGAAGAAGTTTTATTCCAAAAATCCGGACAAGCCCGGTTCCAGGCGTTCTGTGCCCACCTTTAAAAGGGGGGGTACTGTCACTCACCGGACTGTGAGTGCTTCTTCCCGGACATTTAGGAACCATGGCCGTCCTCCATCCTGAGGGACTGCGCATGCGCAGCCCTTTCCATACCTCCAGTGTATGTTCCTTTAACTAAATTGGCAGATCAGGCAACCTCCCTATATTAAGCACCTGTGGTCAACACCACGTTGCCTGATCTTGGAGTCTCATTCCCCATGAGTCTCTGAAGGTGTTCCTGTGTTTCCTCGTTTATTCAGCCCAGCTGATTCCTGTGGTTTCCAAACCACTTCTACCTCTGTGGTTTCCAAACCACTTCTACTACTGTGGTTCCCATACCACTTCTACCATCTACTGTGTTTCATCGTGACTGTTGAGCTGATTCCTATCCGCTGCCTCCGTGCACTACAGTCTTCTAATCACTTCAACTCTACCATGTATCATTGGGACTGTTAGCTGATTCCTATCCGCTGCCTCCGTGCACTACAGTCTTTCATTCACATCCACTCACCTGTTCATGATTGTGACTGCCAGCTGATTCCTACCCGCTGCCTCCGTGCACTACAGTCTTCAACCTGCAACTCGTCTGTGTTTCATCATCGTGACTGTTTGGCTGATTCCTATCCGCTGCCTCCGTGCACTACAGTCTTCAACCTGCAACTCGTCTGTGTTTCATCATCGTGGCTGCTAGCTGATTCCTATCCGCTGCCTCCGTGCACTACAGTCTTCAACCTGCAACCCGTCTGTGTTTCATCGTGACTGTTTGGCTGATTCCTATCCGCTGCCTCTGTGCGCTTCAGTCTTCAGCCCTGGTCAACTCTCCCGTGTTTTCTTGAGTCTGCTGCCGCTATTGCTACCCGCTACTCTCCGTGACCAACTGTTCCAGTTCATCTCTGCTCCGGTGTCCCATCGTTACTGCACCTGCTGGTTGCTATTGGCTACCTCCGTGTTCCCGCAGAGACCCGCTGCTGTTACTTCTCAGCGCTACTCATCCATCTACTGCTGATCCGCTCTCCACGCCTTCCTGTGTTCCCTGCTGGTCTACCTACCTGTGCGCTGCACCTGCTAGACCACCGCTTCACCCATCCAGGGACTTTGGATCCTGCCGGCCTCCTGCCCTTCAGGTATCTCTGCACTCCTGTCTGACTGCCTTCTCCTGAACCACGGTATGCATACTTCCCATTGACTGTGCTGTGTATTGCATACCTTGCTGGACTGTGTTGGTTCTCCTCTGGAGTGTACTATCCGCTGAGTCTATTGCCATCATTGACTGTGTTGGTTCTCCTCTGGAGTGTACTATCTGCTGATTCTATTGCCATCATTGACTGTGTTATCTCATGCTGGATTACTTCAAGAGACTTTCTATATTGGCAGTGTTGTTCAGTCATTTATACAGTTATATTGTGCATATTACTGTGGATCAAAGTCAAGGTGCCCCTGTATATATTGTGCATATTACTGTGGATCAAAGTCAAGGTGCCCGTGTATATATTGTGTTGCAGTCTCTCCCCGTGCACCTCCTCACATATATATTCAGTGGTACAACTTGCTAGTAGCAGACCACTGACTCCTGTTTACAGTTTCACCCGTTCCAGTATCCTCTCACATAGCAGTGGTACAACTTGCTAACGCAGACCACTGACTCCCCGGATACCTCCACTTGGATTCCATTCCTTCACTCAGACAGCGGTACAACTTGCTATCCGCAGACCGCTGACTCTCATCACCTCCTCGTTTCTGTTGGACATTCCTCCTCACTATAGCAGTGGTACAACTTGCTACCGCAGACCACTGACTACCTTCACGGGTCCTTTGTCCATACAGTTCCTCGTGTATTACTACTTCCATATTGCCAGTGCTGCTAGTCATAGACTTTCCTGAGCATCTCATCATCTGCTATTTCCTGTTCCGTGATCACCCTGCTACCAGAGTACCATATTACCACCTATACTGCTCTGGTAAGCCTATCACCTGGTGATCCCTGGGTAAAGACTCCTAGTGCCCGTGACACTATCCCAAACAAGGCATGCATTTATGTAACACTGTCCAAACCAAGCCAAATTTTTTCCAATCACATTTATCATCTGTATTCAAACTTTCATTCTCATATACTCTACACATAATCATTTATTCCCATGTAACATTTATGTATCCATACTCACTCACCTTTCACTACATTCAAGCTCCATCATTCACACTAGTCAGGGCCTAAGGCCTGTTCACCTAGGAGCAAAAGCAGCATGTCCTCTCCGTCCGGGGATCAAGCATGGAGAGACAGAACTATTCCTCTGTGTACAGTAAAAACCCTTTCTTGTGGGCGGAGTCTAGAACCTGGCTACAGTCTTTCATATGTTAATTACTGACCAAATGCTCTAAAAACCTGCTTATCTGGTATCATGTTTCCCAGTGGGGGGAGGATTGTGTGTTCCCAATCAGTGTGCTAATTCAATTGTGGTTGAATCTGTTATATGTTATAAAATTAAACATAAATAATAGATTATTTATGTACTCTTCATCACTTATTCTGTGGTTCTCACGTATGAGGGACAATAATCACCATTAAGGATTTTCTAACATGCAAAAGGTGTTGGGTACTAAATAACAGGTGTGTAACACACCAACACTACTTACCCAACCTAGTTATTACGAAAGTGGGATCCGCGACATAATGATGTTTCCGACTGTTAAAAAAGCTGAATTTCTACAGATTGACAGCTCGGCACACAGAATTACATCACTTGTGAATGCAACACTATTACTGCTGGTCTTAAGGGGGGACTGTAACTAGGAGCCAGTTGGACAATGCTTTTAACTAATTCTTGTACATTCTCCAGTAAGCTTCCTATAGTGGCAAATATTAAAATGTCAAATTTCTAAATTGAAATGAGGTATGGCCTCTCCTAACTTGGAATTTTTTCAGTTGGCCTGCTTTTTGAATCAACTCAGAGATTGGTTGGCCCCAAACACTACCAAGACCGGGGACTACAAACCCTACCAAGACCGGGGACTACATTGAGCAACATTCTTCCCATCTCTTCCAGGGGATTTTCTGAGGATAGATAGTAAATCCATGCAAATAGCAGCTCTTGCCCTGATGAGTATTTGATATATAATTTAAATTGAACCATCTAATCCCTGATTTTTTTCTTCCATCACCTAATCTGTATATTTTGGTTCCAAATCAGAGTTTGTTATCCTGGTGTCAGGCGCCATCCCTCTGCATCCCTCTGACACCCACCAGTGCTCCAGCATTCCTGTCTGTATTAATCACCTTGCTTTTGGATCCCAGTCTTTGGCTATTCCCCTGACCATTCTTTGGATTATGCCTTGCTGTGTATCATCTTCATGGAACTTGAACTTTGGCATGCCTTAGATGCTCCCCTCAAATCCTTCCATATCTCGCTGTTGAAGCTCCGGGTTCTCAATGAATTTTACCAGGAATCTCTTCATCCTTCCCCGATTCCTAAAATCTCTGGCGAGGAATACAAGATCAGTCACATTTTTTATTTCCGCCTTTTCCATGGCCAACCCCAGTTTCTAGTCCATTGGAAGGTGTTATGAGCGTTTTGTCGCTATCCAATAACGATTGTCGAATCTCAATTTGTGTTTCCAACGCACAAAGATTTATTCTCAAAAAGTAGCAGAATAATTCAAGCAAAATAATAGTAAGAACAGCCGTTACTTATCGCAGGCGCTCTGGATCCAGTGAACAGTCATTCAGTCCTGAAGTCTGTGGTCTAGGTGAATGAACTCTGGATGAGGAGCTGCTGCTTATATGCCAACAGAGATACAGTAAAACAATGCAAAGGTGTGGCTTGCTTCTATTGGTCCAGGCATCAGGAGGGTCCAGGGGGTTGCAGATCATAGGCTAGTTTAAGCTCAGGAATCCAAAGGAGGGGGTCATCTCTCCAGGGGATGAGCTCTGATCTTCCCACCAAGATTACTCATCATAATAGTCCATAATTCCTTAACATTAATAACTTGCGTATGCACTCTGCGATTCCTTCGCAGAGTGAACCCGGACAGTTGCAAATGTGAAGAGGATTAGTATGATACCACACATGACTAGATTCCTTCAACGTGTACCATATGTTTTACTGATATGCCTATAACTTATATATTACATATAAATAATACTATATTTCGACATAAATGACTATGTGTTGCAGCTACCATTAATGTGTACTATTTTACAAGTGTGCGTGTTTCTGCGAATGTATGTAAAAGACTAAATACTGTTATTGCCACGTGTTGCAGCTGCGTACGCCCTTCCGCACCGTAGCGTGCCCTTTGACACCGTAGCGTACCGTACGCATCTTTTCAAACAAAGACAACCAAGTTTGCTCGATTTTAATTGAAATGACTTTATCCAATATGCTGACTACGACAAAGGGTTCCACCCAGAAGAAAGATCTAGGGTAAAACAAATGGACCTGCATACTCCTCGCCTGTTGCAGCCCTTACAGCTAAATCCAAACTTTCTTGCGTGGGTCCCTGGTGAACACCAGGGGCGTGTTACACTCGCAAATGCCAGCAGGTAGTCACCTGCTATTATTAAGTGTGACAGTATACTCTGGACATACCAGAAAATACAGCAAGCCCTCTGCCTGGGATCTACCCTTTCATTTGGCCGACAGAACAGCAAGAGACAGACCAGGCCCAGCCACTCAAGTGCATGCAAGGTGTAATTTCCCGCCTGGACTCCTCCCAAAATTTTCTGGCAACTACCTCACAAACTTCTGCTTTGTCTCCCTCAGTTTCTGTTTCCTCCTCAGATCAGGTCACTGCCTCCTCAAAAAACCTCTGTATCCCACCTTCTGAGAAGTATGACGGAGATCCCAAGAAGTACTGAGGATATCTCAATAAATGCGCTATTCAATTCAAATGGAACCATGAGATCTTTTCCTCTGAGAGGGCCAAGGTTTTTATTCATTCCTTGCTTTCTGGTCAGGCCTTGGCCTGGGACTCGCCTCTTTGGGAGCACAACGACCCTATTCTGCAGACTCCACTAGGTTTATCGAAACATTCCACAACATTTTTGATGAGGCTGGACCCATTTCTTCTGCAGCTTCTTGTCTATTGAATCTCCGCCAGGGTACCTTTCCAGTAGGATAGTATGCAATTCAATTTTGCACCCTAGTGTCCGAATTGAAATGGAACAACCAGGCACTGGTGGCAACATTATTGCAGTGCTTCGCCGATCGGCTTAAAGACAAATTGGCCTCCAGAGTGCTCCCTTTTGATTTGGACTCCCTCATCTCTCTGTGTATTTGGGTGGATCTTCACTTTAGAGAGCGCACCTAGGAGGGAGACCGTTTTCGACGTTTCACTCCACGCCTAACTCCCGGTTCCAGAATCCAGCGTTTCCTCCTGAGGAACCAATGCAAATTGTATGCTCTCTCCGTACTCCCAAGGGACTAGAGAGATAATATAAAAACAAGCCCTCTGCCCAAAGAGACTGGGAAACACTCCCTCCTAGTCGGTAACAGGGACGCTAATCTGGGAGTGTGGAGATCCTAAAACATACTGGTAGCTTAATTGGCTGCTATTAAATTGCCCTTAGTATGTCTTGGTCTGTGTCTGTCTGTTAGGGGATTTAGATTGTAAGCTCCAATGTTGCAGGGACTGATCATCATCATCATCATTTATTTATATAGCGCCACTAATTCCGCAGCGCTGTACAGAGAACCCATTCACATCAGTCCCTGCTCCATTGGAGCTTACAGTCTAAATTCCCTAATATAGAGACACACACTCACACACAGACAGACAGACAGACAGACACTAGGGTCAATTTTTGATAGCAGCCAATTAACCTTCCAGTATGTTTTTGGAGTGTGGGAGGAAACCGGAGCACCCAGAGGAAACCCACGCAAACACAGGGAGAACATACAAACTCCACAGAGATAAGGCCATGGTCGGGAATTGAACTCATGACCCCAGCACTGTGAGGCAGAAGTGCTAACCACTAGGCCACTGTGACTGATGTGAGTGAGTTCTCTGTACAGTGCTGCAGAATTAGTGGCGCTATATAAATAAATGGTGATGATGATAATCTATAAAACACTCTTTATGGCAATATTTAGCACTTGATTGATGCAGCGGTTGTGAGAAAATTGTTGCATGTATATAGTTTTTTGTTCTTTCTCCATGTAAAGTAACGCTTGAAGTAAGTTCTTACTGAAAGTAGTCTTTACATAGCATACAAATAGTTAAGCACACCCACTGCACACCCTTATGACTGACAGTTATATGAGCTACTTTGAAAACATGTTATTCTTTGTTTATATTATTTAAGGGTATGGTGCTATATGGCTCAAAGCAACTGGACAAAGCACAGTATAACTTACTATTTCTATGTTTATCCTTTAGTGCTTTTCCCCCCAAGTTTCTTTAACTTCAATTACAATTTCTAGGGCTTATAGGATAAGATATTAATATAACTTGAAACAGAGCTTTTTCAGGGTATTTTCAGTTAAAAAATGAAAAACATTAATAAAAACCAACACTGATGGAAAACCTTTAATGTTAAAATGTTCCAAGCAAAACCTTATAAACAATGGCTTGCTTGTTTGTAAGTGTAACCATTATATTCTCTCTGTTCTTTTAAATTTCTAAAATCAATAAAAATCGGTTTTAAAAGTGTTTTATACTGATGTTTCAAAAACACTCCTGTGTCTCAATAATGTTTTTACTGTAAAAATATCACAATTGCATACTAATTTATGATCACAAACGTGGAAAATTTTATTGCTTCCTATGGGAGGGCTCGGACTGCTGCAGTAGCTGTGCTATTGCTGTCTTGTAAAGCCTAACACCTTTTTAACAATAAAAGTTTCCAGCCCCTCTCTTTAATAAATCTGCCACTCCCCCTAGTACAATGACACAATAAAATAAATTGGCCTTAGCCTAGAGATGGGGGTTCCAGTTGCTTCCTAGGGTCAAGGTATTTAATAAACTAACCCTGCATCAGCTGGGTTTTCGTCACAGCTCCTCTTTGGTGTGTTGTGGGGGTGGGGTAATGTCCACTTGCCCCAGAGAAGGGAATTTTATACTGTCCAGCCAAGTGCTACCTTTCTCTGGGATTTGGTAGCCCCCACAATAGCGCTGGAGCTTTACCCATGCTTTGATGTTGGGTGGGCTGGACAAAATTAAGTGGCTACCTACATGGCACCAGTTATCAGGCATTGCATTCCACCTGCTACAAGTCTAGCAAAAGGATCCTACCCACCTCCCTCTAGACTCAGCCCAGGTGGTGTGGCTTTATGGTAATAAATGCAATGATGGCATTAATGCCATAAATACACACATCACTTAAAACAGTGAAAAAACTGTCACATCCCTCTTAAACACAAACAAGCTATATTAAATCTCAAGTACATATCTTATTTTATGTGTAGTCTGTTGAAAATCTCACCTTCAATGTTCCTTATTTATATTTGTATATAATGCACAGATAATTCCCGGATTTCGGGAGTCTCCCGGACATTCAAGGAGAGTTGGCAATTCTAACAGGACCATTTGTTGTCCTCATCAGTAGTCCTCATCATAGTTGCATTTCTGTTATATTTATTCCTACTTTATAACATTCACACAAATACCGATGAATATGGGGGTGAGCATTGCCAGCCAGATGATGTGAGTGGATGTGCCTAATCAGAGCTCCTCCTCAAACTACAGTAATATTTACTCCTACTCTTTTTTTATTGCCCACTGCTGGCTAAATAGCCTCCTGCTTCCTCCCCACTTTGCTTACTTGGAGAATGGGCAAATTGAACGCAGCTAAGCAACTGCTGCTCTGGTGGCCTCCGGTGCATCCAGACAACATGATGTGCAGCTCAGAAAATATTCTCTGCTCTTTGATCCTGCCAGCACTAAGTTTGTGGTGGAGGGCCGATAGTGTCACATCTGCTGGCTGCTGTAACTGTGTGTCAGGCACATCCCACTTCTAAAATAGATGAAGCAAAAGTGAAATTCTCACTAATGAGACAAGATCTGCAGAAGCTGATGGAGCAGGCTACGGAAGTTGAGTGCAGACTCAGTTTGTTGAGGACAATGTACTTTAGTTGCAAGCTGAAATTACAGATCTTAGGTAATCTGTTACCATCTATGCAAAAAGCTTTATGAGCTGGAGAATTGCTCTGGGCATAACAATATAAATACAGTTAGATTAAGTTTGGTGGGCCAGTACCCAGAGTAAATTGTGGAAAATTGGGACAATTTATTGCAGCACCTAGTTGTTATGAACCTGCCCATAGAATAGCCCTCATCCAAGATGGCCAGTACGGTTTCATGAAGACAGCACCGTGGCTTAGTGGTTAGCACTTCTGCCTCACAGCACTGTGGTCATGAGTTCGATTCCTGACCATGGTTTTATCTGTGTGGAGTTTGTATGTTCTCCCTGTGTTTGCGTGGGGGCTCTGGTTTCCTCCCACAATCCAAAAACATACTAGTAGGTTAATTGGCTGCTATCAAACCGACCCTAGTCTCTTTCTGTCTGTGTGTGTGTATGTATCTTAGGAAATTTAGACTGTAAACTCCAATGGGACAGGGACTGATGAGAGTGAGTTCTCTGTACAGTGCTGCTGAATTAGTGGCGCAATATAAATTGATGTTAAAAACCTTTAATGCATCATAGTTCAATTGTTAATAATGCATTTATTTATTTTAAATCCATCTCTTCCTGTGATGAACAGGGAATATGTACACTAAGAGATTATAACAGAGTTTCTGTACTGTATTGCACAGACTGTGCAGTGGGAATTCAGTAATTTTGTTACTGCTGCTTTGTTTTTGACAGTTAAATGGAGTGGAAACAGAAGCTCACATAAATCACATGCTCATTGTGGTAGATGACAGATCAGGTACAAGGGAAAGTAGATGTGACGGGATGAACTTACTCTGCCACCTAGCTCCACCATGCTCTATGGCATTTCATTGATTGCCAAAAAATAAGCATACTCCTACTGTTGCTGCTGGGCCAAACCAGCCTCTCACTGACTGAATGTCTGGAACTACTCATGCCTCCTAGGCAATTTGTAGCAGCAGCCATACCTCTTTGCTGTTTATTCTGGCTTGATCCTTCCTGTCTGCTTACTATGGATCAGGACTGCAGAGTGGCTGACAGAGTACTGACACAGAATTGCTGGGTAGCAGGCAGAGCATCAACACAGGATTGCTGATCTTAATAGAGTGTAACGCCCTCTATAGGCGTTTTGGTAAACCCTGTACCCCAGTCAATACAGGAGGGGTTCCCTAGAGGGCAAGTTAGGTGTTTGTGAAAAGTGACCCAAACTGGTTGCTATGGTGATAACCCAGCCTAGTCTGCTAGAGACAGAGTGAGAAGAAGGGGCTATCAGCAAGGGAGGGAGAGACACCCAGGGAGAGACAGAGATAGGGAGAGGACCAGCAGAGCTGATGTGAAAGCTGGGGAGCGTGGCACAGTAGAGATGGATGTCCCAGGGTCCCCCGACATTGCCCAGGAGCGGTTAAGTGGCAGCTGCTGCCTAGAGACAACCCCTACTGTCCTCGAAGTAGGAGTGGGGGAGCCTATAAGGAGAAGGATCCCAAAAGAGAAATGGGGATTGCAGTATGCAGTAGTGTGGCTGCATATACAGAGGGGAGGAGTCCCTAATCCCAGAGGGGGAAGACCCCATATCACTAAAGAGAACCCAAGAGAGAGGGGGACATTGTGCATGGAAGAGACCCTGGAGTGAGGGTTGCTATAAGAGGCATGGTAGCTGAAGTGTCAGAGCCTGAGGCTGGGAGTACACAGAGAGATGTGTCAGAGCCCACAGGAGAAATCATCTCCTCAAAGGAGGGGTGAGCTGCAGTTGAGAGTTACATAGTGTGTGTCAGAACTGCATTGAGAAGCTGCCTGCCTGTTAGTATCCATGTGAATACCCCTGCAGAGAAAGGATGAACTGCAGTGAAGTATGGAGTACTGGATTGTAAGAGACATGTGAACGATGTTATATAACATCTAGATAACATTAAGAATTGTGCAGGAGGAGTAATGTATATATATATTTATATATTTTTCTTTATTGCTGTAACCATTATGATTATTGTGCTGGAGGAAGAGGAGTTTAAATAAGGAGCTCAGTTTGTGAAAGAGATGGTCTGGCGCCCGAATTATTGTGACTTTTATTGCACTGCACCACAAAGTGACATCCCCTGTGTCCCACTACTTACAAATAAACACCTGCACGTGACACCTGCTGGTCATTTACACCCATGCCTATCAGCTAGCCAGGGCTGGAGAAGGAGGTGCACTGTGTAACCTTTGCCCCCCACATTACACACAGTGACAGGGGGTTATAACAGGGATTTGGGGGATGGATTAAAGTGAGCTTCAAGCTGTTGGTCACAGGAACATAGCAGTGAAAGAACAAGTGTTTCACAGAAACAAGCAAAAACTTTTACCACAATGGTGTTTATTGACTTAATTCGCTATTAGAAGAGATGTTCCTTTAAGTGCCTATGTGAGGGCGGCACTCCCGAGGAACGCCTCGTAGAGTCCCCTGAAACGAGAGGAAAGGTTCTCACCTGATCCCGAGGGTCGTTATGGGCGGGGCCCGTCAAGGGGTGGAGACTTCGGCGACGGTCACGGTCCCCTGTAAGGTGAGAGATACAGAAGCACTAATACAACGGGGGAAGGAAGGGGCTGTCCGGAATGTCGCCCCGGAACCGAGGGTTGCTCAGCCCCGCTTGGCGACTCCCCGTTTTATTCTGGCCAAGCCACGCGGGCTACAAGAGTTCGGGGTAGAGAAAATTCTCGCCCAAACTCCCTACTCACCACTGGGGAGGGCCACCCGACCGTAGGAACAAGACTCACTCTGCCGGCAGTGCGCCGCGGGATATCACAGTCCCCACCCGGAGCCGTCAGTATCCTGCCGGCGTGCGAGCGGACTCCGTCTTACCCTCCGAGACACCATCTGCTCTGGGACCGCCAGGCAACCTTGCCTGGTAACCTTGCCGGAGCCCAGACCAGACACCCCAATGGAACCGTGGACGACCGTGACAGACCCCGGAACTCACAGGGGCAGGGCTGCACTGCCCCAGTGGAACCGCGGAATGCCCTGACCGCCCCCGGAACTCAGAAGGGCTGTGTTACACTACTCCCAAGGCGCTGAGGGAAATCCTGATCTCCCTCAGCCCGCGAAGGAGTCATGCCATACCGCCACCCAAGGGCCCGTCCTAATTCGAGTCTACACGGAGGGGGGAAGGGAAGGGGGTAGACAGTACTTACCGGCTTGGGAGACCCTACGCAGTCCGTCTCCCTGGAGTGGTACGAGACTCGCCCCAATTGCCCCTTCCAGGCCGTACGCACGGCCAGGAGACAAGTCAAGCGCCACCCAGCGATAAATCCCGACATACCGCCTTCCGACCCCTACGGGAAGAACACAACACACTCCTACAACCCACGGGCGGGTGCACGGACGGAGGCACCACCTACTTCACCGTGCACTCCCTAACACAACAGTGTAATTCCCCAATACCATAATACAATATCAATGCAGTGTACAATTCCCCCAACACAACAATACAATATCAATGCAGTGTACAATTCCCCCAACACAACAATACAATATCAATGCAGTGTACAATTCCCCCAACACAACAATACAATATCAAATATCAAACTAACAGGTACACCACGTGGAAGGTCCTACCCTACTCTACCAAACGGAGGGTACTGAGCAAGGGGGGGGGAGGGAAGGAAGGCAGGCCTTCACCTTTTAAGGCCTAACGCCTTTCACTCACCAGACTGTGAGTGCTTCTTCCCGTGTGTTTAGGAACCGTGGCCGTCCACCATCCTGAGGGTCTGCGCATGCGCAGCCCTTTCAAACCTTCAGTACCTGTTCCTTTTAGTTAATTGGCTGATCAGGCAACACTCCCTATTTAAAGCACCTGAGTTCCATACCTCGTTGCCTGATCTTGGAGTCTCATTCCCCATGAGCCTCTGAAGGTGTTCCTGTGTTTCCTCGTGTATTCAGCTCTGCTGATTCCTGTGGTTTCCAGACCACTTCAACTCTCCTGTGGTTTCCAGACCACTTCAACTCTCCTGTGTTTCATCGTGACTGTATTAGCTGATTCCTATCCGCTGCCTCCGTGCACTACAGTCTTCAGCTCACTTCAACTCTCCTGTGTTTCATCGTGACTGTATTAGCTGATTCCTATCCGCTGCCTCCGTGCACTACAGTCTTCAGCTCACTTCAACTCTCCTGTGTTTCATCGTGACTGTATTAGCTGATTCCTATCCGCTGCCTCCGTGCACTACAGTCTTCAGCTCACTTCAACTCTCCTGTGTTTCATCATGACTGTATTAGCTGATTCCTATCCGCTGCCTCCGTGCACTACAGTTATCAGCTCACTTCAACTCTCCCGTGTTTCATCAAGACTGCACCAGCTGATTCCTATCTGCTGCTCTCCGTGCTCAACAGTTCCAGCTCAGCTCTACTCTCCCGTGTTTCATCGTGACTGCACCTGCTGATTTCTGTCCGCTACCTCCGTGTACCTGCAGAGTCCTGCTTGCTGCTACCCCTCAGTTCTACTCGTGTATGCAGCAGCTGATCCGCTCTCCGTGCTTCTCAGTGTTCCTGCCGGTGTCAACTCGCCAGTCTGCATCGGATCTACGCCTCGCTGCTTTCATCTCGTCTAGACCATCTCTACTCTTCAGGGTTCTCCAGGAGTCCAGTTCCACATATTACTGCTTCCTGAGTATTTGTTGCTATCCCTGCTGGTCTACCTACCTGTGCGCTGCACCTACTTGATTACCGCTTCCACCCTCCTGGGACTTCGCATCCTGCCGGCCTCCAGCCGTTCAGGTATCTCTGCACTCCTGTCTGACAGCCTGCTCCTGAACCACGGTATGCATACTTCTCATTGACTGTGCTGGTGTATTGCATATCTTGCTGGACTGAGTTGTTCTCCTCTGGAGTTTACTATCCGCTGAGACTATTGCCATCATTGACCGTGTTATCTTTTGCCCGGATAGTTCCTGTGACTTTGTATTATTGTGCAGTGCTGTTCAGTCATTACTATATTGTGCATATCATCGTGGGATCAAGTTCAGTGTGCCCGTGTATCCTCTGTATTGCATTCTCTCCCCGTGCTCCTCCTCACATATATATTCAGTGGTACAACTTGCTAGAGGCAGACCACTGATCCCTGTTTCCTGAGTCACCTGTTCCCATATCCTTACACATAGCAGTGGTACAACTTGCTAACGCAGACCACTGACTTCCCGGATACCTCCACCTGGATTCCATTCCTTCACCTAGACAGCGGTACAACTTGCTAAACGCAGACCGCTGACTCTCATCACCTCCTCGTTGCTGCTGGACATTCCTGCTCACTATAGCAGTGGTACAACTTGCTACCGCAGACCACTGACTACCCTCACGTTTCCTTGTCCATTCAGTTCCTCGTGTACTACTACATATATATTACCAGTGCTGCTAGTCATAGACTTTCCCCGAGCATTCTCTACCATCTGCTGTCTCCTGTTCCGTGATCACCCCGCTACCAGAGTACCATATTACCATCTATACTGCTCTGGTAAGTCCATCACCTGGTGATTCCTGGGTAAAGACTCCTAGTGCCCGTGACAACGCCTGAGGGGACCTAGGGCCTTGATGAGGACACCCGGCTTGCTATCTACCCCTACTGAGGGTTACCTAGTTGGAGGGCGGACCTAATGCCCGGAGGGAGAAGGCCTTGGGCCCGGGTGAAGAGAGAGTGATAGAATGCGGGCGTGGGCCTGGAAGAGGTGGTTTCCACTGGGGTCTTACCTGGTCTGGATCCTCTACTCGCGACGTCAGCGTAGCTCCTCTTCGGTCCTCCTACTGCTGGCTGCCCGGACTCACCGCTGCTCCCCTGGTCCTTTGTGCTCTGTGCTGCTCCACTTTCCCCAGACAGGTTAGCTCGTAGCCCTGACAAGGGCTCTCTGTCTGGACTCCTGCTGGCGTTGTGGCTGCTGATACTGCTGCTCCTTCTACCGCTGCTCTGCTGGATCCTGTCCTAGCCGCTGCAGGGCTTGCTCTCTGCAGCTCTGCCGACCACCGAATCACCTTGCACCCACGTGGGCGCTTTCTATATCCCTCGGCGGGTCGCCCGCCGATGACGTCATCCCAGATGGGGGCCGTGATTGGCTCGTGGCCGGGAGCTGCGATTGGCTGCTGGCCGTTCCACATTTCCATATATTACAAAAATGTAGTAACTTTACATGGACTACAAGCCCTTCTTTAATACCATTTTACACACAGGTATTCTGACGCATAAAGAAGCCTCAGCTACCTTAACTAATCCAGGGTGATACAGACTGACTGCTTTATCTGTGCACCTATAAAACCAGATTCTGGTTTACTGAGCACCATGTGGAGTTCTCACAAGGCAATGATCTGTCTGCATTTATTATAACCATTCCACGGCTATTAGTGTGGGTTGAGGAATGCTCTACATTCCTCAGACTCTGACTAAAGGTGTGGCTGTCTGCCACTGCTAGTTTCTTCTGGGGTCATCACATGAGGGAATCAACAGTACTGCCACTATCATGGGCCCAGGCTCAGGACTAGAGGAGTGGCAGCTTAGTACTACTAGTTGAGTGAGGTTTTTTTTTTTATTATTATTATTAATTTTTATTTATAGGGCGCCACTAGGTGTCCGTAGCGCCGTACAGAGACAAACGAAATTACAATGCAAGGAGAGACAGCGCAGTACAGTAAACAATAAGCACAGTAACTCTGTGAGCTCAAAGCACAGCTAGGGGCGGAGGAGGGGAGAGGGGAAGTTCTGCATACGACGGAGCCCAAAAGGAAAGGCACGGATGACAGGGAGACCCCCAGAGGGGAGAGGAGGGAGCAAGAGGGGAAGGGGGAAAGAGGGTCCTCGAGGAGGAGAGCAAGGTAGCTGGAGAGCAGAGTTAACAGTGGTGAAGACAGGAGGAGAGGTGACCCTGCTCAAAGAAGCATACAATCTAAAGGGTGGGGTAGACAGACAGCGAGACACGGGGGAGAGAGGGAAAGAAGGAGGAACGGAGGATAGGGGAAGGGGAATGAAGGGGAAGAGGCAGAAGAAAAGGTAGAAAATTAAGTGGGTTTGTTACTATACCTTTGTCTAGTCTGTAACGGTCCTTATAAGGACCCTTTTCTGAGTAATAAACATCACTGCTTCAAGATCCTTTTTTGACAGCTGCTTACCTGCTGTAGTTCCTGTGATATACAGATTAGACCACTCTAATCCATTTTCCAGCTGCTCTAAGATTTGGGACCCAGTGTTCAGTAGCATTGCTCTGCCTGCTACCTTGCAGCTCTGACTATTGTGAGAGGCCAGTGGAAACATCTACAGCAACCCTGGTCAGAAGGAAGAAGGCAGGGGTTAACCGGAGCTGCAGCACCAACGTATTTATTTTTACTACAAAAACACCTTTATTTATTGAATACATTTAGTTTAGCATATCTTTGCATTTTTAAACACCTGGCGCCACAGCACCCATAAATCAGCACCAGGTGTTAAACCATTGAATGTTGCATTGCCAGAGCACACCCTTTAAATTAATTTTAAATAACCAATTATACATGTACCACCAGTGACTTAACCCCTCCAATGCCAGGTATTAACCCATCCGAGTGTGAATATACTTTGTTCCAGCTAACTCATCTAACAGAGTGTCAATGTGGGCAGGGGATCAGACATGGTCACCTCTTTCAACCAGCGGTAATGTATGCAAAACCGGGTTGTCTTATTCTTCTTGGGAACCAATACAATGGAGGAAGCCAAAGAACTACACAATGTCTTGATCACATCTAGCTCAAGCATTTCTTGCAACTTCCTGCATATAAACTCCTTGGCCTTTGGTGAGACCTGATAAGTGGGTTTCCTAATTGGCTTATGCTCATCAGTGTCCATATGGTGCATCTCTGAGGAAGTCCTCCTGGGTTTTCCACTAAATTGAATTGCAAAGATCCCCAGCACTACCTCAAGCTGCTCCCTCTAGTGGGCACTCACCTGCTCATCCCTGTCCACTTCCTCTATGCCACCATCACCTCTGGCATCCGCAAGGAGGTCAGTCAGAGGATCACTTCCTGGTTCCTCAGTCAGCAAGCAGAAACCCGCAGCTACAGACTCCACATGCATGTGGAATGAATTTAGCATATTCACAAGGTATGTTTGCTGTCACCTACTGTCGATATCAAATTACATTACATAGGTGATGACACTTAGGTGCTTTGAGTACAGTGCAGCCCAGGAAGCCTGGAGCTTGTTCTGACATGTGGGCATCAGAACAAGGACCTTCTGCCCTACCTCAAATACCTTGACACATGCACCTTGATCATACTAATTCTTCTGCTTGGTCTGCGACCCCGCTGGGTTAGCTTGCGAAAGCCTCATAAGATTCTCTCTGAGCTAGATAACATATTCCACCATAGATACATCTTGGGTGGGTAAATTCTCTACCCAAGATTTCCAGAACAGATCAAGAGGGTCCTGGACTCTGTGACCATAGAATTATTTGAAAGAGAGAAACCAGAAGACTTCTGTGGCACCTCCTGATAAGCAAACAGGAGGTGTGGCAGGTAGAGTTCACAGTCTCCCCCCTTCAAAGTTACAAATGCCTTTAGCATATACTTCAGAATGTTGTTGAACCGCTCGCAAAGTCCATTAGTCTAAGGATGATAGGGGGCGGTACCGAGCTGCCTTACTTTGCATTTTGCCAAGAGACACTTGACCAAGTCACTCTGCGTCCCTTGATCAATTAGGTTTTCACTGGGAAACCCTACTCTACTAAAGATTCCTAACAGCGCTTGTGCTAACTTTTCCACAGTTATAGAGGACAAAGCTACAGCCCCAGGGTACATGATAGCATAATTCACCATGATGAGGATCTACCTCTTCCCTGATCTAATAGGCACTGGTAGGGGGTCTACAATGTCCACAGCCACTCACTGAAGAGGCTCCCCAATTATTGGCAAGGACCTCAGAGGAGCATGAACACTGGGGTCCCCCAACTGTTGACACACATCACAGAACTTACAGTAGGCTAAGATGTCATCTGACATTCCAGGTCAGAAAAAGTTCTGTGTCAGGGACTTCAGTGTTCGTTCTCTCTCCCTGGGTATGAAGCCATAGGGATTTTGTGGGCAACTGAATTCAGTTGGGCATGAGAATTCTGTGGGACCAGCACTTGAAATTGTTCCTGGACTGGCCTATCCCCATCTACCTTCCTGGCTAACCCTTTATGCCATTATATCAGATCACACTCCCCACCTGCATACCTGAAAGGCCAATGCCAGTTTGGCGCCTCATGCCTCCCAACGAGAAATCAGGGAGCTGAGCTTCCCTGAACTCTTTCCTGTTGCCCAGTCCAGACACTCAGCAGGACTGGTCTATGTTGGGGTTACTAAGGTCTGTCAAAGTGGGTTCAGTCAAAGGGTGGTCACTGTGGTCAGCTATCCTCACTGCCGGGGCTGGAATACTGCAAGGGGCAGTAGCATCACTGGACATCCCTACAAGGACAGTGTCACTCACCGGACCGTGAGTGCCTCTTCCCAGACATTTAGGAACCGTGGTCGTCCTCCATCCTGAGGGTCTGCGCATGCGCAGCCCTTTCCTATACTTCAGTGTATGTCCCTTTAACTCAATTGGCAGATCAGGCAACACTCCCTATATTAAGCACCTGTGGTCAATACCACGTTGCCTGATCTTGGAGTCTCATTCCCTATGAGTCTCTGAAGGTGTTCCTGTATTCCTCGTGTTTTCAGCGCAGCTGATTCCTGTGGTTTCCAAACCACTTCTACCTCTGTGGTTTCCAAACCACTTCTACTCCTGTGGTCCCCATACCACTTCTACCATCAACTATATCATCGTGACTGTTAGCTGATTCCTATCCGCTGCCTCCGTGCACTACAGTCTTCCAAACCACTTCAACGCTACTACTTATTATTGTGACTGTTTGCTGATTCCCTGCCTCCGTGCACTTCAGTCCTCTAATCCACTTCATCGCTATTATATTTCACTGTGACTGTTTGCTGGTTCCTACCCGCTGCCTCTGTGCACTCCAACCGTTACTTTACATCCACTCACCTGTTCCTCATCAAGTCAGTGAGCTGATTCCTATCCGCTGCCTCCGTGCACTATAAGCCTTCAGCCTGCAACTCGCCTGTGTTCATTATCGTGACTGTTAGCTGTTGTCTATCCGCTGCTTCCGTGCACTACAGCCTCCAGCCTACAACTCGCCTGTGTTCATCATCGGGATTGTTAGCTGATGTCTACCCGCTGCTTCCGTGCACTACAGCCTCCAGCCTACAACTCGCCTGTGTTCATCATCGTGACAAGTTAGCTGATTCCTATCCGCTGCTCCTGTGCACTGCAGTCTCTTCTCAGCTCTTCTGTGTTTCCTCGAGACTGCTGCTCTCATTGCCATTTGCTACTCTCCGTGATCAACAGCTCCTGGTCTGCTCTGCTATCCCGTGTACCATCGCTACTGACAACTATTGGTTGCTACTGGTTACCTCCGTGTACCGCAGAGTCCTGCTGCTGCTGATCGCGCTATCATCCATCTACTGCTGATCCGCTCTCCACGCCTTCACGTGTCCCGCAGGTCTACCCTCCCGTCTGCATTGGATTTATATCTCATCTACTACTCCTCTGCTGGATCGTCTCCACTCTCCTGGGTCCTGCGTGAGTCCAGTTCCACGTGTTATTGATTCCTGTGGATTCGTGTCCCTGTTGGTCTACTTATCTGTGCGCTGCACCTACTGATTGCTGCCTCAGGTATCCTGGGACTTCTCATCCAGCCGGCCTCCTGTTCCGTGATCACCCAGCTACCAGAGTACCCTATTACCATCTATATTGCTCTGGTAAGCCTACCACCTGGTGATCCCTGGGTAAAGACTCCTAGTGCCCGTGACAGACAGATTGGCCAGAAACTCCATCCTTTGTACTGCAAGAGGATGTAGTCATTTCAGAGGCAAAGATTTGGCAGGATCCTGAAGAGTTAGCAGCTTGGTCTTTCTCTGGCCTGGCTGATATTATGGTTGCTGGTGATTTGGGTTTGACTTCTAACATGGCACTTATGCCAGTGTGGCCTAATCCTCACATATTGGTCCGTCAACAGAGCGGCTTCTTCCAAGATGGCTCGCTTCCTGTCCCGCACCTTTTCTTTCACCTTCAGTGCACTCCGGTGGGGAAATTGCTCTTGCCAAATGAAGTCTAGTTTTCTCCTCCACATTCTGGTGGACTCCCACAGTAGGTTAGCAAACTCCTCATGGGTGGCGTGGAGATTTTTGGCAAGGTCCCGGAATGTTTGTTAATAGGTGTCTCGTGTAATAGTATACCATTCAAGGGTGGCCTTTTTGCAATACCATAATCCACACAGTCCTCTGAAGGCATTCCACAGTAGGCCTCCACTGCACGTCCTTGCAGTGTGAGCAACAAATACTTGACCCATTCCACCCTGGTTACAGCATGTAGTCAGCAGGTCCTTTGAAATACCTACAGATACTCTTCAATATTTCTCACACTTTTCTCAAATTTAAGGCAAGGTAGAGATGATAATCCTAATTCACTAGCAGGAATCCCCTACGTGGGCTGTACAGCTGATGCTCTTTCCTCTTGGATCCATGCTTGGATAACCTGTGCCCACTCAATTTTAACAGCATTGTCCCCTATGGCCAGCTGCCCTGCAGTCATCATAGGACAGAGGGGCTGTTTCTGCTTCTGTTGAGAAGAGGATGCTGCTCTCTGGGGAGCTTGTGCACTTTGTTCCTGGTTGTCAGCTGGGCTGCTGACTTGGCCATTGCTTCCTGTTTCCTCCACCTGTGTACTATGCTGTAGGTACAATTCTATCAGTGTCACTCCATTCTCCTCCCTGGTTGGTGAATGCCTGATTTCAATGCCCTTGGCATTCTCAAAGTCTGCCATGGACATGTTGGCATATGCAAACATCCAGTGTGTACATCTGGCTGAGTTTATTCCCTGCCTGAATAACTCGGCTCCCCAACTAGTGCAGAAAAAGCCACCTGGGGTTATCCCACTGCTTGCCACCCGAAATCTGTGAGAGAATGGACCTCCTATGCCACCCTGCCATTTTGCTGGAGACTGACTGGGCCTGCCTTGCCACCACCCCCCTTTCTTTATCCCAAAATGCGCCCCCCTCTAAACGCTATAGGGGGTGCTCTGCAGCCACCACATCAGGCATTGGTAAATGGAACTGCTTCCTTCTGGGTAACTCTTGCTTCTAGTGCACCACCTGCTACCACTAGAGTTGGTTAAACTGTTTGGGAGGGGGGTCGGGGAACAGGGGCACGCCTTTTTTTTTCTTTTTCTTTTTTCTTTTACATTTATATATTGATTGATTTATCTGCCTTGCGGGGCCACTGTGACTGATGCCCTAAGAGAGCATACACAAGGTGAAGTTCAGACATTTGCTTTGCTAAAACGCACAGAGTGGAGTTGTGGATTTATACACAGAGGCAGGACCAGTGATGTCATGGCTCTGCTGTTTGACTTGTATAATATTATATTAGGATATTGTTCTAAAAATGTGGGATGAATTTCAGCTGCCTGAAATGGAGTGAGGGGCTAATATATATTTTTTTTTACCAGAACTGCAATGGAACACAGTCATTTATTTTACTTGAATGCATTATATCTGAAAACTTTAACGGTGTGGTTAGTGGTCATTTAATGATACTTATTGCAGGCTTTATTTAACATATATTTCTACTTCTTTAACGATCAGGTGATGCAGCAGAGCTCAAGCAGTAGCAAGTGCCCATAAAATTCTGTTGCTAGAGAACAAAAAATCTGCCACCCATCCTACTCACAACCACCACTCTGCCACGGTGTGTGCAAGCACAACAAACAGCATGCTTCCCAATATTTTGAAATGTACAATTCTGCAATATTACCAGTAATGTTTATATACAATATATGCCCTTTGCTTACATATACATATTGTCATATATAAAATGTATTTTATATTATAATAATAATAATCCTAAAAATAAAAGCTACCACGCATATCGGTCAATATGATTAACAAAAAAACATAGCTGAGTAAGTCAATACAAATATCATCTTACATAGATGGTCAAACATAGCCCATGGGATATATTAATATTCAGACATTGCATTTTAGATTTTTGCTGTATTTGATAACACGGTATTTAAATAAGAGGAATGAGAAGGGAGGAACCCACTCAGGCTATAATTAAAATCAAGTCCAGGCTTAAATGTGTAGATTTATCACACAACAATAAATGGAGGAATATAATAAAAACTGACATTGCTTTGAGAATTTTGACTAAATCTAACATGAAGTACAAAAGATAAATTTGTTTATTCCAGTAGGTAAGAATCTATAAAGGGCTCACCGTGTATGTTCCCGTAACCTTACATCAACCTTAGAATTCTAAACATTTGCATGCAAATAAACACACGGAGACATGTATAAGTTATTAAAAAATTGCCTGAGCTTTTATTATAATTTGAACTTTAACTACACCTATGGTGGCGGAGAAAGGGCACTGCGAAACAACTCTCAAGCTGAAAACACTAAATCACAAATGGACTGGCGCACACCGCCATACGTCCACAACCACGGGGAACAAATCCCATCATAACTTGCGCTGAGTTGGCGTCAGAGTGACTGCCCCTTTAAAACTCACGCTGCCCTCCCTCACCGAGTCGGACAGGGACCCTCCTCACCGAAGGGCCAAAAAGGGAGTTATTGGTGCCTCAAAGGGGGGCAGTGACCTACGACAACTACCTGTGCGCCCACAAATCAGCCGCTGAACGCAGTGCCTTCCTACCGCAACATTAACCCAAAATACTCGCAACTAGGAGTGGGTGGGTGGGATCTCGTGCTGTGGAATGAGGCAGAATAGGAAGTACAGCCCGCCTCACCAATCAACGTCCCTCCCACTGAAGCACACATTGGTCGGGCCACAAACCTATGTTAACCCCTTCAGGTAAGAGTTCAGCTTACTACAAACCCTGTCGCCCTTTAAGTGCATTCGTCCTATGCGGCCTCACTTGTCATTAAATGTAAAAATGGAGAGAGAAAATTGCAGCATTCATGCCTTACAGCAGACAACTTAATTGGTTACCTTGCATATCTACTTTTTGCACTGTTATTAGAGATGTGCGCAGACCCCCATGTCTTGGTTTTGGTTCTAAAACTTCTTCATGTTTTGGTTATGGTCCTGGTTTTCCCAAAAAATACTGAAAGGATTTGGTTTTGGTTCTGGATTTAATTAAAATGATCAAATATAGGTTAAATTATGTGATTTTAAGCTGTTTTTGTTCCTTTATTACAATTTATAGCATTAACATTCATTTACAGTCTATTTTCTAATGATCTCTTCAAACTGTCCACATTTTCACCAATTGTAGCCAAAGTCTGCAGTGACAGAGTAATGGCAAAAATACAAGACAGTTTAATAAAATATACAATCCTTAGTGGCACAGTAGTGTGCATAAAGTATCTACATGCAGTTACTGAATGCTGGAAATGACATTCCTGAGTTTTCCAACAGATTGACACGGGTAGTAAGATAAAGAGTTCATTAGATGCACAGTGGTATCAGTAGACATTTATACAAGTAGCTAGACAAAGGTGGGCAGTTACCATAAATAAAATGTTCAAAGACTACAGATGCAACAAATTTGGAGTGGAAAATGGCATCCATCATAGACACTGATGCAACATAAACAGGCAGAGGTCTATGGACGGACAGTGGTAGATGGTTATAAAAGTAAATAGATGAAGGTGGGCTGCATCCATAATAAAAAAGTTCAAAGATGATGCACTACTCGTTGGGCAGATGTCAGAATCACTAGGTGGAATTGATGATACCTGCCAGCAGTTGGCGCTACTGAGTACTGGGGTGCGGAGTCTAACACGCCCCTGGTTTTCACCAGGAACCCCCGCAAGGAGGTATGGACTTCGCTGCTGATAGGCTTAGGGAGATTTTGGCGGTAAGACATGCTGGCTGCAGACAGGTGAGCAGAGATAGTGTCCTGCTGCTAGGCAACAGGACGTGGTTGCTTGGAAGGTGCAGGCGTCCATCTCCTGCACCAAGTGCCAGTGCGGAGACGGCGCCTGACAGCAGAGCATTGATCAGGAGCCAAGAGCCAAGCTTTCAAATATCTTGTTTTACTTATTAGTGGTTATTTATGCTATGAGCAATTTAGATCTGGCTGAATGTTAATATGTCATAATGCTATCTTTGTGAAATAAACAAGAAGATTTGTATATATATTTGCTAGTTACCATGCATATCTACAATTTATATTGTCTACTGAAGGCCTGTCAATGTCAGAATTTTGGCATAGTTTTGTGAGAAGGTGCTTCATGTTTTTTAATTAATGCCCTGTTTGAGATAAAAATGTCGATATCAATTTGTCCTTTTGGGTAAACTCAAGTGTAGTATCTAACCTAATGCTGTTGGTTCAGTATGCCCTGAAAGGGCGGTGTCTCCTTTGTCTGATACAGGAAGTGCCTTGTCTCTGGGGTACAGAGTCTGAAGGTGACCTGACAATGCATTGGTGGTGGGACTGGAACCCTAACCTTGCACAGAATAACGTGCCACTAGCACAATGCATTGCTTTTTATCTCTGGGTCCTGGACTTTTTTCCAATTGAGAAAAAAAATTTAAACCCCACTATTTTTTAAACCCCACTATTATGTCAGGGACTAGAGGCCCTTTTTATTTTATATTTATTAACACAAACACTTAACACTTGCACAAATTCTAGTTTGTTCCATTTTTGCTTGCTCAAATTGGTTTTCGATATTGACTCTTATGGGCTACCCTCTCCCCTGTTGTTGGAGATTCCTTCCTTATGGGGAGGGCTGAAAAACCAGTTCTCCAGGGGAAGCATCGGCCAATTGGAGACTTGCGGCAGAGGTGTTTCTGAAGATTCTTGCCCCCTAGAGGACCCTATGGTTCCTGAGGTCTGAGATGTAAAAGGGCCCCCCTAGCTTTGGCAATGGAGGGTCTGAAGAGTCTAGTCTCCCAAAGGGGATGGGGAGGATCGGGGCCTTTTCCTTTTAGGGTTCCAAAAGCCCAAGCTCCAAAAACAAGCTTTTTTTGCACTGCACTGGGTGATTTGGAGCACCACACTTTGATAAAAAAAATAAAAAACAAAAAAACAAAAACAGTTTAATGTTTGTATAAAAAAAATGCACAAACTATAATTTTAATGGTAAAAAGCATTCATCACTGACAGTGCAGCCACAAGACCAGAATAAGAGGTAATTAAACTGACGGCATCATCATTCTAAGATGAAAGCGGGCTTTACACATAATAAAAAATAATTTTAAAAAAATGAGGAAATTGTGGCAGTGCATGAGGGACAGAGTGAGGGAGTGAATGTTGCTAGATCTGCAATGGCTGCATTAGTGACTGAGCCCAGGCGTTGGATACCCAGGCCCCATCTGTACCGCACACGTCGGTTGCTTGGTGCTTGATTTGTTTGAGCCCCCACCAAACCCAACATTTATTTGGTTGCTAGTTGTTAAACTGGAGAATAGATAGAGATGCTAGCCAATTACTCTTGGGCATTTGGATAACAGAGGTCATCTTCCTCAATGGTTAGGTTGCATGTGTGACACTTTGGAGGGGGACAGCAGCAACACATTGGAGAGGTGTGGCAGCAGCAGCAGTATCAAAGCTCATTAGACAGACAGCAGCAGCATCAGTAGACATTTAGACAAGTAGAAAGACAATGTTGCCCTTTACCCATAATAAAATAACTTGAAAGATTGTATGCACACAATAGATTTTGAATGTTAGAGGGCATTCATCATTAATAGGGAAACTACAGTAAGAAGAAGAGTTCATTAGAAAGACAGCAACATCAGCAGATATTTAAAAGGTGATGAAAGATACACCATTGGAATAATGTTAAATGGAGCAAGATGGAATTGTCCTTGGGTCCATACATATGTTCAAAAGCTACATGATTGACATAATATGGTGGGCACCCTAATAATGACAGGGTTGGAAAGTCAACAATGACATCAAAAGTATTATTAGGACAACAATTGAAATGTAGACAGTATTTATTATGTTGACAATTCAAATGTAGATAGTATTATTTATTATATTGACAATAATATCCTTAACCATAGTCCTGTTTCTATCCCTATTCCTAACCCTCTCCCTAGCCCTATCCCTACTAGGGATAGGGCTAGGAACAGGGTTTGGAACAGAGATAGGAATAGAGATTTGGACAGGGATAGGGCTTAAGAACAGAGATAGGACTAGGGACTCCATAGCCCTCTCCATTCCTAGCCCTGTCCCTAGTCATATCCGTGTGCCTAACCCTGTTCATATTTGTATTCCTATCCCTGTTCCAAACCCTGTCCCTTTACCTATCTCTAACCCATTGTTGACATTGTCCACCTAATAATACTGTCCACAATGTAAATTGTCAGCCTAATAATACTCTTGACACCTGAATTGTAGACCTAATGTTGTCAACTTTCAGAATGTCAACCAAATGAATGTCTAGCTGACGACCGTGTTTACACAAGATGATAGACGAAGGTCAAAAACTAAAATAATGCAAGTCCCACCCAGCCATAAGTTAAAATGGTCATGCACATAGTTTAACAAATCAAGCACTTCGGCAACAAGGACTGACACTTTTGGGGCCAAAGTTTTTGATTTGTTTGGGCCCCCTACAAAAGAGAACATTTTGGTTGTTGGTTGATGAACTGGAGAATGGAAAATAGATAGGCATTTTAATTTTTAACAAATTACTAATGGGCATTTAGCTAACAGTGGTCATCTTCCTCTGTGGTGACAATGCCATCACCCTCATCATCATCCTTATCACTTATCACTATGTCAACATCATCATCACACAATATTTGTTCATCCCCACTGGAATCTGCTTTACAGATTCTCTTTGTAATTGGCGGAAGGAACAGTATTCCACATACAATTTGTTATTCATTTTTCTGAACAGCAGTTTTTCTAAATTTTTGGAAGCACTCTCCTCCGATGATCACTCACAACATTCCTAGCTTCACCAAACAGTCTTTCCAAGCACACGCTTCATACCTTTACTCCAACAGTCCTGTGCATATTGTGGGTGATTCCTGTGTATTCTGACCCGGACTCTTCCTGACTCCTCTTCTGCCTGTCGTTTGATACTGTGTATTCCTGATTGTTGCTAACCCGACTTGTTCTGACAATTCTTCGGTTTTTGCATTTGGCATTCTGCAGTCCATTTGTGTACCAGTCCTGGCTATGTTGACCAGTCTCTTGCATTTTGATACCAGCTTGTCTCGCCTGGAGGCAGTGCAGAGGGCCGCGACCTGCAAACTTACCTGCAGTGAAGCCCAGACCTGCTTGCGGGGGTTCCTGGTGAAAACTGGTGGTTCGTTAGACTCCATGCCTCTGTTACTGCCAGCACTAAACCAGGTTGGCGAAAGTGAATCTACTACATCTGCTAGATTTGTGACATCGATATACTTTTCAGAATCGCCAAGTTTCATCTCCACCTGCTTTTCCAGTAGTTTGATAAGGGATATTATTTGATTTTTGGCAGTGTTTGGCACTTCATTTGTTATGATGTCAAACGGTTTCAGCAGCTTGGGTAAAACAGTAAATATAATGTGCTGGAATAAGGTATTATGTCCCCCCTCTCCCTATATCATGGAATGATGTACAGATTTTGATGGCTTGTTTATATTCCTCTAGTCACTGAAGTATATAAAGTTTTTTTGCAGCTGCGGCAAGGTTCTACATGCTGTCGCTGAATGTCGAAAATGCCCAATATTTTATGAGCCATGAATATCTCCTGCATTGACCTCTAATTTTTTGAATAATTCTGCACCACCAAGTTTATTGTGTGTGCAAAGCATGGTTTGTGCTGAAATTCACTCAGTCATAATGCACATACAATGTTTGCTCTGTTATCAGCAATGAGGAATGCTGAAGAGAGTCTTAGTGAGCCATTTTGCTGTAACATTCATAATTTTTTCCAAAAATGTTCCCAGTATTTCACAAAGAAACATACCAATGTTTCTTTGTGAAACCAGAGATGCAAAGAGTAGCTTGCCTGTGAATGACCTGTCTTGGGTGATGTCACTACTATGATGAATGGATGAGGATCATGGTGAAGCTACTGGTGATGCACCTACCCAGTGGACTGTCACATCCATGTAGTCTTTTATTTGACCAGTACCGCTTTCCCACATATCCGTAGTTATGTGGATAGTTGGTACAATGGCATTTTCTAGGGACTGAATTACTTTTTGCTTAACCTTCCAGTACAGCTCAAGAATTGCTGTTCAGGAGAAATGGAATCGAGATGGAATTTGGTAGAGTGGACACATGACCTCAACTAATCTGCTAAAACCTAATGCAGTAATGGGAAAAATTGGATGTACATCCAATGCCCACATACTGTCAAGGTTTTAGTTATCTGCTCAGCAACAGCATGATGACTGTCATACGCTTGCTTCACAGACAATTGTGTAAAACTATGCTTACTCTTCTTTCTTCCCTTCTGTTTAGATGTATCATCCCCAGCAGCAGCTTTAGCATGCAAGGATGTCTCTCGGGACTCAGGGAATGCATTAGGGGAGTTAGTTGGAATTGGATAATTTGATGCTGAACTAGTACATACTACTAATAATGAGAAGGTTGATGATGAAGTTGTTGACACTAGTGAGAATTGCATCTGTCTATCCATTTGGCTGTTACCTGATGCTGGGCTGCTTGCTACTATATACAATTTGCCACATTTAGATGCATGACTTGAATGAACTTGCTGCAAATAATGTTATAGGGAGGAGGTACCTAGATGATAAACGTCTCTTCCTCTACTTATTTTGGCCTGACAAATGCTACAGATGTCTTGACAAATGTTTTCTGGGTTTTATTATTATTATTAATTTTTATTTATAGGGTGCCACTAGGTGTCTGCGGCGCCGTACAGGGACAAACGAAATTACAATACGAGGTAAGACAGCACAGTACAGTAAACAATAATCACAGTAACTCAGTGGGCTCAAGGCACAGCTAGAGGGGCGGGGGAGGGGAGAGGGGAAGTTCTGCCAACAACGGCACCTAGGAGGGAGGGCACGGATGAGAGGGAGACCCCCAGGGGGAAGAGGAGGGAGCGAGAGGGGACGAGGGAAGAGGGTCCTCGAGGAGGAAGGCAGGGAAGCTGGCGAGCAGAGTTAAAAGTGGAGAAGACAGGAGGAGAGAAGACCCTGCTCAAAGGAGCGTACAATCTAAGGGGTGGGGTAGACTGACAGAGAGAAACAGGGGAGAGAGGGAGAGAAGGAGGAATGGATAGGGGGAGGGGGGTGAAGGGGAATGAAGGATAGGGGAAGGGGAATGAAGGAAGAGTCAGAAGAACAGGTAGGAAGTTAAGTGGGAGACTGGAAAGCTTTAAGAAAAAGGTGGGTTTTTAAACACCGTTTGAAACTAGACAGATTAGGGGAAGTTCTGATGGAGGGAGGGAACTTGTTCCAGTGGAGGGGGGCAGCACGGGCGAAGTCTTGGATACGCGCGTGGGAGGAGGTGATCAGGGGGGAAGAGAGGCGACAGTCATTGGCCGATCGGAGAGGGCGGGATGGAGCATGAATAGAGAGGAGGGAGGAGATGTAGGGTGCTGTGGAGTTGGCGAGGGCCTTGTATGTAAGAGTGAGGAGCTTGAACAGGATTCTTTAGGGTAAGGGGAGCCAGTGAAGGGATTGGTAGAGGGGGGAGACAGAAGAGGAGCGGCGAGAGAGGAAGATAAGCCTAGCAGCACCGTTAAGTACAGATCGAAGGGGAGCGAGGTGAGAGTGGGGGAGGCCAGTAAGGAGGAGGTTGCAGTAGTCCAAGCGGGAGATGATCACGGAGTGAATGAGACATTTAGTGGCATCTTGGGAAAGGAAGGGCCGGATGCGAGCGATGTTTCGCAGCTGGAAGCGGCAGGATTTAGCAAGAGAGAGAATGTGGGGGCCAAAGGAGAGAGAGTAGTCGAGGATGACCCCGAGGCAGCGAAGTTGGGGGACAGGGGAGATAGAGGTGTTGTCCGCAGTGATAGAGAGGTCCGAAGGGGGCGAGGTGCGAGGGGGAGGGAAGACTATGAGTTCAGTTTTGGTGAGGTTAAGTTTGAGGAATCGAGAGGACATCCAGGAGGAGATGGCAGAGAGGCAGGCGGACACCCTAGAGAGGAGGGAGGGAGAGAGATCAGGAGAGGAGAGGTAGAGTTGAGTGTCGTCAGCGTAGAGATGATAGTTGAGGCCGTAGGAGCTAATGAGTTCACCTAGGGAAGAGTAAGGGTCCCAGAACAGAGCCCTGAGGGACCCCGACTGGAAGGGTGGACGGGGGGGAGAGAGACCCAGAGGTGGTGACGGAGAAGGAACAGTCAGCAAGGTAAGAAGTGAACCAGGACAGGACAGGGCCGGAGAGGCCAAAGGACTGGAGGGTGTGGAGGAGGAGGGGTGGTCGACGGTGTCGAAGGCTGCAGAGAGATCGAGGAGGATGAGAAGGGAGAAGTGGCCCCTGGCTTTAGCCAAGAGGAGATCATTGGTGACTATAGCCAGGGCAGTTTCAGTGGAGTGAAGGGGGTGGAAACCAGATTGGAGAGGATCAAAGAGGGAGTCTTCAGAAAGGTAGGAGGAGAGACGGCTACAGACGAGCCTCTCGAGAATTTTGGAGGCAAAGGGGAGAAGAGATATGGGCCGATAGTTAGAGGGAGAAGTGGGGTCAAGATTAGGTTTTTTAAGAATGGGGGAAACGAGAGCATGTTTGAAGGAGGAGGGGAAGATTCCGGAGGAGAGGGAGAGACTAAAGAGGTGAGCGAGGTGGGAGCAGGTAGGGGGGGAAAGGGAGCGAAGAAGGTGGGAGGGAATGGGATCCAGGGGACAGGTGGAGGGGGGGAGGATGAAATGAGAGTGGACTTCCTCGCCCGTGGTAGGGCGGAAGGAGTGGAGGGGCAGGTGGCTAGGGGGGGAGGACAGAAGAGTGGGGTGGGGTGAACGAGAGAGTGGAGGAGGAGATTTCAAGTCGGATGGCCTCAATTTTAAAGGAGAAAAAGGAGGCGAAGTCGGAGGCAGTCAGGGAGGAGGGGGTGTGAGGAGTGGGCGGGGCCAGTAGAATGCTGAAGGTGGCGAAGAGGCGGCGGGGGTTAGAGGATTGGGAAAGGATGAGGGACTTAAAGAAAGATTGTTTAGCGAGTGAGAGGGCAGAGCTGTAGGATGAGAGGATGAATTTGAAGTTGAGGAAGTCAGCCAAGAAGCGGGATTTTCTCCAGTGGCGTTCAGCAGTACGGGAGCATTTTTGGAGGAGGCGGGTAAGTTTGGAGTGCCAGGGTTGGGGTCTGGAGCAGCGAGGGTGGACGGAGTGGGCAGGGGCGACCGCGTCCAGAGCAGAGGTGAGGGTGAGATTGTAGAGGGAGACCACCTGGTTGGGGCAGGACATGGAGGAAAGGGGAGAAAGGAGAGTATCAAGAGAGGAGGACAGAGTGGCCGGGTCAAGGGCATCGATGTTGCAGATGGATAGAGTAGGTTTGGGCAGTGGGAGGGGAGCAGAAGAAGAGGAGAGAGAGAAGGAGAGGAGATGGTGATCGGATAGAGGAAAGGGAGAGATGGAGAAGTCAGAGAAATTACATAGGTAGGAGAAGACAAGATCAAGGGAGTGGCCAAGGCAGTGGGTAGAGGAGGAGGTCCATTGGGTAAGGCCAAGGGAGGAAGAAAGGGTGAGCAGTTTGCAGGAAGCAGGGTCAGGGTTTGGATAAAAGCGCTTATTATGGGTATGAGATGGTACCACTGGTGCCTGCCTTAGTTCAACACAATCATCATCTTCCTGTTCTAGTACAACACATTACTTTTCAGATCCACATTTATTCCCCTCATCATCTTGCACATTTGCAAGTTCCAAAATAGCATCCTTATTTTCTAGGTGTAAATTACCATCATTAGTATTACTACTACTCATCCTCAGATTTTATATCAGATATTTCTGAAGGAGGCTGCTCTGTATTGACAGTGTCAGAAACTGAAATGTCTGACTCACATATAGCAATCAGGGACACCTTTACACTCTTGTAGGGATTCTGTGAGTGCCCAAGTTGCTCTCACCCTCAATGTTCTTTTCAGGCACTGGTTTGACTGTTATGGACATGACAGACCTACACCCTGAGCGAAAGGGTGGTGCATTGGAATATATGGAAGTTAAGGCAGATGTATTTAAAATGTTGGGTACGCAGTTTTGCAATGGGCATTCTAGAACCAACAGTACCAGTACCAGTACCAACAGTAGCAGGACCCCTACTAGCAAAATGTACCCATGTCTGATCCTTGTCTTGTCACTGCAGTTGGTGTATGGAATGTTAGTTATTTTCCCTTTTTGGGACAAATCACTACATTCATAAGAACATTCTATCTTAATCCTCCTCCTTACATCAAGAGCTGATGTTTTCTTTGACACTGAAAAAAAATGTTTGTATTTTGAGGACGCTTTCTTATACTTTGTTCCCACATGACCTTTATTAACAAAGGTCGAAGACATACTACTACTGCCATTACTGATACTGGTATGCTCCTAATGTTTAGATTTAGAATGATCCATGTTTGACATTTACAAGAGGAGTAATGCTACTTGAAATTGGAGCTACTTGTAATTGCCAACACAACAGATGAACACCAAATGAGATAAGGAAAAGAAGTAAGTACCCTACAATTTTTTTGACACTGCTCCACAATTATATTATTGAAATTTAGAGAATTGGTTCTTAAAAATAAATTATTTTTTTTTTTTGGTGGGGTGCATACTCCACCAACACCCTGTCTTTTGACCACTTAATATAGATGTTACTAAATGAACCTCTCAAAAATTGATTTAACTATAAAACACATTAGATTTTAGAAGTAACTTTGGGGTGTTCACAGAAATTCGAGTCATACAGGAAAAGCACTCTGTTTTTCCCCACTAAATACTAGTATATATATATATATATATATATATATATATATATATATATATATATATATATATATATACATATATGTATATATATATATATATATATATATATATATACTAGAACAAAGCACAGGCAGGGCGTCTCATAGTGTAATACCAGGACAACAAAGGACAAAATGTGTATATATATGCGTACCGTCAGGTAAAGATGTATGATCTAGACTCGAGTGGATCCTCTTTGAGAGCTGTAACACTGGATCTCAACTCAGGAACAATCCAGGAATGTGGAAAAAGGCAAACATAGCATAATATTGTAATGCAAAAGATAATGCACCACGTGAAACACCACAGGGTATTCAAAGGGTGTAGAGTTCAAAATTCACCAGGGTATATATATAAAAAGACGTAGCCCAGAAAAACACACACCACTTTATGTGTGAGCAATAATTCATATGCGTACCAGAAATATGAGCATAATAGCCAGAAGATGTTTTCTTTATAGGCAGCTGTATCTCGTGCATGGACACCCTTCCAACGGCGGTATAATAAATGGAAGAGGATACAATGTAAAGAGCAATACAAATTTAATAAACATAGTAACACTGAACTCACATATAGTTCACCAGGTACAGCTGATCAACAGTGAGGCTCGACGCGTTTCGTCTTGATGATCACAAGACTTCCTCAGGAGCACAGAAATGTATAGCACCGGACTAACCGGCTTTTTATTGAGTCTGCGCGCCATTTTGGCGCATGCGCACAGTCCGCCACAATGTGCGCAGGCGCGGGGATCGAGAATTTGAAAAACTTTATTGTAAACAGCAACAAGTTCTGTGTGCAATCGCAGCAATATCAATGAACCAACATACAAGATGCGATCCGTACACAGCGCCAGAGCATATGCCACATAACCAAAAAACATCACATCACACATATAAGCGGCACAGAGAGTTAATCCATCACGTACCACTAACATTACTAATAATACTATATCTCATAGTGTAGCAAAAGGATATAAAATTACTATTATATGCAGTTATATAAACAATAAACAATAGTGTCATCCTAAAAATATATAATACAAGGCTAGATGGTAACTTACAGGATCAACCATCTCTTATAAACCATGTATTTATAATGTGCAACAACAGATTTGACATAAATATATACTAAGAATACAAAGTGTAAATACTCGTGTGCATAGAGGAATTCACTTAACTACACACATATCGAATATATTAAAATAGGTCATATACTTAATGCCTTAAAGACACTAAATACCATAAAACCCATTACTATATAATAATAAACGCCTAGTATATTAAGCGACACAATCTATAGGTAGCTAACAAAAGCTATACTTTAAAATGTGAAGGAAACTTACATAACAGAGTTATTGGACAATGTAACAAAACCCAAGAGGGGGGGAGGGGGGGGTGTTGTTATACAGAGAATGGGAGGGGGATTGTAGTTCAGAGTACCAAGGAAAGGGGAAATGTACAAATTACAAAAAAGGGGCTAGTTCATAATTTTCATTAAGACCAGTTGGGGATAGGGTATCCAGTTCAAAGATCCAGTACATTTTGCGTTGTGAAAGTTTCCTTTGTAAATCACCTCCCCTTTTTCCTAATGTAACATGCTCTAAAGCTATAAATTTAAGGCCATGCGGATCTCCATTATGTTTCAAATTGAAATGTCTAGATACAGAATGGCTTTCCATTTTATTCCTAATATTACGAATATGTTCTTGTATGCGTAATTTAAGAATATGTTTTGTTTTGCCAATATATTTCAGTTTACATGGGCACACCAACATATATATTACAGAGGTTGTTAAACAATCCATACGGTCCTAAATAAAGAATTTTCTGCTGTTATCCGAGTTAAAAAAATGTGTTTTAACAGGGTCCATGAACTTGCAAATGTTGCAGTGGTTACATCTTACTGAACCTTTAGTAATTAATACAGGTGGTTTATGGCTTATAGTTGTTTTCTCCAATAAACTAGGAGCTATCATATCCTTCAAACATCGTTTTTTTCTAAAAACTACCACTGGTCTTTCCGGGAGTATTTCAGATAGAACTGGATCCCTTTTCAGGATGTTTCAGTGTTTAGTTAGGGTCGACCTTACAAGGTTTTCCCCACTACTGTATTCTGTAATAAACGGTATCATGTCCTTCTTTTCACCTTTAATTGAATACTTTAGAATCTCAGTTCTATTTTTATTCTTAATTTTCTGAGTAGCCTCATCTAACAAAGAGGCCGGATAACCATTTTTTCTAAAACGATCTGAGTATAATGATAGTTGTTCTTCAAAATCTATCTCCCTACTACAGTTCCTTTTAATTCTGTTAAAAGGGTATGTTGTTTTTCCACCGTTTCTGGTGGCAACTCCTGTAGTGAAGATAACTGTTCGTATCAACTTGTTTAATGTAATTTCTAGTGATTATCATTATCCGATGTTAGGATTAAATCCAAATATTCAACCTGTGTTTGACTAATGGTAGCGCTAAATGTTAGATTGTAATCATTAGCGCTAATGAGTTCCAAGAAGCTACTGAATTCATCTAGAGTTCCACTTCAGATGATTAGTATGTCATCTATATAGCGTTTAAATAATTTAATTTTGTCATAAAAAAGATTATTATGGTATATACATTTTGTTTCCCAACTACCCATATGCAAATTTGCAAAACTCGGAGCAAATGTTGTGCCCATGGCCGTGCCACATATTTGAAGATAAAACACTTCTAAAAAATTAAAATAATTATGAGACAAAATAAAATCCATCAATTTGCAAATAAAATTACCATGTTCAACCGAGATAGTTGGGTCCCCATCCAGGTACTCCTTACAAGAACTAATCCCCTTATCATGCTGGATAGATGTGTAGAGGGATTGCACATCAATGATAACCCAATAAAACTTGGGGTCCCATACAAATTCATTTAAATTTGAAGGATACTATTTGTGTCTTTTAGATAAGAGTCTAGATTCACCACATATTTATTGAGAAAAAGGTCCACATATTTTGATAAATGGGACGTTAAAGAATCTATCCCAGCGATTATAGGCCTCCCTGGAGGTCTAGTCATATCCTTATGGATTTTAGGGAGGTAGTAAAAAAATCGGAACAGTAGGGAAGGGGGTATATAGAAACTGGAATTCCTCTTTATTTATAATATTATCACGTAAACCTTGAGATAATAACTCACGGAGTATTGAGATATACTCTTGAGTGGGATCCGATAGCAATCTAATATAAAATGTATTGTCACCCAGAAGCCTGTCAGCTTCTAATATATAATCTGGGCGGTTTAAAATCACAATACCCCCCCCCCCTTGTCTGCTTTTTTGATTACAATTTCATTATTAGTTTGTAGTCCCTTAAGGGCAGATTTTTCACAAGGTGTATGGTTCATATGTGCTTTATGCTTGTCGTTTGAGTGACACAAGTCCTGTATGACTAGATCTTGAAAAATATGTAAATGATTACTTTTAGATTTGAGTGGGTAAAATTTCGATGGCAATTTTAACCCTGATTTAGAAGGCTCATAATTACTAATGCACACTGAGTCTTTTTTAACAAAATGCCTTTTTAAGGTCAATTTACGGATGAATTTATGTACATCTACGTAAAGTTGGAACTTATTGGGCTGTTTGGTTGGAGCAAACGATAAACCCCTATCTAAAACTGAAATTTCAGGTTTGGACAATGTGTGTTTAGACAAATTAAAAATACCCCTTAATTTTAAATCCTCATTAGATATTAAAGATAGCGTCTTTTGTATAGTTTGGGCTCCCCCTCGCTTTCCTCGTCGTCTACTACAACTACAATCCCCCTCCTGTACTCTGTATAACAACACCCCCCCCTTCCCCTCTCTTGCATTTTGTTACATTGGCCAATAACTCTGTTATGTAAGTTTCCTTCACATTTTAAAGTATAGCTTTTGTTAGCTACTTATAGATTGTGTCGCTTAATATACTAGGCGTTTATTATTATATAGTAATGGGTTTTATGGTATTTAGTGTCTTTCAGGCATTAAGTATGTTATTGTTATATGTATTTGCACTTTATTAATATGACCTATTTTAATATATTCAATATGTGTGTAGTGAAGTGAATTCCTCTATGCACATGGGTATTTACACTTTGTATTCTTAGTATATATTTATGTCAAATCTGTTGTTGCACATTATAAATACATGGTTTATAAGAGATGGTTGATCCTGTAAGTTACCATCTAGCCTTGTATTATATATTTTTAGGATGACACTATTGTTTATATAACTTCATATTATAGTAATTTTATATCCTTTTGCTACACTATGAGATATAGTATTATTAGTAAGGTTAGCAGTACTTGAGGGATTAACTCTCTGTGCCGCTTATGTGTGATGTAATGTTTTTTGGTTATGTGGCATATGCTCTGGCGCTGTGTACGGATCGCATCTTGTATGTTGGTTCATTGATATTGCTGCGATTGCACACAGAACTTGTTGCTGTTTACAATAAAGTTTTTCAAATTCTCGATCCCCGCGCCTGCACACATTGTGGCGGACTGTGCGCATGCGCCAAAATGGCGCGCAGACTCGATAAAAAGTCGGTTAGTCCGGTGCTATACATTTATGTGCTCCTGAGGAAGTCTTGTGATCATCAAGACGAAACGCATCGAGCCTCACTGTTGATCAGCTGTACCTGGTGAACTATATGTGAGTTCAGTGTTACTATGTTTATTAAATTTGTATTGCTCTTTACATTGTATCCTCTTCCATTTATTATACCGCCGTTGGAAGGATGTCCATGCACGAGATACAGCTGCCTATAAAGAAAACATCTTCTGGCTATTATGCTCATATTTCTGGTACGCATATGAATTATTGCTCACACATAAAGTGGTGTGTGTTTTTCTGGGCTACATCTTTTTATATATATATACCCTGGTGAATTTTGAACTCTACACCCTTTGAATACCCTGTGGTGTTTCACGTGGTGCATTATCTTTTGCATTACAATATTATGCTATGTGTCACGGGCACTAGGAGTCTTTGCCCAGGATATCACCAGATGATGGACTTACCAGAGTAATATAGCTGGTACTATGGTTCTCTGGTAGCAGGGTGACAACGGAACAGGAGAATCAGCAGATGGTGAGAGAATGCTCAAGGAAAGTCTATGACTAGCAGTAACTGGTAATGAGTAGATGTATGTACACGAGGAACCAGATGGACAAGTAAACATGAGGAAAGTCAGTGGTCTGCGTATAGCAAGTTGTACCACTGCTATAGTGAGGAGGAATGTCCAGGAGTAGCGAGGAGGTAGTTAAAGTCAGTGGTCTACGTATAGCAAGTTGTACCGCTGTCTATAGTGAAGGAATGGAATCCAGGTGAAAGTAGGTAACGGGGAAGTCAGTGGTCTGCGTATAGCAAGTTGTACCACTGCTTATGTGAGAGGATACTTGAAACTGGTGTCACAGGGAACAGGAGTCAGTGGTCTGCGTCAGCAAGTTGTACCACTGCTATATATATGTGAATAGGGGCACGAGGAGATGAATGTAGAGCAGAGTATACACGGGGCACACAGAACTTGGTCCCACGATGATATCCACAATACAACAATAACTGACAAGCGCTGCTTGAAGTATACAAAGTTACAATATCAATCCAGGTAATAGGAAACAAAGTCAATGGTAACAATAGCTTCAGTGGATAGGAAGCTCCGGAGAAGAACACAACTCAGTTCAGATGGATATGCAATACAAAAGCAAAGTCAATGGAAAGTATGCATACCGCGGTTCAGGAGAGCAGGCTGTCAGAGAGACGTGCAGGGATACCTGAACGGCTGAAGGCCGGCAGGAGGAGAGACCACTGGAGGGTGGAAGCGGTAATCAGGTTGGTGCAGCGCACGGCAGGTAATCCACGAAGCAATACTCAGGAAGCAGTAGTAAGTGAAACTGGAAACATGATGAACACGGGAGAGTTGAGGCTGTCTGGTATCCAGTAGTAGCGGTGGAGGCAGCGGAGAGAAGGCACGCTGAACACAGGAGAGTAGAGGCGGTCTGGAACCCTGTAGTAGTAACGGAGGCAGCGGAGAGCTGACACGATAAACACAGGAGAGTTGAGATGATCTGAAACTCTGTAGTAGCAACGGAGGCAGCGGAGAGCAGACACGCTGAACACAGGAGAGTTGAGACGAACTGGAGTCCGGTAGTAGTAGCAGATAGGAATCAGCTGAATGCAGGCACGATGAACACAGGAGAGTTGAAGTGGTCTGGAAACCACAATAGCAGTAAGCAGGAATCAGCAGGAGCTGAAAACACGAGGAAACACGGGAACACCTTCAGAGGCTCATTGGGAATGAGACTCCAAGATCAGGCCACCAGGTAATGATCACAGGTGGTTTAAATAGGGAGGGTTGCCTGATCATCCAATCAATTAAAAGCAACAGGTACTGAAGGTTTGATAAGGGCTGCACATTCGCAGACCCTCAGGATGGCGGACGGCCACGGTTCCTGAACACACGGGAAATGGCACTTACAGTCCGGTGAGTGACACTATGTTTGCCTTTTTCCACATTCCTGGATTGTTCCCGAGTTGAGATCCAGTGTTACAGCTCTCAAAGAGGATCCACTCGAGTCTAGATCATACATCTTTACCTGACGGTACGCATATATATACACATTTTGTCCTTTGTTGTCCTGGTATTACACTATGAGGCGCCCTGCCTGTGCTTTGTTCTAGTGACTATTTTCTTCTGGATTGACCATCTGGATACAGGCTTATACGTGGCTGCCACTCACACATGAGTGAAGTGATTGTGGACTATCGATTATTATATCTGATACTATATAGTGTTGTGAACTTTTATATATAATACTGACCGATGTGGTAGATAGCGCCAGAGTATATCAATTGTTGTGGTTATATATATATATATATATATATATATATATATATATATATATATGTATATATATATATATATATATATATATATATATATATATATGTGCATGTGTGTGCGTTAACATAACCAGTAGCACCACTCCATCTGAACTCTCTGACAGACTAAACCAATTGATCAGCGAACTATTCTAGCAGAATGTTCCCTACAGAAATAAACAGTATTACTTTTGTTTTCTCTGTCCCTCTTTCACCCTGTCTAATGCTGTAGTCAGTAGTGTTAATACAATTTTCTGACCACAGTCTTGCAGACAACCTCCTCCCTACACTTTGTCTTCTAAAACGGCAGATTAGAACACGAGGGAGGGCTATATCTGAACGATATCGATCCAAAACTAGTGAGAGCCGTCATTTTTTCCCCAAAAATTATATTTTGCTTCGTTTTCAAAACAATTTTGGAGCGAGAAGACAAGTCTTTCTTCTGGCATCCGTGCACCTAGATTGTAAACTGTGCACACATCAAGGTACCTAAATACTCTCCACTCTTGGGCGAGGTGATGCCACCAGGAACTGCATGTGTTTTTAGGTGTGTGGCGAGGCAGAAAAATATGAATTGGGTACACTGCATGCAAGTGTAAATGTCCCAAAACAATGTCTTACCACTTCAGAACCACCCCTGTCATTAAACAAAAAACTTCCCAGTGCTGTTCGTTTTCGTCTCATTTATGTCCTAATTTAAATATGAGAGTTAGGGCACATCAGGACTATCTTTGTTACATTTGGCACATTTATGTGTTTGAAGCTTTTCCAAGCAATGCACTTTCTGAAGTGTAACTGGAAGGCACAAAACGTGTCCCATTGTCTGTGCAAAACAGGGAAACAATGAAGAATGCTCAGCAATAATGGACATACTTCAGTGCTGAATGATGTGCTTTTTCTTGGCACTGCCACTTATGACTCACATTAATAAACATTTATGTTCGCTTCCAAGTATATATCTGCGTAATGTTTGGCTATATGCAGAATAATAACTTCTGCTCTAGCTCACAGTTTACCTTGTCTGCTGCCTACTTGTCTTCTGCATGTGACTTAAGCGAGGCAGCTGCATTGTATTTGTAACAAAAAAAATTCCCAGCCTTGTACTTGGGCCTTGCGTCAAGGTTGAGAGGAGAAGCATCTTGCCTTGTAAAAGTATAGGGTGAGAACAGATATCCACTAGCTCAGAATCAAGTCATTTTTCAGAGTGGAATTCACCACATTCCCCTCCGCACAGCAAGGGATTTCTGTAAAAGTTCATATCTACACCCCTGTCACTCACCGGACGGTTAGTGCCTCTGGTCTGATACGTGGCTCTCTCTCATTCCTGCCGGCGCCTGTCCTAAGCCGCGGCCGTCCACCATCTTGACTGGATTGCACATGTGCAGGACTCTTGAACTTAAAACCTTGCTTTTAATCCTATTGGTGAATCAATCACCACTCACTATTTAAGGCACCTGTGTCCTTAGTATCGTTGCCTGTTCTTGGTTCTCATTCCCTTGAGACTCCTAGGTGTTTCCTGTGTTCTGCTTGTGTGATCGGTTTTGCTGTGGGCAAGTCCTCTCTGCTCATCCGTGGTAAACTTGCCTACTACAGACTACCTCTACTCCGCTGCATGCCTACACCTGGACAAGCCTTATCTGCTCTTCTGTGGTAAACGTACCCGCTATAGACTGCTTGCCATTCCACTGCATACCTACACCTGGACAAGCCTGCTCTGCTCATCAGTGGTAATGTACCCGCCACAGACTACTTGCTATTCAGCTGCTTGCCTGCATTTGGACAAGTTTCCCTTGCTCATCAGTGGTATACTTGCCGCTACAGACTACCCGCTATTCCGCCACCTACCTGCACCTGGACAAGTCTTCCCATCACCGCAGTGGTACAACTTGCTATCCGCAGACCACTGACGTTCCCGCTACCTACCTGCACCTGGACAAGTCTTCCCATCACCGCAGTGGTACAACTTGCTATCTGCAGACCACTGACGCTCCCGCTACCTACCTGCACCTGGACACGTCTTCCCATCACCGCAGTGGTACAACTTGCTATCCGCAGACCACTGACGCTCCCGCTCCTACCTGCACCTGGACAACTCTTCCCATCACAGCAGTGGTACAACTTGCTATCCGCAGACCACTGACGCTCCTGCTCCTTCTTGCACCTGGACAACTCTTCCCATCACAGCAGTGGTACAACTTGCTATCCGCAGACCACTGATTTTCCCCGCTACCCACCTGCACGAGTCTTCACTGCACATCAGTTGTTATACCTACCTCCGCATTATAGTTGCAAGTCGCTGACTCTCCTGCTGCATAGCTGCAAGTCGCTGACTCTCCTGCTGCATAGCTGCAAGTCGCTGACTCTCCTGCTGCATAGCTGCAAGTCGCTGACTCTCCATTGACATTCCTTATCCTAAGTTGTTGTACTGTTCCAACCATTCACCATACTGCCCAGAGGATCGCTGTGATAAACTCCGCCCCTCTGGTAAGCATAATCACACCTGGTGAATCCTGGGTAGAAACTCCTAGTGCCCGTGACAACCCCTTTATGTTATTTCAATAATCCTGCTAGGCAAATTGAAATTGCGTCTTTGCACTGTCTAGCAAAACTAGAGCACCGATGTGCCTGCTCAGAACTTTGCAAGAAGATACAAAGATTACAAACATATGACATTAAATAAATGAAAAAAACGACAATTAAGCAAAAAGTGTCATGTTTTGAGTACAGAAATGCAAATAAAGGATAGAGAGGAGAACACTCACTTTCACAAAACAATTGAATACGCTGACATATTAGTTTTATTTTTATCCTAAAAGGTACTAAAATAAGTTTCTGGGGAAGGTGCTGTATTTGGGTTGGTTCTCTTCTGCCTTGTTTTACCTATTTTATGTGTCTTCTCTGTACAAATGAGAAAGCTGTAGTGAGTACTCAGCAACCTCAAGAAGTACATAAGGAGTATATATTTTAATACACTGGAGGTTGCTGTAACATTTTGTTGCATTGTCCATGTGTCCACCCCTATTCGAGATATTTTAATCATTGCCTTGATCTTTTTTAACGCATTCTTTATTTGTGAGTTGCATAATAATTAACAGTAGTCATCAATAACAGTTCCAGAGAACCAGCAAAGCAATTCAGCAACATACATTTTTTTTTCTTGTACAGATGGGGGGGGGGGGGGGGGTTGACAGACAGACAAGGGGGAGGTGGAAAAGAGGCAGGGGGCAATATGAGGGATAATTGGGTGTACATCAAGGTGCCAAAAAAAAAAAAAAAAAACTACAGTTTGCAATAGGAAATCACTCCAGGTTAAATCAGCTTAGTGCCATCTCGGTGTAAAAGTTGTTACTGTGGTGTGAGAGGGGATAATGCTCTATGAAGTAGACGGTCGTCTCTTTAAATTCCAGCCAACTGAACCAAGTGGCTGTAAACTCAGAGTTTTGATTACTGGCCGATAGGGTCAGATTCGCCATGGACATATAAAAATCAATGCGTTTGAACCACTCAGACATAGTAGGAGTTGAGGGAGACTTCCAACGGACCGGGATCAGAGACTTTGCTGCATTGTTTAGGTGTTTAAAGAGTGATTATTTATAAGAGGAAATGGGAATGCTGGACAACGACAGGAGCCAGAAACCAGGGTCAGTCGGCACATCCACACTTGTGATCAATTTAGAGAGGTGTATTATTTCCTTTCAATAAGGAGAGATCTTAAGACAGGACCACCAGATGTGGTGTTGAGAACCTACATAAGAGCTACATCCAACAAAGAGGGGATACTGATGGCGAAAATGTATTTAATAATTCGGGACACCTGTACCGTCATGTTAAAATTTTGTATTGGGTTTCAACAATAGTGGTGTTTTGTGAACAGGCATGAATAGCCATAAACATTTTCGGCCACTGGATTGGCCCAATAAGCTCTTGTAAACCTCTCTCCCATGAATCTGTGAAACAAGGTTATTGTGTGAATTTTACTCAAATGAGTAATTTATAGATTAATGAAATAGTATAGAAAAAATGTATTCCTTGGCGCAAACAGTGTATAAAATAAATGGGTACATGAATTTATTACAAAATAAAATCCTGTACAATATTAACAGGATAAAACTGCAAACGGATTTTGAGTCTAAGCAAACAAAAATGCATATGCAAAAATGTACATAGACATGGGCAGTATATAACCTTGTACTGCAATAACAAACATAAATTACATAGTGATTCCACAAGAAAAAGACAAGAATATAGTCAGAGCTCTGAAATTCTCATGATTCTCACAGTCTAATGGTGACACTGGCACCACGTCATGTACACTGAATATAGAAGTGTCCAAGAGTGAGGTATACTTATGAGTGGATATCCACAGTACACATAAAAGTTCAAAGTTCAATATCATCCGATTAGACTTACCCTCCTACTCATAAGAATAACTCACTGTTGTCTTTATCTGTAAAACATGTGGTATCCTCTCAATTATTAACTGAGTGAATGTAAGTCTGGGCATGCTGTTTGCGGAGAGATTTAGCAAGGAGTCTCCCTGGTTTGTTATCCCATCTGAAAAATTTATTTTTACACTTCCTAAAGGGAAATTTAGTTTGATCATCTAGTTATTTGTTGAGAGCATTGCGAGTGGTTTCAAGTTCTAGATATGTGTCAGGAGATAGAGAACTTTTGTGTTTGGTCTCTAAAGTAGCAATTCGGTAAAGTAAGGACTCCCTGTAAGCCTCCTTTTGTTGTTTGAGGAAAGACCCAAGTTGTATACAGTTTCCTCTAATAACATATTTGTGGGCCTCCCAGATTGTGATCTTGGAAGTCTCACCATTGTCGTTTAGAGTCATATAGTCATCGAGGGATTGTGCAAGCTTAGATTTTCAATATTGGTCCTGCAAAAATTGTTCATTAAATCGCCAGGTCCATTGCCTAGGGGAGGGGCCGGCCAAAGTCAAGGTAAGATATATGGGGGCAGTGTCGGACTGGCCCACAGGACTACCGGAAAAATCACCGGTAGGCCCCTCTGCCTTACGGCCACACCCCCTTCTAGAAGTGGGTGGAGCCCATTCAGCTCACATGTTCGGTATTCCTGCTGCCCTCCCTGGCGTCCCTGCTGCTGTGTGTACAGAGTTCATCTCGTCTGCTTGTTATAAATCTTTGTAATCATTCTCACTGCCGGCCTGGTGTGGAGAGTTCCCCAATCACCATCCTGATATCACCCGTGTTACACGCAGTACATGTGCCCAGATCCTGCCAGCGTGTTAGACAGAGGAGCGTGTGCCTGCTGGGAGACCAGGTTCAGGGATTCTTGTCAAATATTTCCAGATAAGGTTTGACCACAGGGAACAGTTCCCCATACGCACATCAGACTTCTTGTCAGTAAGTGTGTTACACACAAACTGTCTTAACGTGAGCGGAATAATAAAGGGAATACTCGTAGAATATTTAACTTAAACCAGGAATTAATGAATGGCTGCTGAACATACGTATCCTGTCATCCAGCCGGCAGCCACGTTCTGGATCAAAAGGGGGGTCAGCTCACCTGGTGATCGGCGTCCCTGCTGCTACAGATGACTGGCTGCAGTTATCTTTCAAATGCGATCGCAGCTGGGATCATGTGACCTGCCCCCTCCTCCTCCTGTCAGCTGACTGTCTTATGCTCCCGCCGCCGCTGAAGGACTAAGGAGCAGAGGTTGCATCAATCAAAATATGGGTAAGTAGATTTTCTTATTTTAATTTAATATTATTGGATATGTCTTATAATTTCCTCCAAATTCCAGGACTTTCACTTGACACAGAATTATCTTATATATATATCCTCCATCTGTTCTCTAGCTACTGGGTAAGCAGAGGCTTACTGCAGAGAATATATATATATATATATATATATATATATATAAATATATATTAGTGTGTGCGCGCGAATTGAGAGAGCACTTTTCCATGGCATATGTGAATTGGGGGGCACTATTGAGGGTATAATTTCAATTGGGGACACTATTGTGGGCATAATATGAATTGGGGACAGTATTACGTGGCATATGTGAATTTCAGGTACTACTGTGTGGCATAACATTGTTTGGGGCACTACTGTGTGGAGTAACATTGTTTGGGGCACTACTGTGTGGCATAATATTGTTTTGGGGGCACTACTATGTGGCATAGGGGGGCTGCCTATCTATACTAAACTATAGTGAGGGGGGGGGGCTGACTATGCTAAACTATAATTAGAGGGGGATGCCTTTGCTAAACTATAGGGAGGGGGGCTGTACAGAGAACACTATAGGGAGGGGGTGATGGGACCTTTAATTTAATGCTGGGGTGGTTTGGGTCTATAATTGAATGTAGGGCTGAGTGTGGGGAGGAGGGCTATCTATTAAATGTGAATATTAATATTTAATGTGGAAAATGGATGTATTAAACGTAAATGCTATTAATTTCTTGCTGGGGCTGTTTGGAGGGAGGGTAATAGATTTATTTATTAAATGGGAATAGTATTAATTTAATGTTGGGGTCGGTTGGAGGGAAATAGATTAATTTATTAAATGTGAGTACTATTACTTTAATGTTGGGGCTGGAGAGAGGCCTATTTATTAAATGTGGGTGCTGTTGATTTAATAGCGGGGATGGTTGGTGTTTTTTAAATGTATCTATTATTTTTTCCAAATAGGACCCTCAACATTCCAGGATACAGACAAGCCGCAACTAAAGAAACCAGAAGCCACAGGTGGTAAAAGTGACAACAACAGGTAGGACAGTCTGTCAAATGTTCTGAGTCTAGTGCAAGCTTAGCTAACCTGTGGCACTCCAAGTGTTGTGAAACTACAAGTTCCAGCATACCCTTCCAGCAATAAGCTGCTATATATTGGCAAAACATGCTGGGGCTTGTAGTTTCACAACACCTGGAGTGCCACAGGTTAGCCAAGTCTGGTTTACTGGAACAATCCCAATTTTTGGTGACTGTTCTACCCAATCTAAGGGGCAGGTCAAGACTGTGTACTCTATATACACACTGCATTCTTTATATACTACACTATGGTACTAGCTGTCCTTCGTGAGCTGACCACACCCCCTCTAGTGTCTGGTCCCGCCTCTATGATGGCCGGCCACACCCCCACTGGTGGGCCCCTAGCGTTGCAGTCCCCCGGTGGGCCCTTCATGCCCCAGTCCGACACTGTATGGGGGCATGGTCTGAACCCACTATTTGCCATATTCGAGAATACAAGAGGAGAGCCAAATGCCTATGTTCAATTAAATAATGGTCAATTCTGGAGTAGCAAGCGTGTGGAACAGAGTAGTATGTGTAGTCTCTGCCAGTAGGATGAAGGAGACGCCAAACATCTATCATCTGATGCTCATGGAAATTGTGTCTGATTTTCCTACCTTCTCGCAAAAGTAGTCTGGGACCCAATTATAATCTCCACCTACTACAAGGACACCCTCTTTGTATTTGTCAATTAAGTCCAAAGTAAATATTCCATGATCTTTAACGAAGATAGAAAGATGTGGAAAACGTATTGTATCCTCTCTTCCTTAGACAAATTCCATGAACTATGCAGCAATATGAACTCCTATTCACATAGATGTGGGAATGGTCCTCACAGGTAGTACAAAATCAATAAATAAAGGGGTTCTTGCAGGCTATCACTTCCATAACTTATGGCTAGATTTACTAAAGGGCGGTTTGGTGGAACTGATGGTTTTCTGCGATTTATCCGGCGATTTGTGATTTTTCAAAACCACCACTTTACAATCTCCATCCCGATTTTAATAATAATGAACATACAAACTACTGGATTTACTAAGCTGGGGTTTACAAAACCGCTACAAAACTGCCACCCAAATGGCCAAATAAAAGTGAAACTGCCCTAATGTAACTCGATATTTAGTAAATCTAGCCCTTAGTCTTTTCTCCCTAACTACCTGTTGCTATCCTCACCCTTGTAGCATTTTCACAGTCCCGCAAAAGGGTGCAATTTAACTTTATTCAGGCCTTCCCACCTAGTCCCTATCTAACTACTATTACAATACACAGTTCCGTTACATATATGTACAAAAACAAAGAGGTTGCTTATCCATGCGACGGCCGGCCTCTAGGTCCCAGATGGTTTTCTCCAGATAGGACTCCAGCAATCTCCTTCTCTCTGGAATCCCTTTTTATTATCTTCTCAGATGTCCCTCTGCTCTCTCAGGAGTCTTTACTTTGCTCCAGGCCTCTGTTTGAATGTATAAGCCAACAGACAGGGGTGCCCTTCCCTTACAATCAGCTCTGTTTGAATTTTAGATAGAAGGGTTGGTAGGGACTCCTTTCACTCTCTGTATGTCCACAGAAAGCCTGACAGACTCATATACCCTGTTTAATTTTTAAGCTCCTTTTGGTAAAGATCTGCTTCCCTCTCAATCACTCTCCGCTGCTACTGCTTTCATACTGCCACCCAGGCAATATCCCAGGTATATGAACCTGGGATATTGCCAGGGGACAGAGGGGGGCAGAGGCTCCCCCGCATTCAAAATCCCAGGTAGACCACGTTCATACTGAACACGGGTCTGGCCAGGGTCTCCATGGGCAGAAAAACCCGGGTTGCATAACCCGGGTCACACCATTGATAGTGCAGGCTTCCCGGGACAGACCTAGGAATTACCCCACCAAAAGACCCGGGCCTATTTCCGGGAATTAGATCTTGAACCATTTATACTGCACCTCGACCGGGGTCGTCTGGGCTTGCCCCGGCAAAAACCCGGGGTTTTGGTGCAGTATGAATGGGGTGTTAGTCTTTTTTCTCTTTCCGTTTATTCCTGTCCGTTAGAGACCTTTCTTCTCACTTCCAACTGCCGCTCTCTGTCTGAGGCAATTCCTCTCACTTCCAACTGCCGCTCTCTGTCTCAGGTAATTCCTCTCACTTCCAACTTCCGCTCTCTGTCTCAGGTAATTCCTCTCACTTCCAACTGCCGCTCTCTGTCTCAGGTAATTCCTCTCACTTCCAACTGCCGCTCTCTGTCTCAGGTAATTCCTCTCACTTCCAACTGCCGCTCTCTGTCTCAGGTAATTCCTCTCACTTCCAACTGCCGCTCTCTGTCTCAGGTAATTCCTCTCACTTCCAACTGCCGCTCTCTGTCTCAGGTAATTCTTCTCACTTCCAACTGCCGCTCTCTGTCTGAGGTAATTCCTCTCACTACCAACTGCCGCTCTCTGTCTGAGGTAATTCCTCTTCCCCTCAGCTGCTGCTCTCCCTTTGGTTTGCTGAGAAATGTCATTTTCTTTAGCAGTCCCTGGCGCTAGTGCGCATGTGCGGACCATTGGGTTCACCTTTGCCACAGTAATGTATTAAAAAGGTGACAAAAATGTTATGTGAAAATTTGGAAATATCATAATATACATAATATAAATTAAATGATTGTGTAAAAGCTGCAATTAAACACAGAGCTACATACTTTTAAAAGGTGTCACAAATACATTAAAATTTTAAAAATTGTGTCTGCATAAAAGAGCTATACAAATATATTAAGAAATAAATAGATATTGAAAATTAAGCATATCATTCACAATTATCCATAAGATATCAGTGTTAGCAACACTTGTGCAAACGGCAATTAAGCTATATAAAAAAAAAAAAAAATACCCAAATCCAGGAAAAAGTAATAAGTAAAATATGACTTAAAGCACATATTATGAAATCAGTTTGAGGAAAGCTACTGTAGACAGTATAGTGTAGATGCTTTACATGCACATGATTCAGCTCCAGTTACACCTGATCCATGAAAGTCTAGAGATATCTATAAAAAAAAAAGAAGGAACACTAATCATATAGTGCTATTATCTTTTGGTTTAATGAAAGTAGTACCTATAACAAATGAAAGCTTATAAAATGAGAGGCTAATACCAGAATAAACAGATAAATGGTCATTTTTTTTCTCTGTACATGTGCTGGTATGATCAGTTTATTGTATGTACTTTATATATTGTTTATTGCTCTTTATAATCATTCTGTTTTATCTTATTGACTATATATTTTATATTAACAATATACTATTAGGTTTCAAGTAATTGTTTTTATATTTATAATTATGCATGTTTTTTTCTTTTTTAATATGAGATATTTGCTTATTTATATTTGGCTACATTCTTTTGTCATTATACGCGCTCTTTTTTACTATTTTTTTTACAGATTTTCTATTGTAATTATGATAATTGATGAAATGAACTGTTAGACTATTTAAAGCTCATCTCTGCATATTAAAATATACCTGATGAAAGAACCTAGCATTCTGAAATGTTGCATATGCTGAATTTCATTGTTCTACAGAAGCCATCATCTTTTCCAAGTGTCTCAAAGAGGATTTTCACATTTGAATGGTTCTCCCCAGTGCCTGACTTCATGCTGTCTGACTCAGTTTGGAGCCATTTATGCTGGTATCTTGTCATTTTGGAAGACTTAATTTATTATATGTGCTATTTTTATAAAGCCAAAAGATAATTTGCACTAAGCTAAACTCCTACTGCTTTTTCTTCTTTATAAAACTAAAAAAATATATCAAGTGTTAATACTTTGCGGCACAATTACATATAGGGTGACATAAATGCTGGAAAAGAGTCGCATATTAAGAGACTAAAGATGTTTATACAGGGTGATTACCATGCCTTCACATTCCAAATTTAATTTCTTGAAAATGATTGGTGTCTATGGTGGAGGAACTGATGTCCTCACATAAACCACTGAATGACTTTAGTGCATTGATTGCTTTGTAACAGTCAAGCCACCTGCATGCTGGTTAGAAGACAAGATGCCTCTTCCCACAACTCAAAGGATAGTTAATCTTGATACAAGTACCAAGTATCAGGCTGGATATGATTTTGTCACCACCTTTAACAATACTCCTGCTCCTCTGTTGCAGCTGCCTCACTTAAGTCACATACAACAAAGTAGGCAGTACGGAGGACAAATTGAGAGAATTTGCAGGAATTATTATGTGGCATAAAACCAAAAATTATGCAGCTTGGCAGTGCCTGTAAATATACATTAATGTGTGTCATGCGTGGCAATGTCAAGAGAAGCATATTGTTCAGTACTGAAGTATGTAGGAGCCCATTTTTTTGAGCATCCTACGTTGTTCCACTGTTTTACACAGATATTTGCTAGAAATGTGTACCTATGTAGCTGGGGCTGTTAGATACACCCTTCAAGTTTTGAAGCTGAATGTCTGCCATAGTCTTAAACCACTTTTGACTTAGTTTGCGCTGTTCTCCATATCTGAATTTTGAAAATTGTCATAGGCACAGGACGTCCTAACTCCTGCTATACAAATTAGGTCAGGAGGGGCCAAGGAGATTTTAGCTTGAAAAAGCCATTATACATTAGAAGCAGTGACAAATTACCACCATCGCAAAGGGTGCGACCACTACTAGGCCCGGCAGTGAAAGGAACCTGGCAATACCCTCCTGAAGCCTCCACTCTGCTGAAAAAGAGATTGCAGAAGAACAGAACAATGACAAATTCTTACATTTTAAATAAACTAAAATAAATTAGCTTAATTTGAGCAAGGCAAACAAGTTTGACGATGTTTGAGCTGGTTCGAAAACATGTAAGTGTAAATGGTTTTTAACATAGCTCCATGCAAAGTACGAAATTCAAACTTTGAACTCTAAAACAGTAATGTTCACTGTTTGAATGAAAAATTATTAAACAATGTAAAATGTATCCATTTCAACGGACAAAAAAGTGTGAATACAATCTTCAGGTTGAGCAAAAAGCAAATTTCAACATTTTTAAGAAAGGCTCAAACAGTGATTGATGAGGGCCGGTAAACAGTGGTATGGTAAACAGTGGTATGGTAAACAGTGGTATGCCTTACCACCACTTCTATTACTGCTTGCATTGTGAAACTATCAAATTCCATTCACTTACATTTCTTATACTGCCACTTCTAAATTTCCACTTCGACCACTGGACTCAACAAAAAGTAAAACAATTTGATCAAATTTCAAACTGGACAAAAACATACAGTTTTCACTTAAGATTTTTTAACTGTGATTAAACATACTTCTAATGCATATTTTATAAGATATGATCGGAAAAGTGTAATGTAATCTATGGGTTCACAATTAGAAATTGGAAATGCATTACAGTGCTAGCTTCCAAGAGACGTATGGCGTCTTTCACTTCTTTAGTTGTCTTAGCCAGTTATATGTACTTTTGAATTGAAGAAAACAAAGTAGAGATCAGTGAAATTTGAAGCAAATAGAGTTTTGAAGTGGAACAGTTTCTTTCCCAGAAGTGCGAGTTTCCGACCATATATTTTTCAAGCTCTGCTTTTGGTTTACCACTCTGTAGAATAATGTTCTGCCCTGTACTTGTAAATTTATGTTTATAGTAAATAAATCAGGCGCTTCCTGGTGCCTGAAAACCCCTCTCCTGCCTTGGGTGCTGTATGCTTGCTGTGGCTGGCTCCTCCCCCGGGAAAAGTCACTTTACAACTTGTGACTGCAGATTGTGTATGATCAGTTTTTACACTCTCCCCTGCTGTGTGTACACAGCTCTCTCTCCTGCAGTGTGCCCCCCCATCCCTTTCTTCCACACTGTCATCATGTGTGTGTGTGTGTGTGTGTGTGTCTTGTGTGGTGCAGGCAGCAGGAGACAAGACTATACCGGAGGGTGGTTCCTAACCCCCTCACCCAGGTCTAACCAAGGAGACTGTCTCCTTAGGATGGGGTCACCCACGGACCCTAAGGACCGGCTGCTTCAAGCCCGGCTGAGGCTCAGTGGAACAGCACACTAACCCGAGGCCGACTGCCGCACGGAACAGCCGATCGAACTGAACCGCCCGACTGCCTGTACTCGGGTATCTCACACGTGTCCTTACGTCCGGAACCACAGGTCCACCTGCACGAAACCGGCCTTGGGGACCCTCAATCAGAACCACGGCCGCCCCTGGAACTGCCTCAAGGTGTGCTGCACTGCCACCAACTCACTCAGCCACCCCCTCTGGGAACCAGTGTGACCCCGGGGACCTAAGGGACAGGAAAACTACATGTGTTCTCCCCTGACTATGTGTATGCTGGTAACTACACTTGTCCCCACAGCACGGGTTAGCACAGAACTACACAGGAACAAGAGCCTACCTTTAATGGGGGCCTGACGTCTTGCCCCTGGACACAATTACGTAGCACACCCAAAATACCGTAATTCAACAATACCCGCCGCACAGACAGAATACAATATACAGTACTTTGTAAGCTACTTACCAGAGCACACCGCTGCTAGCCAACCAGCCGGTTGCTACAGCACCACAGGAGCCTCCGCTCTACTGTACCTCCTAACTACGTATGCTCACCTCACACAGGACCGCGCCTACACTCACGAGGCTCCCACACCTCTATCACACCACCACCAGGGCCTTCTGCCCTTCACACCATGGGCCTCTTGCCCAGTTGCACACAGAGCCTTGTGCTCTGATTAATGGGCCTCAGCACCCTCTCTACCTCAGGGCTCTGAGCCCACTAACTAGGGCCTTGTGCCCTGCTACCTAGGGGTCCTAGCCCCTGCCTACTGAGGCCTGTGGCCTCCCTGACTACTAACTAGGGCCTTGTGCCCTTCTCAGGCTATGGGCTATCAGCCCCCTGACTCGGCCCTGTGGCCTTCCCTATGGCCTTTAAGCCACTACCTTCCTAAGGGCTTTGTGCCCTTTTACACCTGGGGTTCTGTGCCCCCTATCTAACTAACAGGGACTTATCCCCTTTATCAAACAATACGGCCTACTGGCCCACTACTTTAACGGGGCCTAGTGCCCAGGTCCCTGGGCCTTGTGCCCCTAATACTCTGCTGCACGGGCCTTGTTCCCGACCGTGGCCACGGGCCTAGTGCCCGACTATATGGGGTGTGCTGCGGGCGTGGGCCCGGGAGAGAGGTTGCCTGGCAAGGGCCTTATCTGATGCTGTCTTCGGGGAGCTTCTCCTGGACTCCTTCCCCATCTGCCGCTGCTTACATGCTCTGCCGCCGGCTTCTGGTCTTGATCACGCCGGTCTTCAGGCAGCAGAGGCGCTCTTAGCCCTAACAAGGGCTCTCTGCCGCCACTGCTGGTCTCCGCTGGCTTCTTCTCTTCTGGTCTTGATCCCGCAGCTCTCCGCGACACGTCTTGCTTGTTCTCTCTCCGCCGACGAACTGCCCATGGCAGCGCGCGCGCCGACTTAAATAGTTGGCGCCACGCTAACGTCGTCACGTGATGACATGGCGGGTCCGGATTGGCCCGCCACCATTTTCCATTTTCAAATGGCCGGGAGGTGAGCCCTGATTGGCTCACCGTCCCGGCTGAACCGAGGGGACCGCCGCCGCCCGAGGAACGACGACGGCCCCGGGCAGGTAAGCCCTCCACATGTGTGTGTGTGTGTGTGTGTGTGTGTGTGTGTGTGTGTGCTTTTACATGTAAGTGTGTCACACTGTCTTACATTGAGGGAAGGGAGCTTTAAGTGTTTGGACGGAAAAGGAAACATCTCTTAAAATCCCGTGCTTGTCCCTGGCACAGTCAGATGAAAGAGGGGTCAGAATGTGATGACGCAGGGGTCAGAGTGTGACGAAGGAGGGGGTACAGTGTGACGAAGGTAGGGTGCAGTTTGATGCTTGAGGGTGCAGTGTGATGAAGGGGCAAAAGTGTGATTGAAGGGGCACAGTGTAATGAAGGCATAGCACAGTGTGACAAAGCGGGAATAGTGTTATGAAGGGGGGGCAGTGTGATCAAAGAGGGTACAGTGATGAAGGAGGGGGCATTTATTTCTCTTCTATACTTCTCACAAAACAAATCTGCCAAAAATTTGAATTTTTGTTGCAAAGAATACAAGTTCTTCATTTATATTATTCATATAGCAATAAATGTCTGCTGTATAGTGTATTTGTTTGTACTCTCTTTGTTAAAGTGTATTCCATGATTTGTATTAAAAGAAGAAAAGCATTATTAAATGAGCAAATAATTTATAAAATATGAAGGCGTCAGACATGCTAGCACTGTCCCCTGGGCAGACCAGTCAATGGGCACGTGTCAGATTTGGACCATGGAGCAATGAAAGAAAGTGGCCTGGTCTGATTAATCATATTTTCTTTTACATCGTGTGGATGGTCGGGTGCGTGTGCATCATTTACCTGGAGAAGAGATGACACCAGAAAGCACTATGAGAAGAAGGCAAGCCGGAGGATGCAGTGTGATGGTTTGGGCAATGTTCTGCTAGGAAAACCTGGTTTCTGGCATTCATTTGGATGCTATTTTGGCCTCGTTCAGCAGGATAAATATGTAAATGTGTAGGATAATGCGTCCTGAAAAAATTGTTCAAGAATGGTTTAAGAAACATAAGTAAGATATCAAGGTGTTGACTTGGACACTAAATTTCCCAGATCTCAATCCGGTCAAGCATCTGTAGAGTGTGCTAGAAAAACAAGTATGAGCCATGGAGGCCCCACCTCGCAACTGGCACGACTTAAAGGATCTGCTCCTAACGTCTTGGTTCCAGATACCACATGACACCTTCAGAGGTCTTGTGGAGTTCATTGCTCTACAGGTCAGAGCTTTGGCGATACAAGGAGATCTTATTCAATATTAGGCAGGTTATTTTAATGTTGTGGCCAGTTGGTGCATAACATTGTTCAATAAGTGAAAAGCAGTGATCAGCATAATGTCCTCCGGGGTAGAATTTATGAGTACACATTGAGATTTTAAATTTAATGTACAATAATATGATACAGTGGCTTAGGGTCCAATCCTATGGCATGAAGTGTTATGCCATATAACTAATCCATTTAACATAACTATTCATTTTGTTGGCTAGTTTTAAGAAAAGAGTAAAACTGCAACAGCGTTGGTATGTATATTTTAAATGAGTATATTATTTTTGGAAATTAGATAATGGCGCCTAACATCACCCTAATCCTCAACAACATATAATTTTGTCTGCTTTCATAATCCCCTGGGCATTAACAAGGGCACCAGGCTAAACATGCATTTATCTAATATATTTATTGTTTATGTGGAAACAAATAAGTAAAGTAAATAAGTGAAAGAGAGCAAATATACAAAACAAATTAAATTAAACAACTTCTTCTATTTCCCAAGTGACAAGGAAACATGATAAAACAGGGCTGGACTGGGACTAAAATTCAGCTCTGGTATTGAAAGCACAGCGGCCTACATGCTTTATGCAAAATATCATTACATGTTGATAAGGTGTTCTTGGTGCAATGTAATATGTATCATCACAGCATTAGTATGTATCATGTTTAGTGTTCTGCCGGAATCATTCATTGTTCTTGCTGTGCAAAGCAAACAAGCCTCATGCATAACAGCACTCGGAGGACCAGGCAAGTGCACTCATCTTATAATGTTTAATTCAAAGAGATACAGTTAAAATACGCTTTATTTTTTCATACTATAACAGCGGTGTCATTGAACAGCAAACTATTTGATAGCAGAGTCTTTTCACTATCTCCTCTCCTCATTTTTATTCATATTCTAGTCTCTAAACTACAACATTATTAATCCCTATGCCCACCTATGCTTTGACAACTGTGTCAATGTTTTTCAATCAATTTGGGCAGAATTATTGCAGCAATTTTATTTATTTTCCATAGACGAAACATGTAGATAAATTAAGAATCACTCTACGACAGGTGGGCAATGGCTAGCACTGGGGGCAAGCAGTAATGTTCCTTCTGTTCTAGAGGCCCCTGCTCTTCTGAGAGCAGAGCTGACACGTGCACAATGAAGTCTCATTTCTGTTTTTGGTACCAGAACTGTGAGCACAAACAGTACTTCATTGTGCATGCTTAGAAAAGCTGAGCAGGTGCTTTCCGAGCAGATAGACACATTTAGCTGTCCCCTTCCTCTCCAAATTTTGCTATTAGGCTCAATGATATTATTTCTAGCCTCTACATAGCATTCAATTAAAATATCAAATTTCATTAGTTTATTATGTTTATAGTAAAAATTCAAAATGTTGCAGATTAAAAGTTACATTTAAACAAATAGCTCCATGTGATTCACAATAATTAACATGATAAGAAATATATAACTAGGTCCCCAAATGCAATATCTGACCTAATATCCAAAAAATGTGTAAATAAGCATGGTCTAAGAAACTGAAATGTTTCTGTTACCGTATTAAGATAGTAGCTTCAAAATGTAATGCAAAGTTAGATTCAGGAGAAATAAAAGTCCTGAAAAGAATCCTGGTAATCCCCTACAAAGATATGACGTATTAATAATCAACACATATAGAAAAAGTGGAAAACTAGTCTAAAAGTCCTGAAAAGAATCCTGGTAATCCCCTACAAAGATATGATGTATTAATAATCAACATATATAGAAAAAGTGGAAAACTAATCTAAAGCTAAGTGAGATAAACTTAGTAAATATCAAAGTGCATGGGCCAAAGGGTAAGATATACAATAAAATAAGATGTTGTGCAAAAGCTGGAAAAATATAGCATGAAAAGTCCCCAAAACTACTAATGCAAAAATTCAAACATTACTATAGGACTATGGGGGGAATTAAATTGGCTGAGATGTTCTGATGAACATCACTGCTGTACATTTTTATCATCCATATGGGGTGGCAGCAAAAATGAGGGATATTTCTGAGGGAAAAAAAAATCTGCGCTAGGTGTCTTGCGGGTGTTCCAGAGACCTCGCGTGGATTTTTTTAGAATTGAATCTCTCCCTATGCTCAGAAATAAATATATATAACATAAAGAACTTCTTCACAGCCATAACCTGGATTTCAGTCATGCGTCATGTGAGGTAAGTAGTTCAGCCCGCTTGCCTATAAAAACATAACAATAGTTAATCATAAGCATGGTTAGATAGAGGTGATAAGGATTGCTCTAACCATTAGGGCAGGGGCTAAGTAAACTGAACTGAATGAGAGTAATGAATTGAATAAATTAATTCAACTGAATGAGATAAATGAAGTGAATAAATGAATGAATTAGCTACATACATATTAAATTATGGATATGTGTAAACCAGGAAAATTACCATAAAGAACATAATAAATCCCAATTATGATTAATTCAATCACACGAAAAAAAACTTCCACATGTATATTATCTGAGAGAAAATGTGCATGAACCTAACTAAAGAAATATCCTGGGTCCCACTATTGTATCAAGTCTGCCAAATACTTCAGGAATGGAGGTATTAATTGGAAATAATCAGATGTTTGGGCATGTGAGCCATTCAGTTACACACACTAAAAATGTTATTATCTATACTCTAAAAATACTGCATAGAATTGGCAATCACATTTGTAGTAAGATTAAAGAGTATAAGTAAACAATTTAATGGTATTTAACAAAAAAAATAATTATATAAAGTAACAGCTTTATAAGCAGTAGATATTAATGAGTTTAGTGCAGTGTTCAAAGAGCTAAACAGAATAATCTATCTTTAAATGACTTTATAATGGTTTATAGTATTTAAGGGTACTGAAGTATCATTTGAGCTTTACCATTTGCAGCTGTGCTTTAGAGCCAGTAGTGATGTAAACTATTTTGCACAAAGTAAATAGAATCAGTATTCGGTCAACACTTGGCACTGCTTTCAACTATTGTAAAGTACGCTCATGTAAGCATTGGATCCACTATGGGTGAAGGGAGGGCAGTGCACACATGCCCAAGTGTCAAGGGAGCTTGCACGGCCACTTGACTTAGGAGCCCAATCTGTACCCGAGGTGTTACAGTCTCTCCTGGTCCTTGGCAGCCATCAAGGAAAGCCAGAGATTCTGTTTATTTAACTGCATCAACACAGTTTAGCTAACCCCACCCTCAAGCATCTGGTTTTCATGCATTACTCACTGCTAGGTTCTACTTCTTCCCTCCAGGGTCCCTCATTGTGATGTCTGAGCAGACCCTCTTATTAAATAGAGTTTGTAGGAATAGTCTTTTTTGCTAGCTTGGAATTTCTAGGATGTTAGGAAATGCAAGGGGTCAACATAGGATTATGAGCAATTTTTGTTTTGTGTGAATTGTCTAATGGTTGGTAACAGGGTAACCTAGCGAGGTTAAGAGGGTGATTGAAGAATATTATAAGCTTGTCTGAAGAGATGGGTTTTCAGAGAATGCTTGAAGGTTTGTAGACCAGAGGAAAGTCATTGGAAGGGAGGAAAATCCAGAGAATAGGTGCAGCACGAAAAAAGTGCTGTAACCGGGAATGGGCGTAACAGGACTAATCACTGTATGCTTCAATAATGACCGGATGGTACCAGTAGAGAGAGAGAGATTACAGATTTTAGTTAGAGGTGGAATGAGGGGAGAAGACAGGGATCTACCATTTTATGAGGTCATAGGATCAAGAGGACAGGAGGTAGAGTATGAAGATAAGAAGAGAGTAGATACTTCATCTTCATTTGTGAGATCAAATGTAGAGAGGGTGTCAGAGGGTGCTGCGAAGGAATTGAGCTGTGTGCCTGTCAAGGAAGATGATACAATTTCTAGTCTGATCTTATCAATCTTGTCCTTGAAGTAGGAAGCAAGATGCTGGGCACTGATAGTAATCGGAGGGTTTGTGGTGGGAGGGTTGAAAAGAGATTTAAATGTGTTAAACAGGAATTTGGGGTTTGAAGCCTGAGCATAGATAAGAGATTGGTAGTATGTTTGTGTCAGGATTCCCAATATGAAGACCACTGAGAGAGCGTAAGTATAACAAAATGTTTAATTAATAACACAGGTACACAGGTTTAGGATGCAATAAATGATAAGTCAACCAGTACAACAGGGTATGGCAGTTATAACAAGGATAACTCAGGAAGCCCCAGATGCAGAGAATAGTCAATAATAATATAGTTCAAAGAGTCAGTGCTGAGAAGTCTGGTTCAGAGGCTGGAGAAGCAGGATAAAGCATGGTTGTCAGGATACCTGGATAACTCGAGTCACGAGGCACCGGATGAATCATGGATGACAGGACTCCGGGTTACTCAGGCTGCACAAGGCACCAGATGATTAATGGGTATCAGGACTCAGGAGGCAGGAAGCACCGGATGGGTCACGGGTGTCAGGATTTAGGTGCCATGAGTCACCGGGTGGGTCATGGGGGTCAGGACTCCAGTATACTCAGAAGGTAGGGGGCACTGGATGATCAGCAATTAGAGACAGAGTAGTGGTCTGCAGGGCACAGTACTCAGAGGTCCAGGTAGGCAGATAGCCAGGAGATTGGAAGAGACACAGAGGTGTAACAAGTGCAGACACAGGAGCCTTGATAGCTGGATAGCTGCTACTGACTGTAGATGCTGGATTGCTAGGGGAGCAATACACTGCAAACACACTAACAAAAAGGGAGTCAAACAAGCCAGGGATCAAAGCCAGTCGGTCCACCATGATACCAGGGAGAAAGCAGGTGTAAATG